>NC_134401.1:119723255-120037159 GCF_050003625.1 Haematobia irritans
TTTTAAAAAATATTCAATTAAAAATGTAATTGATTCAACAATTTTTTTAATTGCAACGAAAATCAATCAATTTTTTAATTGATCAATTGATTTTTTAATTGACCTTCAATTAATTTTTTAACTGATACTGTGATTGAAGACATTTCAATTAAAAAATTAATTGGATCAATTAATTTCTTGATTGGATCAAAAATGTGTGTGTATTTGACTGTAAAAAATTATTACGAAAAGCATTTTGTTTCTAAATTTAAAATAAAATTAAACATAAAATTAGTAATATTATTAAAATTAAACATTAAATTTAAATTAGAGTAAAAAAATTAAAATTTAATTGCAGTTAAACAATAGACTTAAATAAACTAAAGTAACGAAATTTAAATTAATTGTTGTAAAATTACATAAATTTAACTTGAATAAATCCCATAAATTAAGTGTACATAAAATTCTGTACAATTATAGTATATTTAAAATATAAACATTAGTACTCCCAGTGATATAAATTAAAATGAAAACTAAAACTAAAGTAATACAAAAATGAATATTAAAACAAAAACAAATATTTAAAGTTTTTAATTTTAACTAAAATAAAATTAAAGGGAAATTAATTCAAATAAAATTAAATGTATTTAAAAAGATATTAATTTGTGTAAAATTACATATAAAAACTAAAATAAATCCAATTAAGTAAATTTAAATAAAATTCTCTAAAATCATATTCCTTAGAAATATTTTAAATATAAACATTAATACATCCAGTGATATAAAATAAAATAAAACACTAAAACTAAATTAAAACAAAAACGAATACTAAAATATAACCTTAAACTTAAATGTATTAAATTTAACTAAAAGTAAAATGGAAATTAAACATAAAATTTACTTAAAAATAAAAAATTAAAATTAAAATAAAAAATACTTAAAAATTAAAATTAAAATATTAAAAAAAAATGCAGTTAAACAATAGACTTAAATAAACTAAAGTAAACAAAATTTAAATTAATTTTTGTAAAATTACATAAATTTAACTAGAATAAATCCCATAAATTAAGTGTACATAAAATTCTGTACAATTATAGTATATTTCAAATATAAACATTAGTACTCCCAGTGATATAAATTAAAATGAAAACTAAAACTAAAGTAAGACAAAAATAAATATTAAAACAAAAACAAATATTTCAAGTTTTTAATTTTAACTAAAATAAAATTAAAGGGAAATTAATTCAAATAAAATTAAATGTATTTAAAAAGATATTAATTAGTGTAAAATTACATATAAAAACTAAAATAAATCCAATTAAGTAAATTTAAATAGAATTCTCTAAAATTATATTCCTTAGAAATATTTTAAATATAAACATTAATACATCCAGTGATATAAAATAAAATAAAACACTAAAACTAAATTAAAACAAAAAACGAATACTAAAATATAACCTTAAACTTAAATGTATTAAATTTAACTAAAAGTAAAATGGAAATTAAACAAAAAATTTACTTAAAAATAAAAAATTAAAATTAAAAACACTTAAAAATTATTTAATTACATTTAAATTAATTTCTGTAAAATTACATACACAGAAAAAAATTTCACGAAAATTTTTTCAATTAAAAATTTAATTGAGTTTTAAACAAGTATATACGGCCGTAAGTTCGGCCAGGCCGAATCTTATGTACCCTCCACCATGGATTGCGTAGGAACTTCTACTAAAGGCTGTCATCCACAATCGAATTACTTGGGTTGCGATAACACTTGCCGATGGCAAGGTATCGTAAAACTTTTAACACTGTCTTCTAAATTGTAAGTTAGTCCATAAGGGGTATATATTAAACAAAAAAAAAGGCCCATTAAATACGTATATAATTCAGTTTGACAAAATTTTCTATAGAAATAAAATGTTGACAAAATTTTCTATGGAAGTAAAATGTTGACAAAATTTTCTATAGCAATAAAATTTTGACAAAATTTTCTATAGAAATAAAATGTTGACAAAATTTTCTATAGAAATAAAATGTTGACAAAATGTTCTATAGAAATAAAATGTTGACAAAATTGTCTATAGAAATAAAATGTTGACAAAATTTTCTACAGAAATAAATTTTTTACAAAATTTTCTATAGAAATAAAATTTTGACAAAATTTTCTATGGAACTAAAATGTTGACAAACATTGCTATAGAAATAAACTTTTTACAAAACTTTCTATAGAAATGAAATTTTGACAAAACTTTCTATAGTAATAAAATTTGACAATTTTTACATGGCTGTTAGAGGCCATATACTAACGAAATGTACCAAATTTCAACCGCATCGGATGACTTTTGCTCCTCCAAGAGGCTCCGGAGGTCAAATCTGGGGCTCGGTTTATATGGGAGCTATATATAATTATGGACCGATATGGACCAATTTTTGCATGGTCGTTAGAGACCATATACTAACACCACGCACTAAATTTCAATTGGATCGGGTGAATTTTGCTCATCCAAGAGGCTCCAGAGTTCAAATCTGGGGATCGGTTTATATGGGAGCTATATATAATTATGGACCGATATGGACCAATTTTTGCATGCTTGTTAGAGACCGTATACTAACATCAGGTACCCAATTTCAAACTGATCGGATGAATTTTGCCCCTCCAAGAGGCTCCGGAGGTCAAATCTGGGGATCGGTTTATATGGGAGCTATATATAATTATGGACCGATATGGACCAGTTTTTGCATGGTTGTTAGAGACCATATACTAACACCACGTACCAAATTTCAATGGGGTATGATGAAGTTTGCTCCTCCAAGAGGCTCCGGAGGTCAAATCTGGGGATCGGTTTATATGGGAGCTATATATATTTATGGACCGATATGGACCAATTTTTGCATGGTTGTTAGAGACCGTATACTAACATCAGGTACCAAATTTCAACCGGATCGGATGAATTTTTCCCCTCCAAGAGGCTCCGGAGGTCAAATCTGGGGATCGGTTTATATGGGGGCTATATATAATTATGGACCGATATGGACCAATTTTTGCATGGTTGTTAGAGACCGTATACTTAGACCACGTACCAAATTTCAACCGGATCGGATGAATTTTGCTGCTCCGGAAGGCTCCGCAAGCCAAATTTGGGGATCGGTTTATATGGGGGCTATACGTAAACGTGGGCCGATATGGCCCATTTTCAATACCATCCGACCTACATCAATAACAACTACTTGTGCCAAGTTTCAAGTCGATAGCTAGTTTCGTTCGGAAGTTAGCGTGATTTCCACAGACGGACGGACAGCCGGACAGACGGACGGACGGACGGATATGCTTAGATCGACTCAGAATTTCACCACGACCCAGAATATATATACTTTATGGGGTCTTAGAGCAATATTTCGATGTGTTACAAACGGAATGACAAAATTAATATACCCCCATCCTATGGTGGAGGGTATAAAAATATTCAATTAAAAATTTAATTGATTCAACAAATTTTTTAATTGAAACAAAAATCAATCACAAAAATTAATAGTATCATTTAATTTTTTAATTGTATCAGTTATTTTTTAGTTGATCTTCAATAAATTTTTTAATTGATACTATCATTTCTGTGATTGAAGACATTTCAATAAAAAAATTAATTGGATCAATTAATTTTGTGATTCAATCAGAAATTTTTTTTGTGTGTACAAAAACTAAAAAAAAATCCAATTATCTAAACTTTAATAAAATTTTGTAAAATTATATTACTAAAAAAATATATCAAAATTATATTACTAAAAAGTATATCAACTATAAGCAATAATACCCACAGTGTTACAAATTAAAATAAAATCTAAAACTAAAGTAAGACTAAAATTAATACTAAAACAAAAATTTATACTTATTAAATTTAACTAAAAGTAAAATAAAAACTAAACATAAAATTTACATTAAAATAAAAAAAAATTAAAACGGAAATTAAATCAAATAAAATGAAATATACTTAACTAAATAAATTAATTAAATTGATATAAATTAAAATAAAGACTAAAACCAAATGAATACTATAACAAAATCTTAAACTTATTACATTTTTAAACTTATATAATTTACATGAATATAAAAACTTTAATTCAATTAATTATTTAAAATTATAAATTAAATTCTTTAAAATTACATACCTTAGAAATATTTCAAATAGAAACATTAATACACCCAGTGACATATAGCGCAAGCCAAACACTTTCATTGTGGCCTTGATAAGACTCGGTTCTTTGTTTTTGATACAGCTATTCGAAACTTCCTCCTCCCATGCTTGGCTCAATTTGTGGCCCAAATAATCTGAAAAGAATATGAGTTTTATCGATAATAAAATAAAATATTAAGATAAGGTAATTGGCTTTGAATAATCAATGTGAATTATTAATATCATATAATGACAAGCATTAATTGGTAACTAAATTTCCTATTAATATTTTGTAAATTTAAAGTATTTTCACGTTTAACATTAGATTTGTTTTTGTTCAAAATTACCTGATTTATGTTCGTCCAAGGCCCTGTATAGGTCCCTTTCATCTAAATCCTTTTTCCGGCCCTTAAAAAATGTTGGCATTGTAAAGCTAAAGATACAATAAAAAATCACAATAAAAAACAATTCCACCTTTTCAAAACACATGTTCACTGATAAGTTCTAATCTATTTTTTCTGTTCACAACAAATCACAATGATTCGACAAAATATATGAAAATCGATGATGTTCATTATGTCACCTACCAAAACATTAGAGCCGACAAAGGATTAGCCGATTCGCGAGGATTTTCAGGTAATTCATCAGCTTTGAAGGACTGCATTTTGAAATTTAGTTTTTTTTTCTTTCACACCAAATTAAAACTTAACACTTTTAGGACTAAAATTGAATTTTCCCCTTCTGGGGATCTGTATTTGAATATAGTTTTCGGTTTTTAGTTTTTTTTTTTAATGTTTTTACCGCGATTATAATTTTTGTCTTATTCGAACCGTTTGAAATCACCAACTAATGAAAATAAACTTAAATAAAGTAGAAAGCCAATTCGTATCATAAACGGTGCGGTCTTATCTATCGAGATAACGCTTCCATTGCGTAGCTGATACGTTGAAATTTTCGGGGTATAAATCTGTACTAATGTATGTATGTTCAATCGTCATTATTTTATTGAACCGATCCGCAATGAATTGGTGGCGTTTAGTAGAGGTGTGCACGAGATATGCGTGACTTAATAAAATATGTTCGTGCGTGAGCGTGAGTGAGAAATAAAATCAGTTCGAGAATATGCGTGAAGAAAATTTCTGCAAAATGACGCTCACGAAAAAAATTAAGATTTAGTGCTTAATCGAATGCAGAAGACGTCTATTATCTGTATAAATAAAAATAATTTAGCTGTCCAACTATATTCTATGAATTTAGTTACATTTGCTTATTCCCGGTTGTAAAATGCGGTGAGTCACATCAATTTGTCGTAAGTCACGTGAATCGTGAATGAACGTGAGTCTTATACTATTCATTTCGTGAATGTGCGTTAGTGTGAGTGAAATTTCACTCACGCGCACAACACTAGCGTTTAGTATAGAAGCGAATATCACACATCGGACTGTTAGACCGACTCATTTATACGCTTTTGACGGGGTCTTTATTAATTATACCCCGCGCCACACTGTGGAAGAGGGTATTATAATTTAGTGCATATGTTTGCAACACCCAGAAGGAGACGAGATAGACATATGGTGTCTTTGGCAAAAATGCTCAGGGTGGGCTCCTGAGTCGATATAGCCATGTCCGTCTGTCCGTGAGCACATTTTTGTAACCAAAGTCTAGGTCGCAGTTTTGGTCCAATCGACTTCAAATTTGGCACAAGTATGTATTTTGGCTCAGAATAGAACCCTATTGATTTTGGAAGAAATCGGTTTAGATTTAGATATAGCTCCCATGTGTATATTTCGCTCGATATGGACTTATGTGGCCCCAGAAGCCAGAGTTTTACCCTAATTTGCTTAAAATGTTGCACAAGAAGAACAATTAGTACTATAGTCCAGTGTGCCAAATTTTATTGAAATCGGTTCAGATTTAGATATAGCTCCCATATATATCGTTCGCCCGATTTACACTCATATGACCACAGTGGCCAATCATTTACTCCGATTTAATTGAAATTTTTGCACAGAGAGTAGAATTAGCATTGTAGCTATGCGTGCCAAATTTGGTTGAAATCGGTTCAGATTTAGATATATCTACCATATATAGCTTTCGCCCGATTTACACTCATATGACCACAGAGGCCAATTTTTTGTCCGATTTAGTTGAAATTTTGCACAGGGAGTAGGATAAGCATTGTAGCTTTGCGTGTCAAATTTGGTTGAAATCGGTTCAGATTTAGATATAGTTCCCATATGTACGTTTTTCTGATTTCGACAAAAATGGTCGAAATACCAACATATTCCTTGTAAAATCGCCACTGCTTAGTCGAAAAGTTTCCTTAAAATTGCTTCAGATTTAAATGTTTCCCATATTTTTTACTAAAATTGTGTTCCACTCTAGTGCATTAGCCAACTTAAATTTTGAGTCTATAGATTTTGTAAAAGTCTATCAAATTCTGTCCACATCGAGTGATATTTAAATGTATGTATTTGGGACAAGCCTTTATATATAGCACCCAACACATTTGACGGATGTGATATGGTATCGAAAATTTAGATCTACAAAGTGGTGCAGGGTATAATATAGTCGGCCCCGCCCGACTTTAGACTTTCCTTACTTGTTTTTTCCTAACATTGTGTTCCACTTAAACCGACTTAAATTTTGAGTCTATAGATTTTGTTGAAGTCTATCAAATTCCGTCCAGATCGAGTGACATTTAAATGTATGTATTTGGGACAAACCTTTATATATAGCCCCCAACACATTTGGCAAATGTGATATGGTAACGAAAATTTAGATCTACAAAGTGGTGCAGGGTATAATATAGTCGGCCCCGCCAGACTTTACACTTTCCTTACTTGTTTATTTAGAATTAATGAAACTGAATTTAGGAGGAGCAAGCTGCATCCGATACTGTTGAAATTTGGTACACGCTGTTAGTATATGGCAAAATTTTATTTATATAGAAAATTTTGTAAAAATTTATCTGTATTTTGTCAAAATTTTATTTGTATAGAAAATTTTGTAAAAATTTTATTTTTGTACTTTTTTTTTGTCAAAATTTTATTTCTATAGAAAATTTTGTCAAAATTTTATTTCTATAGAAAATTTTGTCAAAATTTTATTTCTATAGAAAATTTTGGCAAAATTTTATTTCTATAGAAAATTTTGTCAAAATTTTATTTCTATAGAAAATTTTGTCAAAATTTTATTTCTATAGAAAATTTTGTAAACATTTTAATTCTATAGACAATTTTGTCAAACTTTTATTTCTATAGAAAATTGTCTGTATTTTGTCAAAATTTTATTTGTATAGAAAATTTTGTAAACATTTTATTTGTACTTTTTGTCAAAATTTTATTTCTATAGAAAATTTTGTCAAAATTTTAATTATATAGACAATTTTGTCAAAATTTTATTTCTATAGACAATTTTGCCAAAATTTTATTTCTATAGACAATTTTGTCAAAATTTTATTTTTATAGAAAATTGTCAAAATTTTATTCTGTAGAAAATTGTCAAAATTTTATTTGTATAGAAAATTTTGTAAAAATTTTGTTTGTATAGAAAATTTTCTAAAATTGTTTACTTGTATAAAAAATTTTGTAAAATTTTTATTTGTATACAAAATTTTGTCAAAATTTTATTTCTGCACAAAACTTTGTCAACATTTTATATCTGTAGAAAATTTTGTCAACATTTTAATTTCATAAACAATTTTGTCAAAATTTTATTTCTATAGAAAATTTTTTCAAAATTTTATTTCTATAGAAACTTTTATACATTTTTTCTATAGACAATTTTGTCAAATTTTTTCTATAGAAAATTTCGTCAAAATGTAATTTCTATAGAAAATTTTGTCGAAATTTTATTGTTATAAAAATTTTGTCAAAATATTTTTTCTATAGAAACTTTTATACATTTTTTTCTATAGACAATTTTGTCAAATTTTTTCTTTAGAAAATTTCGTCAAAATGTAATTTGTATAGAAAATTTTGTCGAAATTTTATTTCTATAGAAAATTTTGTCAAAATTTTAATTCTATAAAAAAATTTGTTAAAATTTTATGTCTATAGAAAATTTTTTCAAAATTTTTTTTCTCTAGAAACTTTTATACATTTTTTTCTATGGACAATTTTGTCAAATTTTTTCTATAGAAAATTTCGTCAAAATGTAATTTCTATAGAAAATTTTGTCGAAATTTTATTTCTATAAAAATTTTGTCAAAATTTTAATTCTATAAAAAATTTTGTCAAAATTTTAATTTCATAAACAATTTTGTCAACATTTTATTTCTATAGAAAAATTTGTCAAAAGTTTATTTCTATAGAAAATTTTTGGAGAAGAATATTTTGCAAAATCTACCAAAACACCAAGAAGTATATTAATCTACCAAACAGAAAAAAATCGAACTTTTTTTGTAGAATTCTACCATCTGTGGCAACCGCGAGTAGAAGGCTATATTGAATCATTTATTCATGCGATACCGGCAAAATGTTGGAAAGGATATGCCAACATTGTACTAAGAACATTTGAGGTGCAGTCGTGGTCAAGATTTGCATGAAATAATCGTCAATCGATTATATCCAGGTTATGATATAGTCCCCATATAAACCGACTCCTTATTTGGGGTCTTTTACTTTTTATCCAATTTGCATGAAATTTTAAATCTAGATGTATTTTAGGACCATAAAGGGGGTGTGCCGAAAATTGTGAGTATAGGTTCGTGTTTTGATATCGCTACCATATAAACCGATCTCCCGATTTCACTTTTTGCGCTTAGGTTAGGTGGCAGCCCGATGTATCAGACTCACTTAGAATATTCAGTCCTTTGTGATACCACATTGGTGAACTTCTCTTTTATCACTGAGTGCTGCCCGATTCCATGTTAAGCTCAATGACAAGGGACCTACTTTTTATAGCCGAGTCCGAACGGCGTTCCAAATTACAGTGAAACCACTTAGAGAAGCATTAGTGAGGTGGAATAATCCACCGCTGATAAACATTTTGGTGTTAGGTCGAAACAGGAATCGAACCCACGACCTTGTGTATGCAAGGCGGGCGTGCTAAACATTGCACCACTGTGTCTCCCTACTTCTTGGGCTTGTAGAAACCGTAGTTTTGGTAATTTAGGACCATAAAAAGGTGTGCCCAAAATTGTGGGTATCGGTCCATATTTTGGTGTAGCCCCCACATAAACCGACCTCCCGATTTGGGGTCTTGGGCTTGTATAAACCGTAGTTTTTATCCAATTTGCATGAAATTTTAAATCTAGAGGTATGTTAGAACCGTAAAGAAGTGTGCCCAAAATGGTGAGTATCGGTCCATGCTTTGGTATCGCCCCCATATAGACCGATCTCCCGATTTTATTTATTGGGCTTCTCAATTTCCTAGATTTTATCCAATTTGCCTTAAATTAGAAATCTAGAGGTATTTTAGGACCATAAAAAGATGTGCCGAAAATGATGAGTATGGGTCCATGTTTTGTTATCGCCCCCATATAGACCGATCTCCCGAATTTACTTTTTGAGCTTCTAGAAAGCGTTTGTTTTGTCCAATTTGCCTGAAATTGAAAATCTTGAGGTGTTTAAGGGCTATAAATGGGTGTATAAAAAATGATTTTATTTTTTGGGATTCTCGGAACCGTAGTTTTTATTCAATTTGTCTGAAATTGGAAATCTAGAGGACCATAAATAGGTGTGTTGAATATTGTGTATCCGTATAGTTTTTGATATAACCACCTTATAAACCGGCCCTCCGATTTGGGGTCTAGATTCTAGAATTACAATTAGATGTGCTGAATATTTGGTGTATGCATCCACGTTTTTGGTATAGCCCCTCATAAGACCGTTCTCCCGATTTAACTCCTTGGGTTTCTAGAAGCCGTAGTTTTTATGCGATTTGCCTGAAATTGTAAATATACTGGTTTTATAGACCCATAAATAGGTGTATCGGATTTAGTTTTTATCGGTCCATTTGGTAAGGCCTCTATATAGACAGATTTCATTTCTTGAGGGTATAGAAGGGGCACTGATCATGACAATTACTTGAAAGTAAATAACCATGTCCATATTTTACGTTTTGTAATCATTTAAATAATAGGGGTAAAATATCTACAGATTTTAGATTTCAAATCAAGGCTTTATTTCATCATTTTCTTACACACTTACAAGAGATGTTTATGATTCCTCTAAAACTCAGACAAAAATGGTTCTTAAATAAAGAATCTGATATAGTCTTTATCAGTAAAATCTCTAAATTTATCTTCGGGAATCGTACTGATTCCCGAAATTATATTATTTGATTCATGGTGGTTGGTATTGAAGATTCGGCTCGGCCGAACTTACTGCTGGATATACTTATTTTAATTTCATATAGCTCTTAAGAATATAGAAAGTTTCATTTAATGTATGACACATACATATATTTTCAGTATCTGCATTTGTTTTTCAATTCATGAATTTTGTTCATACAATTTATGAATTCTATTGTTGAAAACTTTGTTGTGAATACTATTCATAAAACAAATTTATTATTTTCTTGTATGTAGTTAATCTCGCTAGCCAAGTTAATTTCTAATTGTATATAATAACAAAACATTTAACTACGACCCTCCATAACACTAAGAATATTGTACCCATCTAAACGTTGCTTTTGGTCATAATTAATTTGCCAATTAAAGCTAAGTGGGGTGCAGCGAATGTATGGGCTCGTTTTTACACTGTCATTGCAATGAGATTGTTTATTGTTAATTGGACATTTCTACCACATTTGTGATAAGAAAATGCATTGTAATGTTGTTATATTTTGATATTGGGGCGTATATACTATGTTATCTTATATCAGTGTCAATTCGTTCATCAAGACTGTATTTATTATGATAACATGGAATGGAAAGTAAAACGTCTGGTGACGTCGACCATATGGGTTTCTATAATTAAGCACTTGGATGATGCATTCTAACTTGTTCAAATCCGTTGAATTTCGTGTATGTTACCTATAAATGGGAACATATAGATGGAAAAAAAGTTTTCTAAATAACGTATTAGAATTGTTTTTATAGCCAACGTGCCTACAAGAAATATTGATTTTGGACCCCATAGATTAGCTTAGGTTAGGTATAGTGGTAGCCCGATATTTCAGACTCACATAGACTCTTCATTCCATGGCTTAGTAAATAAGTGAAATATGACCCCATTTGTACTGAAACCTTGCAAACAACAAATACATGAACAGGTGGACGGACGGGTACCATGGGCTAGATCTCGTAAGTCTGATCGGGGAGGAGCGAATTAGAGGGGTTCCCTTGGCAAAATTTTATGAATATAGAAAGTAGAGTATTGCCGATAAATGGGAAGTCGGTACATAATTTTATGATTTTTCCACGGGCTTCTGCCAGACTTTTTTAAGTAAAAAACTTAAATTTACATGAAATTGACGGGCAACGTAGAGGGTGCTTCATTTTCCGGTATATGTTTTGGGAAAAATTTCCCAAAACATATACCAGAAAAAATTTGGACATAAAATTTTTGAAAAAAATCTCTAAGAAATAAAATTAAAAAAAAAATTCATATAGAAATAAAATTTTGACAAAATTTTCTATAGAAATAAAATTTTGACAAAATTCACACAAAATAGAAAGTAGAGGATTGTCGATAAATGGGAACTCGGTACATAATTTTATGATTTTTCCACAGGCTTCTGGCAGATTTTTTAAGTAAAAACTTAAATTAACATGAATTTGACAGGTAACGTAGAGGGTGCTTCATTTTCCGGTATATGTTTGGGAAAAATTTCCAATGGACATAAAATTTTGAAAAAAAAATGTAAGAAATAAAATTTAAAAAAATTGCATATAGAAATAAAATTTTGACAAAATTTTTTATAGAAATAAAATTTTGACAATTTTCTATAGAAATAAAATTTTGACAATTTTCTATAGAAATAAAATTTTGACAAAATTTTCTATAGAAATAAAATTTTGACAATTTTCTATAGAAATAAAATTTTGACAAAATTTTGTATAGAAATAAAATTTTGACAAAATTTTCAATAGAAATAGAATTTTGACAAAATTTTCTATAGAAATAAAATCTTGACAAAATTTTCTATAGGAATAAATTTTTGACAAAATGTTCTATAGAAATAAAATTTTGACAAAATTTTTTATACAAATAAAATTTTGACAAAATTTTCTATACAAATAAAATTTTCTATACAAATAAAATGTTGACAAAATACAAATAAAATTTTGCCATATACTAACATCGTGTACCAAATTTAAACAGTATCGGATGAAACTTACTCCTCCAAGGAGCTCCGGGGATAGATTAAAACGATGGCTATATATAATAATAATTATGGACCGATATGGGCCAATTTTTGCAATTGCAAACAACAAATACATGGACAGGTGGATGGACGGATACCATGGCTAAATCTCGTAAGTCGATCTAGCCCATGGTATCCGACGATATATATTTTATGGGGTCTTTGGGAGCCACCGTATGCAAGACGAACATGGTTAGCATGTTCGTCGTGCATACACAGCGTCGTGGGTTCAAACCCAGTTTCGACCAAACACCAAAAATTTTTTCAGCGGTGGATTATCCCACCTCAGTAATGCTGGTGACATTTTTGAGCGTTTCAAAGCTTCTCTAAGTGGTTTGAGTGCAATGTGGAACGGCGATCGGACTCGGCTATAAAAAGGAGGTCCCTTGTCATCGAGCTTAACATATAATCGGGCAGCACTCAGTGATAAGGGGGAAGTTCACCACTGTGTTATCACTATGGACTGAAAAATTTGTCAAAATTTTATTTCTACAGAAATTTTTTTTAAACTTATTTCTATAGAAAATTTTGTGAAATGTTTATATCTATACAAAATTTTGCCAAAATTTTATTTCTATAAAAAAATTGATCAAATTCTTATTTCTTTAGAATTTTTTTTTCAAAATTCTATAGAGAATTTAGTCAACACTTTTGGTTCTATAGAAAATTTTGTCAAAATTTTACTTCCATAGAAAATTTTCTGAATATTTTATATCTATAGGAAATTTTGCCAGCATTTTATTTCTATAAAAAAACTTGTCAAATTTTCATTTCTTTAGAAAGTTTTTTTTTTTTTTTATGCAAAATATAAAATTATGAACACGAGTCTACCAAAAATGACAGATTTTTTACTGTTTGTTAGATTGTTAGAATTCCTGATGTTTTTGGAAGATTTTGCAAAATATTCCTCTCCAACTATGAAATGCTTCATAAATTTCCTATAGAAATAACATTTTGCCAAAATTTCCTACCGAAATAAAATTCTGACAAAATTTTCTATAGAAATAAAATTTTGACAACATTTTCTATGGAAATAAATTTTTGACAAAATTTTGTATAGAAATTATATTTTGACAAAATTTCCTAAAGACATAAAATGTTGACAAAATTTTCTATGGAAATATAAAATTTTGACAAAATTTTCTATGACAATAAAAGTTTTTTTTCTATAGCAAATAAATTTTTAGCTCGAGTGGCAATCGTGATTTTTCTGTGATTGGGGATCGGTTTATTTGGGGACTATATATAATATAGATCGATACGGACCAATTTTGGCATGGTTGGTATCGGCAATCTATCTAGCGAAATGTACCAAATTTCAACCGGATCGGATAAATTTTGCTCCTCCAAGAAGCTCCGGAGGTCAAATCTGGGGATCGGTTTATATGGGGGCTATATATAATTATGAACCGATATGGACCAATTTTTGCATGGTTGTTATAGACCATATACTAACACCACGTACCAAATTTCAGCCGCATCGGATGAAATTTGCTTCTCTTAGAGGCTTCGCAAGCCAAATCGGGGAATCGGTTTATATGGGGGCTGTATATAATTATGGACCGATGTGGACCAATTTTTGCGTATTTTTTAGAGACCATATACCAAATTTCAGCCGGATCGGATGAAATTTGCTTCTCTTAGAGGCTCCGTAATAAAAATCTGGGGATCGGTTTATATGGGAGCTATATATAATTATGGACCGATATGGATATATATAGCCCATATAATTATGGACCGATGTGAACCAATTTTTGGAAGGATGTTAGAGACCATATACCAACACCATCTGCTAAATTTCAGCCGGATCGAATGAAATTTGCTTCTTTTTGAGGCTCCGCAAGCCAAATCTGGGGATCGGTTTATATGGGGGCTATATATAATTATGGACCGATGTGGACCAATTTTTGCATGGTTGTGAGAGATCATATACAAACACAATGTACCAAATTTCAACCGTATCGGATGAATTTTGCTCCTTCAAGAGGATCCGCAAGCCAAATCTGAGCGTCGGTTTAAATGGGGGCTATACGTAAAAGTGGTCCGATATGGCCCATTTGCAATACCATCCGACCTACATCAATCGCAACTACTTGTGCCAAGTTTCAAGTCGATAGCTTGTTTCGTTCGGAAGTTAGCGTGATTTCAACATACGGACGGACATGCTTAGATCGACTCACCACGCTTTTAAGGGGTCTTAGAGCAATATTTCGATTTATTACAAACGGAATGACAAAGTTAATATACCCCCCCCCCCCCTCCCCTCCTATGGTGGAGGGTATAACAAGTCAATTTGCATGAAATAAAAATCTGAATATATAAATTTGACAATTGACGAAACTGAGTTTTGAACTCTTGGTCTAAAATTTGAGTATAATATCTCTCTAATTTAAACTTCGGTGTGTTGCAAACCCTTTACTCAATCTTATAACACCTTATTATATTTTACAGTGCAATGTATAAACGGTCCTACAATGAAAATGTATGTTAACTTAGCCGATAACACGAGGGCATTTTAACAGAAATGTTATGTCAGGCAACATATTTACTTATCAATGGTAAACGATATTATAAGGTAGGAATACCAACAAAATACCAACTGATTATTCCCTTCAATTTATGGGGAAAATTCTTATTGTTATTTTTTCTGTTTGCCTATTGCTAAAATAAACTTTAGTCGATTTGGGTTCATACATTATCTTGGTTCTTATCAGTGAAGAGACTTGAGCACAAATATCGAAACGATAAGATATTGTTAGCGTTTGTTTTTACTACTTGATGTATTTGATAAATAATTGGATATTAATATAATAATAAACATTTAACAAGTCAAAGTAACTTTAAAAAATACTATTACTCATAGGCTAGAAATATCAATGTAACTTTTGACATTTTGTTGCCGGAAGTCCGCGATTTCGAGGAATGCGTATTTACATATTCAAATATAAACCAAGGTCAATGACATATTTGGAAAACTTTAGTCCATAGAAAAAATAAGGAAATTAATATGTATGAATATTACAGGGAAATATGTTCAAATATAATATTTTGCTCTTGAAACTTATTTTAAGTGAACATATTCATTCTCTGTGTCATTTTTTCCACTCTCTATCACAGGTTTGTAGCACATCGAAATATTGCCTCAGACCCACGATAAATAATCTACCGAAAATTTAGAGAAAATATTACAAAAAAAAACAACCAAACAAACAAATCTTATTTTTACAAAATTTTATTTCTATAGAAAATTTTGTCAAAATTTTATTTATATAGACAATTTTGTCAAAATTTTATTTCTATAGACAATTTTGTCAAAATTTTATCACTATAGAAAAGTTTGTCAAAATTTTATTTCTATAGAAAATTTTGCCAAAATTTTATCTCTATAGAAAATTTTACTAAAATTTTATCTCTATAGAAAATTTTGCCAAAATTTTATCTCTATAGAAAATTTTGCCAAAATGTTATCTCTATAGAAAATTTTGCCAAAATATTATTTCTATAGAAAATTAAGTAAAAATGTTATTTCCGAATTTGTTTATAGTTTTGCTGCAAGTAGACGATGCTGATTAGGAATGTGGTAATTCCGAAACATCTGTGCATCCAACCGTCTTGCAGTGTATATGGCTTTGCATAAATAAATTGGACAAGCATACTTTTCCTCTGTTGTTTAAACTACAATTGTAGTTTAGTCAATGACTGGTTTTAGGCTGCAATAAAAAACTATAATAATGATTGAGGAATAAACTAACAAAACGAAAATTTTATTTCTATAGAAAGTTTTGTCAAAATTTTCTTTCCATAGAAAATTTTGTCAAAATTTTATTTCTATAGAAAATTTTGTCAAAATTTTATTTCCATAGAAAATTTTGTCATCATTTTCTTTCCATAGAAAATTTTGTCAAAATTTTATTTTCATAGAAAATTTTGTCATCATTTTATTTTTCTATAGAAATTAAGTCAAAATTTTATTTCTAAAAAAATTTTGTCAAAATTTTATTTCTATAGAAAATGTTGATAAATTTTTATTTCTATAGAAAAGTTTGTCAAAATTTTCTTCCCATAGGAAATTATGTCAAAATTTTATTTCTATAGAAAATTTTGATAAAATTTTATTTCTTAGAAAAGTTTGTCAAAATTTTATTTCTATAGAAAATGTTGTCAAAATTGTATTTCTAAAGAAAATTTTGTCCAAATTTTATTTCTAAAGAAAATTTTGTCAAAATTTTATTTCTAAAAAACATTTTGTCAAAATTTTATTTTGTCAAAATTTTATTTCTATAGAGAATGTTGTTTTATTTCTAAAGAACATTTTGTAAAAATTTTATTTCAATAGAATTTTTTTTAAATTTTAGTTCTATAGAAAATTTTGTCAAAACTTTATTTCTATAGAAAATTTTATCAAAATTTCAGTTCAATAGAAAATTTCAGTTCAATAGAATATTTTCAATAGAATATTTTGTCAAAATTTTATTTCTATAATAAAATTTTTTAAAATTTTATTTCAATAGAAAATTTTGTCAAAACTTTATTTCCATTGAAAATTTTATCAAAATTTCAGTTCAATAGAAAATTTTGTCAAAATTTTATTTCTATAGAAAAATTTTTTAAAATTTAATTTCTATAGAAAATTTTGTCAAAACTTTATTTCTATAGAAAATTTTATCAAAATTTCAGTTCAATAGAATATTTTTTCAAAATTTTATTTCTATAGAAAATTTTTTAAAATTTTATTTCTATAGAAAAATTTTTCAAAACTTTATTTCTATAGAAAATTTTATCAAAATTTCAGTTCAATAGAAAATTTTGTCAAAATTTTATTTCTATAGAAAAATGTTTTAAAATTTTATTTCTATAGAAAATTTTGTCAAAACTTTATTTCTATAGAAAATTTTATCAAAATTTCAGTTCAATAGAAAATTTTGTCAAAATTTTATTTCTATAGAAAATTTTATCAAAGTTTTTTTTTATAGAAAATTTTATCAAAATTTTATTTCTATAGAAAATTTTGTGAAAAGTTTATTTCTATAGAAAATTTTAGTTCTATAGAAAATTGTGTCAAAATTTTATTTCTATAGAATATTTTTTTTTAATTTTATTTCTATAAAAAATTTTGTCAAAATTTTATTTCTATAGAATATTTCGTCAAAATTTTATTTCTATAGAATATTTTGTCAAAATTTTATTTCTTTAGAAAAATTTTTTAAAATATTATTTCTATAGAAAAATTTTTTAAAATTTTATTTCTATAGAAAATTTTTTAAAATTTTATTTCTATAGAAAATTTTATCAAAATTTCAGTTCAATAGAAAATTTTGTCGAAATTTTATTATATACTATAGAAAATTTGTGAAGTACCTCTTGGTTGGAGAGGAATATTTGGAATATTTGAAACTTTCGACCGTATATAGATATTTCCACTAGAATAATACCACGTAATCACGTAAAATATTTACTTGGTACGAAATATTACGCCACTTAAATTATAGGATGAACAATTTACACAAAATTAAGGAAAAATTTCTTTAAAATAAGAAATTTTTGTTAAAAGAGAGTTTATAATCTTTACTTCAAAATTTTGGGAATTTGCTTCCCTCTGTGAAAGTCGTATGTCTTTCCTTAAAGTAAAGAAGCACACTTTTGATTTTTGTAGAAATCCTTAACTGAAATATTGAGGTCAAAGTTTTAGACTTTCCTTACATGTTAAAACTCGATACATGAGATCTGTATTCTAATTTTATTGATACTAGATTTAAAGCCAGGGGTATTAAAACTCGATACATGAGATCTGTATTTTAATTTTATTGATCCTAGATTTAAAGCCAGATATGTCGCTAAATATATCTTTATTTTAAAGATGCAACATCATAGGCTAGGAATCAATACCAAAATCTTTAAGAGAAGGTCAAAATCTTTGGATCCAAGTAAACTTTGTTTTCTCATTGTACTACCCCTAAATATCTCCCCAAGTAAATGTGATAAAAACTCGATAAATGAGATCTGTATTTTAATTTTAATTTTATTGATTCTAGGTTATAAGCCAGATAGGTCGCTAAAATAGACCTCTAGTTTAAGGAAGCCGCATTTTTGGCTCAGAAACAATAGCAAAATCCTTAATAGAAGGTCATAATATGTGGATCCAAGAATACTTTTTTTTTGAGGTAGGGGTAGTACCCCTAAATATTTTCCCAAGTCCCTAAATTTGTGTGGCATCTCTTCTCTTGACTACCTATGAATTCGATATGCATAACAGCTTATTTTTCTCGTATATTTTTTTTTAACATGACTTTGTTTCAAATGTCATGGATAATGTCATATTCATGCATACCACATTGATTTGTTCCAAAAAATGTTTCATACTTCTTTCTTAAATCACTTTCGAATGACTTTCAAATATCGAGTACTATACATCTACCTATCTTTTATCTCTCTCTCTCTCTCTTTCGCACACACATACATACACACAAATAAAATTTCTTTTTCTCATACCTATCAGCTCCATTCGAAAACCTTTCAATTACATTTCCATTCCTAACACTTCATGTTGTCGATGGTGAAGTGAACTCCATTCCTGCTTAGTTATTTTAAAATACGCTCACGATTTTTTGATATTTTTCCAAATTAAATGGCTAAGAAATGAAAGTATCTTTCAGTTACGAGATTTTCTTCGAACCACTTATTCCAAAGGGGCACACGCTGCTACTTCTGTGGATTTGGAATGGTAAGCTCGTGCTTGTTGAAGCGTTTTTCACACGCTTTGTCCTAGTTCGCCTATGTGTGTAGGTAGTGAAGATATCAGGCCATGGAGATGACTTCAGGAATGGGAATGTCGATGATGGGGCAACAACAAAAACGAAAACGAAAACATTAAAAACTTTAACCACGTACAATATTTGTTGCAATATTCAAAGTTTTCTCCAAAGTTTATACACAAAGGAAGTTTGGTTGGTTTGGCTATGGCACTATGGTGGCGTTTACGTTACAAGGCTGCGTTAGGGCAAAATGGGAGAAAAGTCAAAAACATGGTAACAAGGATAGAGATGGTAATTTTTCGAAGGACATATAATGCAAAACGTTGATATTAGAGGGGGTTTTATTCTAATCGAAGAGTTCATATCATTTTAGAAATTCAAATTAATTGGATTCTGAAAGTAGATTGCAAATGCAGTTACTGTATTAGTCTAAAGTAATATACAGTAATGCACCCCTGAACACATCGAAATATCACTTTCATTACTTAGGGCTCAATTTCATAAGGCCCCGACCCAAATTCTCCTGCCAAAAAATACAATAAAGAAAGTCTCAGTATCCTGAAAATTAGCCGAAGTTTAAATTAAATTCAAGTTAAAGTGAATTTGTTTCTATGAAAAGGTGTTGTCAAAGCGTTGTTCTACTTTATTATTCCCCCCAAAGGATGCTGCCATTCTAAAGTCATTGCCAGTTGGCCTTATTATAAATATTCTTAAATCCAAAAGCTTAGAAAGGTTTCTGGGGGAGCTTAGCAGCTCTACAAAATTTAAGCAAAGGTTTATATCAAAAACGAAGCCATGACTACGATAAAATTGAAGATGTTGGAAGACTGGACGTAAACAAGAACCATGACGAACCATCAAAGGATAGTAGGGGAGACGGTGGGTGTAATGACAAAAAATTCGTTTTGCAAATTTTGACAAATTTTATAGCAAATTTTGACAAAATTGTATTTCTATAGAAAATTTTGTCAAAATTTTATTTCTATAGAAAATGTTGTCAAAATTTTATTTCTATAGAAAATTTTGTCAAAATTTTATTTTTATAGAAAATGTCAAAATTTTATTTCTATAGAAAATTTTGTCAAAATTTTATTTCTATGGAAAATTTTATTAGCATTTTATTTTCGTAGAAAATTTCGTTAAAATTTGTTTTCTATAGAAAATTTTATCAAAATTTCATTTCTATAAAAAATTGTCAAAATTTTATTTCTATAGGAAATTTTGTCAAATTTCAATTCTATAGGAAATTTTATCAAAATTTCATTTCTATAGGAAATTTTGTCAAAATTTCATATCTATTGGAAATTTTGTCAAAATTCTCATTTCTATAGGAAATTTTTTCAAAATTTCATTCCTATAGGAATTTTTTTCAAAATTTCATTTCTATAGAATTTTTTTTTTTGAAATTTCGTTTCTATAGAAAATTTTGTTAAAATTTCATTTCTATAATAAATTTTGTCAAAATTTCTTTTCTATAGGACATTTTGTCAAAATTTGATTTTTATAAGATATTTTATCAAAATGTCATTTCATTTTGTCAAAATTTCATTTTTATTGGAAATTTTGTCAAAATTTCATTTTTATTGGAAATTTTGTCAAAATTTCATTTCTATTGGAAATTTTGTCAAAATTTCATTTCTATAGGTAATTTTGTCAAAATTTCATTTCTGTAATAAATTTTGTCAAAATTTCATTTCTATAGGACATTTTGTCAAAATTTGGTTTTATAAGCAAATTTATCAAAATTTAATTTCTGTAGGAAATTTTGTCAAAATTTCATTTCGATAAGAGATTTTGTCAAAATTTCATTTCGATAAGAAATTTTGTCAAAATTTCATTGCTATAGGAAATTTTGTTACAATTTCATTTATAAAGAAAATGTTGTCAAAATTTAATTTCTTTGGGAAAATTTGTCAAAATTTTATTTCTATCGAACATTTTGTCAAAACATTTTATTAACATTCTATTTCCGTCGAAAATTGTGTTAAAATTTGTTTCTATAGAAAATTTTGTCAAAATTTCATTTATATAAAAATTTTTAAAAATTTTATTTCTATAGGAAATCAAAAAAATTTATGTCTATAGAAAATTTTGTCAAAATTTTATTTCTATAGGAAATTTTGTCGAAATTTTATTTCTATAATGAATGTTGTCAAAATTTAATTTTTATACAAAATTTTGTCAAAATTTTATTTCTATAGAAAATTTTGTCAAGATTTCATTTCTATAGAACATTTTGTCAAGATTTTATTTTTATAGAAAATTTTGTCAAAATTTCATTTCTATAGAAAATTTTGTCAAAACATTTTGTCAACATTTTATTTCCGTCGAAAATTTTGTTAAAATTTGTTTTCAATGGAAAATTTTGTCAAAATTTTATTTCTATAAAAAATTTTGTCATAATTTTATTTGTTTACAAAATTTTGTCGACATTTTATTTCTATAAGAATTTTAGTCAAAATTTTATTTCTATAGGAAATTTGTCAAAATTTCATTACTATAGAAAATTTTGTCAAGATTTCATTTCTATAGAACATTTTGTCAAGATTTTATTTTTATAGAAAATTTTGTCAAAATTTTATTTCTATAGAGAATTTTGTCAAAATTTTATTTCTATAGGAAATTTTGTCAAAATTTCATTTCTATAGAAAATGTTGTCAAAATTTTATTTCTATAGAAAATTTTGTCAAAATTTTATTTCTATAGAAAATTTTGTCAAAATTTTATTTCTATAGAAAATTTTGTCAAAATTTTATTTCTATGGAAAATTTTGTAAGCATTTTATTTTCGTAGAAAATTTTGTTAAAATTTGTTTTCTATAGAAAATTTTGTCAAAATTTTATTTCTATAGAAAATTTTGTCAAAACATTTTGTCAACATTTTATTTCCGTCGAAAATTTGTTTTCTATGAAAAATTTTGTCAAAATTTGATTTCTATAAAAAATTTTGTCATAATTTTATTTGTTTACAAAATTTTGTCGACATTTTATTTCTATAAGAATTTTTGTCAAAATTTTATTTCTATAGGAAATTTTGTCAAAATTTCATTTCTATAGAAAATTTTGTCATAATTTTGTTTCTATAGGAAATTTTGTCAAAATTTCATTTCTATAAGAAATTTTGCAAAAATTTCATTTCAATAAGAATTTTTGTCAAAATTTTATTTCTATAGGAAATTTTGTCAAAATTTAATTTCTATAGAAAATTTTGTCAAAATTTTATTTATATAGAAAATTTTGTCAAAATTTCATTTCTATTGAACATTTTGTCAAGATTTTATTTATATAGAAAATTTTGTCAAAATGTTATGTCTGGAGAAAATTTTGTCAAAATGTTAATTTTGTAGAAAATTTGTGAATTACCTCTTACCAATCTACAAAACATTGAAAAAACTTTTTTTTTGGGTTGAATTCTACCAACTGTGGGAGCCACCGTGGTGCAATGGTTAGCATGCCCGCCTTGCATACACAAGGTCGTGGGTTCGATTCCTGCTTCGACCGAACACCAAAACGTTTTTCAGCGGTGGATTATCCCACCTCAGTAATGCTGGTGACATTTCTGAGGGTTTCAAAGCTTCTCTAAGTGGTTTCACTGGAATGTGGAACGCCGTTCGGACTCGGCTATAAAAAGGAGGTCCCTTGTCATTGAGCTTAACATGGAATAGGGCAGCACTCAGTGATAAGAGAGAAGTTCACCAATGTGGTATCACAATGGACTGAATAGTCTAAGTGAGCCTGATACATCGGGCTGCCACCTAACCTAACCTAAGCTAACCAACTGTGGTAACCATGAATGGGACCCTAAAACAAGTACCACAGAGGAAAATAGCTGCTACACCCATGGATCAAAGATGGGTGAGGGGACGGGCTTCTGCGTGTATATGGAAGATCGAATCTCCGATATCCTGTTCCGATCACAATTATTTGGATTGTGATTATAGCACAATCCTACAATTTGAAGTTTGCGTCGTAACGGAATAGCTCGGAAATAACATGGGGCACAAAAAATGAAAATTTTCACAGATTGCTGGAGGGCAATTAGAGACAACGTGTGGTGAGTTGGATAAATGTGCATGGGAGACACATAAAGCGTAATGGACCAATGTCCCGGTGGGAAGGGCGACGAAAATTCTATGGGATGATTTATGGAGACTGGAGAACCACTCAAAGAGAATAGGTCTAAAGTCAGGATGGACGAAGAGAAAACTGACGGTGCACCTAGAATTGGGAGTACGTGCTTTCAGGAGTACTTCTTGCTTTCAGGAGTACTCGTTAGATATACATAGTTCCTGGAATAAAGAAGGGCTCGATGGAAAGAAGAAGTTAGAGTGCACAACGAGCCGAAAGTAGGTTTAGGTATATGCCAGCCGACATCAGACAGGGCAACCTGAATCCTCTTTTCAGCCCAACCTAACCTATACTGAAAATGTTGAATTTGAAAGTCGATTTTTATCAAATTTCCACAAAGTCGAAATGTCGAGTTTTGAAAAATCTCAATAATCGAAAAAATAATGGTCGAATAGGTGAAAGTCGATTTTTTTTATATTAAAAAGATCGAAAGGCCAAACATTTTGTTTGTCATTTCAATTCACTTTTTCCTGAATTCAGATGATTTTCAACTTCCAAAAGTTTTTTTTTTATATGATAACGCACACCAATTTGTCTCGTATTTAAGAAGGTTCTCCCTTATTATTTAGCGAAATATGGCAACAGTCGATTGTTTGAAAGCCGTTGCTGAAGAGCATTTGATTAATTTAAAAAAAAAAATCATAATTCAGATTATTCAAGAAAATTTTTACGCAATGGTTTTACACTTCTTTACCATTCTCATTACCCATTCTTATACTCACAAATAACCAAAGTTTTGTTATTGAAGTTTATACACAAAACCGAATTATAATACACAAAATTTCAAAAAAAATTCATAACAAATCCTTAAATCCAATAACTATGGTTTCGACAATATATGTTGCAGATCTTTGAAGAGCAAGAAGATCTTGGACTAAGTTTCTCTGACGATTTATAAGACATCAAAAGATAATCCTGTTTAGAATATAACTATTGTCATTTTGGTGGGATAAAAATGGGAATTTGATGATGGAAAAAGGGGCCAAAAACTATACGCGCTTCAAGGAATAAGATATGACTGGTGATGTTTATTGCCACCAAAAGGGCCTTGGGGTTCCTATTTTGTATACCCTCCACCGTAGGATGGGGGTATATTAACTTTGTCATTCCGTTTGTAACACATCGAAATACTGCTCTAAGACCCCATAAAGTATATTATTCTGGGTCGTGGTGAAATTCTGAGTCGATTTGAGCATGTCCGTCCGTCTGTTGAAATCAAGCTAACTTCCGAACGACACAAGCTATCGACTTGAAACTTGGCACAAGTAGTTGTTACTGATATAGGTCGGATGGTATTGTAAATAGGCGATATCGGTCCACTTTTACATATAGCCCCCATATAAACGGACCCCCAAATTTGGCTTGCGGATCCTCTAAGAGAAGAAAATTTCATCCGATCCGGCTGAAATTTGGTACATGGTGTTAGTATAAAGGGTGATACGGTCAAACTTTGGTCAAGGGAAAACGCGAGTAAATCGGTGAAATCGTTTATTTAAAAAATCAAATTAAATTTCTTTTTCAAGTTCAATTAGTATAAAATTCAGGAAAAATATTCAGTTAGGTTTTCGCTTTTCCAAATACGAATTGCCGGGCCTCACGCTTGACACCTGCCATCAGATTTTGTACAGCCAACTTGTCCACCTTCTTCGCCGCACAGAGCCAGTTTGCCTTGAAATGCTGCTCGTCCTTACCAGCTTTTTTGGTATCCTTTAGGTTCCGCTTGACAATAGCCAAGTATTTCTCAATTGGGCGGAGCTCTGGCGTGTTAGGAGGGTTCTTGTCCTTGGGAACCATCTGCACGTTGTTGGCGGCGTACCACTCCATGGCCTTTTTACCGTAATGGCAAGATGCCAAATCCGGCCAAAACAGTATGTCCCCAACATAATATGTTCTAACATATTAACATATATGTCCCGAACATGTTATGCTAGTTTATGAACATTATATGCTTGCACTCAAAAATATTCTGTTTAAAAATTTGTTTTCCAAACATATAATGTTTATAGCCAAACATATGAAAAACAGTCTTTTTCATCCGTGTGCACGTTGTTGGCGGCGTACCACTCCATGGCCTTTTTACCGTAAAGGCAAGATGCCAAATCCGGCCAAAACTGTACGGAACAACCGTGTTTTTTCAGGAAAGGCAGCAGACGTTTATTCAAACACTCTTTCACGTAAATTTCTTGGTTGACAGTCCCGGAAGCTATGAAAATGCTGCTTTTCAAGCCACAGGTACAGATGGCTTGCCAAACCAGATATTTCTTTGCGAACTTTGACAGTTTTATGTGCTTGAAAATATCTGCTACCTTTCCCCTTCCTTTTGCCGTATAAAACTCCTGTCCCGGAAGCTGCTTGTAGTCGGCTTTGACGTAAGTCTCATCGTCCATTACCACGCAGTCAAACTTCGTCAGCATCGTCGTGTACAGCCTCCGGGATCATGCTTTGGCCGTCGTAGTTTGTTTATCATCGCGATTTGGAGTCACTACCTTCTTGTAAGTCGATAGTCCGGCTCGTGTTATGGCTCGATGCACGGTTGTAGACGATACACCCAGCTTATTTGCGGCATCTCGGAGAGAGAGGTTAGGGTTTCGCTTGAAACTACCGGCAACCCTCTTTGTCGTCTCAGCGGCTTCCGGTTTTCGATTTCCCCCCCCCCCCCCCCAGATCCAGACTTCCTGGCTGTCGACAAACGTTCCCCAAACACTTTAATTACATTTGTAACGGTTGATTTGGCAACTTTTAGCGATTTTGCCAGCTTTGCGTGCGAGTAGCTCGGATTTTCACGATGCGCGAGCAAAATTTTGACACGCTGCTCTTCTTGCTTGGACGGCATTTTGACAACTGAAGAATGATTTCCAAAATCAAAATAGCAGCAACATTCTACACACACACACACCTTCAAAATAAGGGGTGTTCAGGTTTTTTAAATGCAAAATTGAAAGAAATACGTCAAGTTTATATTGACCAAATTTTGACCGTATCACCCTTTATGGTCTCTAACAACCATGCCAAAATTGGTCCACATCGGTCCATAATTATATATAGCCCCCATATAAACCGATGCCCCGATTTGGCTTTCTGAGCCTCTACGAGAAGCAAATTTCATCCGATCCGGCTGAGATTTGGTACATGGTGTTGGTATATGGTCTCTAACAACCATGCAAAAATTGGTCCACATCGGTCCATAATTATATATAGCCCCCATATAAACCGATCACCAGATTTGACCTCCGGAGCCTCTTGGAAGACCAAAATTTGTCTGATTCAGTTGATATTTGGTACGTGGTGTTAAAATATGGCTTCAAACACCCATTGGTCGAAATTGGTCCATAATTATATATAGGCCCCATATAAACCGATCCCAAAATTTGACCTCCGGAGCCTCTTGGAAGAGCAAAATTCATCCGATTCGGTTGAAATTTGGAACCTGAAGTAAGTATATGGTATCCAACAGCTATGCAGGAATTGGTTCATATCAGTCCATAATTATATATTGCCCCCATATAAACCGATCCCCAGATTTGACCTCCGGTGCCTTTTGGACAAGCAAAATTCATTTGATCTGGTTGAAATTTGGTACGTGGTGATAGTATATGACATGCCAAAAGTGGCATGGCATATCAGTCCTCAATCATAGATAGCCCCCATATAGACCGATCCCGAAATTTTGTTTTCGAGCCTCTTGGAGGAGCAAATTTGATGCGAGTCAGTTGAAATTTGGTACATTGTGCTAGTATATGGCCGTTAACAACCATGCCTAACTAGGTCCATATCGGTGTATAGTTATATATAGCCATCAGATAAATCGATCCCCAATCACACAAAAATTGGTCCATATAAAGTTAACAATTGTATACAGCCCCCATATAAGCGACCCCCATATTTCAATTCTGGCTCTCTACGTATCGTGCAAAACGTCCTTGTCGATTATTTGTAGACTTACCTATACATAACTTTTTTGTCTAATATATACCAAGTATGGACTAACTCACAATTTAGAAAACTATATTAAGAAGTTTTAAGATACCACAACCCAAGTAATTCGATTATGGATGATAGTCTTTCGTAGAAGTTCCTACGCAATCCATGGTGGAGGGTACATATGATTCGGCCTGGCCGAACTTACGGCCGTATATACTTGTTTTTTTTTTTTTGAAAATTCAAATATGGACCGATTTGAATAAAAGTTTTGTGTGGATGAAGAATTAGCCTTACAGGAGGGCAAGAAGTCAACCCTGAGGATCGGGCTATCTCTGATTGTGGACCGATATGTACCAATTTTAGTGTGGTTATTTCAGGGTGAATACCGACATCAGATACCGAATTTCAATCGTAATAGATTGAATAATAAGTTTTCGGAGCACTCAAAAAATCATATCTGAGAATCGGTCTACATTGTTTAAGGGTGCATTCCAACTTTACCAATTTCAGACTTAATCTCGGAATGGATCTTAATGGAAGTCAGAAATAATTATGGACATATACACACCAGAGTATTTGGTGCAAACGCATGGAATAGTGTACAGATCTTAAGGAGAAATAGGAACCGGGCAGCACTCATTGATAGGAGAGAAGTTCACCACTTGTGGTATCATAATGGACTGAATAGTCTAAGTGCCACAATACCGAACCCCAGATTCGAATTCTGATGCCTATAGCAGGAGCAAATTTATTCCGATCTGATTGAAATTTGGTATATAATGTCAATATATGCCTTTTAACAGCCATGTTCAAAGTGATATATATCGGTTCATTATTATGTTTTGACATAGCTCCCTATAGTGAAAAAAAATTGTGGTGAGGCTAAAGATTTCATGTCCTTAAAATATGAATGCGAATTTTTTCTTAACCAAAAGTCAATAAACTTTTCAATAAAGTCGTTTTGTCATCATAGTTAAGTGATTCGACTTAAAATGGGTATCATAACATGAAATAAATTTATTTTTTGACTAATGTCAACTTGACTTTAATATTTCCGAAAAAGTTTTCAAAATTAATGAAATTGTCTTTAAATTTGTTGCCCTTTTGCATCTTGACTACTAAGCAAAAAAAGTTTTAAAAAATAGGACATATTTTTCAACACTTCATTTTAAAGAAGTTTTTTACTTAAAACATAGCATAATTTCTACTGGAAGTCGATTCGGAATTTGGAAATTAAAGTTGTCATTAATATGATTTTAAAGGGCTTTAATAGTAAAGGGTGGTTAAATTGCAAGGGCCGATGTTGAATGTGAACCATGCCTAAACGCCAATTTCCGAATTTTATTTGACATTTCTCTATTTCAGACTTACTCAATCTGAACCATGGAGAGATACACAATCTAACAACGTGTTAAATGGTTCCAAGAAATGGCAACAGTGGATGATGAATTTTCGAAGAAAATCATCTTCAGTGATGAGGCACATTTTCACCTCAGTGGATTCGTCAATAAACACAATTGCCGCATTTGGGCGAATGGGAATCCAAGAGTGATTGTCGAAAAACCAATGCACCCACAAAGAGAGACTGTTTGGTGCGGTTTATGGGCTGGCGGCATCATCGGGCCGTATTTTTTGCAAAATGAGGCCGGTCAGGCAGTTACTGTGAATGGTGTTCGCTATTGTGAGATGATAACGAGCTTTTTATGGCTCGAATTAGAAGATATGGATGTGGACGATATGTGGTTTCAGCAGGACGCTGCCACTTGCAACACAGCTAACGAAACAATGGCTCTTTTGCGCCGCAAATTCAATGGCCGTGTTATCTCACGTAATGGCGATGTCAATTGGCCGCCAAGATCATGTGATTTTACACCGTTGAACTTTTTTCTTCGGGGTTATTTGAAAGAAAAGGTGTACGTCGATAAGCCAGCAACAATTCAAGAGCTAAAGGATGAGATAATTCGGCACATTAACGGCATAGAACCTCCATTATGCCTCAGCGTCATCGAAAATTTGGACCATCGGATGGAGGTGTACAACTGAGGTCGCGGCCGATATTTTGTTCCATACATAATTGAGTAATACCAATATATCATAATAAAATAAAATTACAATAATTTCCTAAATAGTTTGTGTTTTATTCAAAATCAACATCGGCCCCTTGAAATTTAACCACCCTTTATACGAAAAAAAACTGGAAAAACGAAAAATTTAAATTTGCTTCCTAGAATCAAGTACGCAAAGCTCAAACTTAAAAGAGAATTGTGTCCTAAAACTATCTTGATTTGAATTCTCCGCATTTTTGGCTCGTAATCAATACCAATTTCGTTAGAATAAAGAAAACATCGTTGGAACCGGGTATTTTTTTTTTTTTTTTTCAGTGTAGATTTGATTTCTTGAGCCTCCGTTGAGGAGCAAACAATTTTTGCTCTTTCTGCATTTAGTACCCAAACCCTAAGTGGATTTCTCTCAACACCACAGTTAGCCACAACCTTTGTACTCTACGGATATTTTCATGAAGCCTTCAGAAATTTTCTTCCTAACATTTTTTACTTGAAATTAAAGGAAACAGCCATTAATATAATTTTATTTTTATGTTTATGATTATTTAATTTTCATATTTTCGTTTGTATTCAGCGCTTAAACCCATTTTCGAATTAACATTTTTGTAATAACAATAATTCTAAAGTTTTTTTTTTTAAATTAAAATTTTCATTTAAGTAAAAGAATTCATGTAAAAGGGCAACAGTTTATCTGATATCTAACTTTGGTCATGGTCCCTCATCAAACTAAACTGAAAAGGGTAGAACACTTTAAGCTATTATACAATAAAATATAAACATGAGTTTTGTGTATGAGTGTGTGTGTGTTTTTAGGCAAGTGTGTATGTAGTAGAGTAAGATGGAATCAACATCCTCGGTACTTGCAAAAGTTATAAATAAATTGAGAAAAACCAGAATGAAAAACCCTTGCACACATACACAATCACACATAGGAATTAATACAGTAGCTTTTATATTTACACTCATACATACACACATGCCCATACAATTTCACTTGTATATAAACGTAATCATATAAACTATGAAACAAACTCAAAAATGAAATTCATTTTATTTAATTCTACTAATTTCCATTTTCATTTTCAGTTGCTCCCTGTTAATTCCATTAACTCTATACCCATTTACAAATGCTGTTTGAAGGTAATCTAATGTAATGTGACTTGCTCTTGTCATTAGAATCTTCATTTGAAGATGAATATTGAAGTGTACTAGTAGAGTTGGTTTATTTGATAGAAGTCACTAAGTAGTCGACTTTATTAACTCTATGGTTTCGTGATTGATTAAACTAAGAGCTTTCTGAATATGTGATGCCAATAAGGTAAGTATCGCAAAATTTGTGAAGCTAATGAATAGAAAGCAGCTGATTGCTTAAAATTATATTGAAATAGAAATTTACAACTGCCAAGATAGTGCGACATAAAATGAAGAATAATATTTTATTTATTATACCCTCCACCATAGGATGGGGTTATATTAACTTTGTGATTCCGTTTGTCACACATCGAAATATGGTTCTAAGACCCCCATTAAGTATATATATTCTGGTTCGATGTGAAATTTAGAGTCGATCTAAAGGGTGATACGGTCAAAATTTGGTCAATATAAACTTGACGTATTTCTTTCAATTTTGCATTTAAAAAACCTGAACACCCCTCGTTTTGAAGGTGTGTGTGTGTAGAATGTTGCTCCTATTTTGATTTTGGAATTCACTCTTCAGTTGTCAAAATGCCGTCCAAGCAAGAAGAGCAGCGTATCAAAATTTTGCTCGCGCATCGCGAAAATCCGAGCTACTCGCACGCAAAGCTGGCAAAATCGCTAAAAGTTGCCAAATCAACCGTTACAAATGTAATTAAAGTGTTTGTCGACAGCCAGGAAGTCTGGATCGGGGGGAAATCGAAAACCGGAAGCCGCTGAGACGACAAAGACAGTTGCCGGTAGTTTCAAGCGAAACCCTAACCTCTCTCTCCGAGATGCCGCAAATAAGCTGGGTGTATCGTCTACAACCGTGCATCGAGCCAAAAAACGAGCCGGACTATCGACTTACAAGAAGGTAGTGACTCCAAATCGCGATGATAGACAAAATACGACGGCCAAAGCGCGATTCAGGAGGCTGTACACGACGATGCTGACGAAGTTTGACTGCGTGGTAATGGACGACGAAACCTACGTCAAAGCCTACTACAAGCAGCTTCCGAGGCAGGAGTTTTATACGGAAAAAGGAAGGGGAAAGGTTGCAGATATTTTCAAGCACATAAAACTGTCAAAGTTCGCAAAGAAATATCTGGTTTGGCAAGCCATCTGTACCTGTGGCTTGAAAAGCAGCATTTTCATAGCTTCTGGGCCTGTCAACCAAGAAATTTACGTGAAAGAGTGTTTGAATAAACGTCTGCTGCCTTTCTTGAAGAAACACGGTTGTTCCGTACTGTTTTGGCCGGATTTGGCATGTTGCCATTACGGTAAAAAGGCCATGGAGTGGTACGCCGCCAACAACGTGCAGGTGGTTCCCAAGGACAAGAACCCTCCCAACACGCCAGTGCTCCGCCCAATTAAGAAATACTGGGCCATTGTCAAGCGGAACCTAAAGAAGACCATCTTCTGGAAGTGCTTTTAAAGTTGTGACTATGGAAAGACATTCTTGCAATTTTGAACTCCAATTTTTTCCTTCAAACTACAAAATTTTCTTTAACAAATGAAAAAACTTAATTATGTCTAATAAATTTTCTTGAATTTGTCGAAAAATATTTACTTATTTTTATGACATCGGCGTGATACCAGCGATTGTTATACTGTTTAGTTCAACATTTTCTAAAAATATTCAAAATTTTCTAAAATTAACCGAAATTTTTCTTCCTGGTGGGTTCATTGTTTTTTCAGTGTGGAGGAGCAAATTTCATGCGGCTAAGTTGAAATTTGGTACATTGTGCTAATATATGGCGGTTAACAACCATTCCTAACGAGGTCCATATCGGTCTATTGTTATATATAGGCCTCAGATAAATCGATCCCCAATCACCCAAAAATTGGTCCATATCAAGTTCATAATTTTATATAGCCCCCATATATAAAATTATGTACCGTGCAAAAGTCCATATCGATTCGTAATTATTTGTAGGCTTACCTATTCATAACGTTTTTGTCTAATATATACCACGTATGGACTAACTCACAATTTAGAAAACGATGTTAGAAGTTTTAAGATAGCACAACCCAAGTACGAGTAATTCGATAGTGGTTGACAGCCTTTCGTATAAGTTTTTACGCAATCCATGGTGGAGGGTACATAGGATTCGGTCCGGCCGAACTTACGGCCATATATACTTGTTTTGGATTAAAGTCAACTTGAATTTAATAATTCAAAAAAAATTCTTTAAAATTATTGAAATTGTCTTTGAATTTTTTGTCTTTTTGCATGTTAATTACAAAGCAAAAACGTTTACAAAAATAGGACATGTCTTTCCACACTTTATTTTAAAGGCGTTTATTACTTCAATCATAGCATGATTTCTACTGGAAGTCGGGTTTAAATTTGGAAATTAAAGTTGTATTTAACATGGGTTTAAAGGAATTTGATAGCATGTGAAAAAAAAAAAACAGCTGAAAAACCGAAAACTTAAAAGTACGCAAAACCCAAAATTAAAAGACAATTGGGCCTTATTAGTATCCTTAATTGAATTCTCCGCATCTTTGGCTCCACTAAAAAAAAGTTTACTTGGATCCAAAGATTTTGACCTTCCCACATGTATTTTGGTATTGATTCCGAGCCAAAGGTGGGGCTTCTTTAAAATAAAGACGTTTGTAAGCGACCTAACAGGTTGGCTGATAAGTCACCGGTCTAAAAAAGAACAAGTATATACAGCAGTAAGTTCGGCCGGGCCGAATCTTAAATACCCACCACCATGAATCAAATATTAGGGGTTCCTTTGAAATTTCAGGAGGGCTTGAGGACACTTCCCGAAGATAAATTTAAAGATTTCACCTATGAGGAATATATCAGATTCTGGATTTATAAGAACCATTTTTGTTTGAGTTTTAGAGGAATCATTAACATCTCTTGTAAGTGTGCAAGAAAATTATAAAATAACGTCTTGATTTGAAATCTTAAATCTGTAGAAGTAAAATCTGGAAATTTTACATTGAGTTTCAAGCAATTTTCATGATCAGTGCGCTTTCTACACCCTCAAGAAATGAAGTCGGTCTATATGGAGGCATTACCAAATGGACCGATAAAAACTTAATCCGATACACGTTTTTGTGAGCCTAAAATACCAGAATATTTACAATTTAAGGCAAATCATATAAAAACTACGGTTTCTAGAAACCCAAGGAGTTAAATCGGGAGATCGTTCTTATGGGGGCTATACTAAAATATGGACCGATACTCACCGTTTTCGGCATACCTCTTTATGACCCGAAAATACCTCTAGATTTCCAATTTCAGGCAAATAGGATAAAAACTTCGGATTCTAGAAGCCCAAGAAGTAAAATCGGGAAATCGGTCTATATGGAGGCTATACGAAAATATGGACCGATACTCACCATTTTCGGCACACCTCTTTATGGTCCTAAAATACCTCTAGATATCCAATTTCAGACAAATTGGATAAAAACTACGGTTTCTATAAACCCAAGACCCCAAATCGGGATGTCGTTTTATATGGGGACCATACCAAAACATGGACCGATACTCACAATTTTTGGCGCACGTATTTGTGATCCTACAATACCTCTAGATTTCCAATTTCAGGTAAATTGAATAAAAACTGTGGTTTCTATAAGCCCAAGAGTAAAATCGGGAGATCGGTCTATATGGGGGCTATACCAAAATATGGACCGATACTCACAATTTTTGACACACATAATTGTGGTCCTACAATACCTCTAGATTTCCAATTTCAGGCAAATAGTATAAAAACTTCGGATTCTAGAAGCCCAAGAAGTAAAATCGGGAAATCGGTCTATTTGGGGGCTATACCAAAATATGGACCGATACTCACCATTTTCGGCACACCTCTTTATGGTCCTAAAATACCTCTAGATTTCCAATTTCAGACAAATTGGATAAAAACTACGGTTTCTATAAGCCCAAACCCCAAATCAGGAGGTCGGTTTATATGGGGACTATATCAAAACCTGGACCGATATAGCCCATCTTCGAACTTGACCTGCCTGCAGACAAAAGACGAGTTTGTGCAAAATTTCAGCACGATTGCTTCATTATTGAAGACTGTAGCGTGATTACAACAGACAGACAGACAGACAGACAGACGGACAGACGGACATCGTTATATCGTCTTAGAATTTCTCCCTGATCAAGAATATATATACTTTATAAAGTCGGAAATCGATATTTCGATGTGTTACAAACGGAATGACAAACTTATTATACCCCCGTCACCATTCTATGGTGGTGGGTATAAAAACACATTTTTTTTTGTCAAAATTCGTTTTTATTATTCAACATAGTTCCCTTCAAGAGCGATACAACAATTATAACGACCTTCCAATTTTTTGATATCATTTTGGTAGTACTCCTTCGGTTTTGCCTCAAAATATGCCTCAGTTTCGGCGATCACCTCTTCATTGCAGCCAAATTTTTTCCCTGCGAGCATTCTTTTGAAGTCTGAGAACAAGAAAAAGTCGCTGGGTGGCAGATCTGGAGAATACGGTGGATGGGGAAGCAATTCGAAGCCCAATTCATGAATTTTTGCCATCGTTCTCAATGACTTGTGGCACGGTGCGTTGTCTCGGTGGAACAACACTTTTTTCTTCTTCATATGGGGCTGTTTTGCCGCGATTTCGACCTTCAAACGCTCCAATAACGCAGTATAATAGTCACTGTTGATGGTTTTTCCCTTCTCAAGATAATCGATATAAATTATTCCATGCGCATCCCAAAAAACAGAGGCCATTACTTTGCCAGCGGACTTTTGAGACTTTCCACGCTTCGGAGACTGTCCACTCAGCCGACTGTCGATTGGACTCAGGAGTGTAGTGATGGAGCCATGTTTCATCCGTTGTCACATATCGACGGAAAAACTCGAGTGTATTATGAGTTAACAGCTGCAAACACCGCTCGGAATCATCAACACGTTGTTGTTTTCGGTCAAATGTGAGCACGCGCGGCACCCATTTTGCACAGAGCTTCCGCATATCCAAATATTGATGAATGATATGACCAACACATTCCTTTGATATCTTTAAGGCCTCTGCTATCTCGATCAACTTCATTTTACGCTAATTCAAAATCATTTTGTGGAATTTTTTTGATGTTTTCGTCGGTAACCACCTCTTTCGGGCGTCCACTGCGTTCACCGTCCTCCGTGCTCATTTCACCACGCTTGAATTTTGCATACCAATCAATTATTGTTGATTTCCCTGGGGCAGAGTCCGGAAACTCATTGTCAAGCCAAGTTTTTGCTCCCACCATATTTTTCCCCTTCAGAAAACAGTATTTTATCAAAACACGAAATTCCTTTTTTTCCATTTTTTTCACAATAACAAAAGTTGCTTCACAAAAGACGCTCTATCTCACAAACTAATTGACTTACAGACGTAAAATTTTGACACGAATCATTAGAAGGTTGGTACTATATAAAAATAATATGCATTTAATACTAGCGACGCCATCTATGTGTCAGACCGGGGACTTATCAGCCAACCTGTTATTTTCAAGTAACCTGACGAAGAGTTTTCTGACGAAACAATTGTATTATTTGATTGGTGATTGTGGGTATTTAAAATTCGGCCCGCCTGAACTTAAGTCCGTATATACTTGCTTATAACATGTATATTTAGTATGTCTTGTTAGTTCCAACTATAATTTTATAATTCTCTTAACTGCTAATAATTATTCTAATCCAATTAGATTCCCATAAACAATAAGCTTCTTTAAACATTTTATGGGGTGTCATATTCCCATCGAAATATCTTCTAAAACTTTTTCCACAAAAAAAAAAAAAAAAAAAAAATTTAATATTTTCCGTACAAATATTAAATAGGAAGAAGCTTTATAATAAAATCTAATAAAGTACATATAGAGTAAGAGGGGGAGAGATAGAGAGAGTGTGTGAACACAAATCTTTTCTCTTGCTTACTTTTTGCCTTGCGAAAGACACTTTATCCTGTTTACCTGTAGTCTACTTTATAGGATTCCAAAGTGATTTTATTCATACAACTTTTATCCGGTAGTGATGAACATCATCCATTAAATAGAGCTCTGTCATGTTTTTGTTTCTGTTGTGGCCTAGTAAGAGAATTTTTATTAAATGTTGTCTTGCGTAAATATTTACAAACACACACACACACACACATACACTAACAGACTAACCTACATATATAAATCTCTGACACCTTGAAGTATCGAAGGAAAGTGAAAGATATTATGCAGGACATAATTCTTAGGGAATTATTTCACAAGGTGTTTTTTGTGAAACTTTGTTCTACTGGACATTGATGCATGTTAACTGACCCTAATAAAAAGTCATTATAATGTCTATTAAATGCCAACAACTTTGAAAAGTATCTTCAATTTCAACGGAGATCAAATTAAGTGTGAAGTTTACAAATTTAAATGGCAAATATTTACCATAAGATTATTCCAAGGAATAATAAACAAGAATATATGAGAGTTCAAAATATCCAAGTAATACTTCTTTCGTTTTTATGGGGGCTTTAAGAAGATACTAATAGATATGAACAAATAAGGAAAGTCTAAAGTAAGGCAGAGCCGACTATATTTGTAGATCTACGTTTTCGATACAGTCTCAAATCCTTCAGGAGCACGGTTGGTAGATGCTGATGAGGAATGTGGTGGTTCCGAAACGTGTGTCCATCCAACCATCTTGCAGTCTAGAGGGCTTTGCCCAAATAAATTTGGCAAACATTCTATTCCTCTCTTATTTAAGCTGCTCTTGTAGTTTAGTCAACGTAATGGTTTTTAAGCTGAGATCAAAACAACAAATATGATTGAAGTACAAACCAACAATAACAAAACAAAAACGAAAATAAAATTTTGACAAAATTTTCTATAGAAATAAAATTATGAGAAAATTTTTTATAGAAATACAATTTTGAAAAAATCTTCTATAGAAATAAAATTTTGAGAAAAATTTGCAATAGAAATAAAATTATGAGAAAATTTTGCAATAGTTTTCTTTAGAAATAAGATTTGCAAAAATGTTTTATAGAAATAAAATATTTACAAAAATTTCTATAGGAACAATTTAATCTATACACTCAAAAAAAAAAGTGAACTTTCTATTTCACTAAAGCCAATTTAACTTTATTGTAGTTCATAGAAAAATTATGTTTGGAGAAAGTTTTCTTTACTCTAATACTTTTTTGTGTACGTTAGTTAAATTAACTAAACCCGAGGAAAAAAATATACTCAAATGAAGCATAAAGATTAACTAAATTCGTGTCTTCCACAAAATAGTTCAGAATTTCTTTAAATTTGTAAATTTTACCAAAAATGCGTCCATCGTGAGCTTCGTATGTCACTAAAGACATTCTTGCAATTTTGAACTCCAAGTTTTTCCTTGAAACTACAAAATTTCCTTTAACAAGTGAAAAAACTTAGTTATGTCTAATAAATTTTCTTGTATTTGTCGAAAAATAATTACTTATTTTTATGACATCGGCGTGATGCCAACGTTTGTAATACTGTTTAGTTAAAATTTTCTACAAATATCCAAAATTTTCTAAAATTAACCGAAAGTTTTCTTCCTGGTGGGTTCACTGTTTTTTCAGTGTAGAAACAAAATGTTGACAAACTGTTCTGTATAAATAAAATTTTTACAAAATTTTCTATAGAAAGAAAATTTTAACAAAATTTTTTCTAGAAATAAAATTTGGACAATACTTAAAATTTTTATAAAATTTTCTTTAGAAATAAAATTTTGACAAAATTTTCTACAAAATATAAAATTTTGACAAAATTTTCTATAGAAATAAAATTTTGACAAAATTTTCTACAGAAATAAAATTTTGACAAAATTTTCTACAGAAATAAATTTTTGAAAAAATTTTCTATAGAAATACAATTTTGACAAAATTTTCAATATAAATAAAATTTTGCCAACGTTTTATTTTAATATAAAAAAGTAAAAAAGTCTTTCTATAAGAATAAAATTTTGACAAAATTTTCTATAGAAATAAACTTTTAACAAAATTTTCTACATAAATAAAATTTTGGCAAAAGTTTCTGTAGAAATAAAATTTTGGCCAAAGTTTCTGTAGAAATAAAATTTTGACAAAATTTTCTATAGAAATAAAATTTAGAATTAAAATTTTTCTATAGAATAAAATTTTGACCAAATTTTATTTCTATAGAAATGAAATTTTTACCACATTTATATAGAAATAAAATTTACTCAATATTTTCTATAGCAATAAAATTATGAGCAAATTTTCTATAGAAATAAAATTATAAGAACATTTTGCAAACATTTTCTATAGAAGTACGATTTTGCCAAATTTTCTATAGAAACAAAGTAATAGAAAGTAATAGAAAAAAAAATTGACACAATTTTTTTATAGTAATAAGATTTTGATAACATTTTTTATATAAATAATATTTTTACAAAATTTGTTTTAGAAAAAAATTTGAAAAAATATTCTATAGAAATAAAATTTTGAAAAAAGTTCCTATACGAAAACAATTTTGACAACATTTTCTACAGAAATAAAATTTTGACAAAATTTTCAAAAGAAATAAAATTTTGACAAAATTTGTTTTAGAATAAAAAAATTAAAAAAAAAATCTTTCTATAAAAATAAAATTTTGACAAAATTTTCTACAGAAATAAATTTTTGAAAAGATTTTCTATAGAAATAAAATTTTGACAACATTTTCTATAGAAATAAAATTTTGACAAAATTTTCTATAGAAATAACATGATGACAACATTTTCTACAGAATTAAAATTTTAATTTAATTTTCTATAGAATTTTGACAAAATTTATAAAGAAAAAAATTTACTCAAAAATTTCTATAGAAATAACATTTTTGCAAAAATTTCTATAGTAATAAAATTATGAGAAAATTTTCTATAGAAATAAATTTGTGAAACAATTTTCTATAGAAATAAAATTTTGAGAAAATTTTCTATAGAAATAAGATTATGAGAAAATTTTGCAAAAATTTTCTGTAGAAATAAGATTTTGCAAAAATTTTCTATATAAATAAACTTTTGACAAAATTTTTTTATAGAAACAAACTAATCTATAGAAAAAAATTTTGAAAAATTTTTCTATAGTAATAAAATATTGACAAAATATTCTATGGAAAAAAGTATTGATAGAAACAAACTAATCTGTAGAAAAAAAAAATCGACAAAATTTTCTATAGTAATAAAATATTGACAAAATTTTCTATGGAAATAAAATATTGACAAAATTTTCTATAGAAATACAATTTTGACAACATTTTTTATAGTAATAAAATTTTGACAAAATTTGTTATAGAAGAAAATTTAAAAAAAAATTCTATAGATATAAAATTTTGAGAACATTTTTTATAGAAGTAAAATTTTGACAAAATTTTTTATAGAAGAAAATTTGAAAAATTTTCTATAGAAATAAAACTTTGACAAATTTTATATAGAAATATAATTTTGACGATATTTTCAGCAAAACTATCAACCAAATATTACAACAAATTCTGGTAGTTCACCAAACCCATAGTGAACCACACTTGAACTTTCCGAAAAAAGGTTTATGATAGTCGGCATTAGAAATACAATTTTGACAACATTTTTTATAGTAATAAAATTTTGATAAAATTTGTTATAGAAGAAAATTTGAAAAAAATTTCTATAGATATAAAATTTTGAGAACATTTTTTATAGAAGTAAAACTTTGACAAAATTTTTTATAGAAGAAAATTTGAAAAATTTTCTATAGAAATAAGATTTTGACAAATTTTATATAGAAATCTAATTTTGACGATATTTTCTATAGAAATACAATTTTGACAAAATTTTCAATAGATATAAAATTTTGACAAAATTTTCCATAGAAATACAATTTTGACACAATTTTTTATAGAAATAAAATTTTGACAAAACTTTCTATAGAAATAAAATTTTGACAAAATTTTCTATAGAAATAACATTTTGACAAAATTTTCATTAGAAATAATATTTTGACAAAATTTTCAACACAAATAAAATTTTGAAAAAATTTTCTGTAGATATAAAATTTTGACAAAATTTTCCATAGAAATAAAATTTTGACAAAATTGTCCATAGAAATAAAATTTTGACAAATTTGTCCATAGAAATAAAATTTTGAAAAAATTTTGTAGAGAAAAAAAATTGATAAAAATTTTTATGCAAATAACTTTTGACAAAATTTTCTGTAGAAATAAAATTTTACATATGATCCTATTTTAAATAAATTTGCAACATATATTTCGGGTTCTATCTTTTCACATCAATGATGTGAGTTAGCCCATTCTAATTTTTTTCTTCCTGTATAAAAATTTAAAGCATTTGAATTTTTATACCCTCCATCATAGGATGGGGGTATATTAACTTTGTCATTCCGTTTGTAACACATCGAAATATTGCTCTAAGACCCCATAAAGTATATATATTCTGGGTCGTGGTGAAATTCTGAGTCGATCTAAGCATGTCCGTCCGTCCGTCTGTTGAAATCACGCTAACTTCCGAACGAAACAAGCTATCGACTTGAAACTTGGCACAAGTAGTTGCTATCGATGTAGGTCGGATGGTATTGAAAATGGGCCATATCGGTCCACTTTTACGTATAGCCCCCATATAAAGGGACCCTCAGATTTGGCTTGTGGAGCCTCTAACAGAAGCATATTTCATCCGATCCGGCTGAAATTTGGTACATGGAGTTGGTATATGGTCTCTAACAACCATGCAAAAATTGGTCCACATCGGTCCTTAATTATATATAGCCCCCATATAAACCGATCCCCAGATTTGGCTTGTGGAGCCTAAAAGAGAAGCAAATTTCATCCGATCCGGCTGAAATTTGGTACATGGTGTTGGTATATGGTCTCTAATAACCATGCAAAAATTGGTCCACATCGGTCCATAATTTTATATAGCCCCCATATAAACCGATCCCCAGATTTGGCTTGCGGAGCCTAAAAGAGAAGCAAATTTCATCCGATCCGGCTGAAATTTGGTACATGGTGTTAGTATATGGTCTCTAACAACCATGCAAAAATTGGTCCACATCGGTCCATAATTATATATATCCCCCATATAAACCGATCCCCAGATTTGGCTTGCGGAGCCTCAAAGAGATGAAAATTTCATCCGATCCGGCTGAAAGTTGGAACATGATGTCGGTATATGGTCTCTAACAACCATGCAAAAATTGGTCCATATCGGTCCTTAATTATATATAGCCCCCATATAAACCGATCCCCAGATTTGGCTTGTGGAGCCTCTAAGAGAAGCAAAATTCATCCGATCCAGCTGAAATTTGTTACATGGTGTTGGTATATGGTCTCTAACAATCACGCAAAAATTGGTCCACATCGGTCCATAATTATATATAACCCCCATATAAACCGATCCCCGGATTTGGCTTGCGGAGCCTCAAAGAGAAGCAAATTTCATCCGATCCGGCTGAAATTTGGTACATGATGTTGGTATATGGTCTCTAACAACCAAGCGAAAATTGGTCCACATCGCTTCATAATTATATATAGCCCCCATATAAACCGATCCCCAGATTTAGCTTGCGAAGTCTCCAAGAGAAGCAAATTTCATCCAAGCCGGTTGTAATTTGGAACATGGTGTTAGTATATGATCTTTAACCACCGTGCCAGAATTGGTCCATATCGGTCCATAATTATATATAGCCCCCATATAAAACGTTCTCCAAATTTGACCTCCGGAGCCTCTTGGAGGAGCAAAATTCATCCGATCCGGTTCAAATTAGGAACGTGGTGTTAGTATATGGTCGCTAACAACCATACCAAAATTGGTCCAATCACACAAAAATTGGTCCATATCGGTTCATAGTCATGGTTGCCACTAGAGCCAAAAATAATCTACCAAAATTTTATTTCTATAGAAAATTTTGTCAAAATGTTATTTCTATAGAAAATTTTGTCAAAATTTTATTTCTAGAGAAAATTTTGTTAACATTTTATTCGGTTCATAATAAAATTTTCATCATTTTCAAAATTTTATTTCTATAGAAAATTTTGTCAAAATTTTATTTCTATAGAAAACTTTGTTCAAATTTTATTCGGTTCATAATCATTGTTGCCAGTCGAGCCATAAATAATCTACCAAGATTTTATTTCTATAGAAAATTTTGTCAAAAGTTTATTTCTATAGAAAATTTTGTTAAAATTTTATTTCTGTAGAAATTTTTGTCAAAATTTTCTTTCTATAGAATATTTTGTCAAAATTTTTATTTCTATAGAAAATTTTGCGAAAATTTTATTTCTATAGAAAATTTTGTTAAAATTTTATTTCTGTAGAATATTTTTTCAAAATTTTATGTCTACGTTGTCAAACTGAATTATATACGTATTGGATCGATCTTTTTTGATTTAATATATACCACGTATGGACTTACATACAATTTAGAAGATGGTGTTAGGAGGTTTTAAGATACCTTGCCATCGGCAAGCGTTACCGCAACTTAAGTAATTCGATTGTGGATGGCAGTGTTTAGAAGAAGTTTCTACGCAATCCATGATGGAGGGTACATAAGCTTCGGCCTAGCCGAACTTACGGCCGTATATACTTGTTTTTTTTTTTTTTAACTTAAGTTAGTAATTCACTAAAGGCATTTATTATTAATTATTGTAAATATTGTTGTACATAATTAACAATTAATCGAATTATGAATATTTGTTTGCTCTCACAAAAAAAAGAAGGCGAACAAAAAACTTCAAATTAATGTGAATTTAATCCGCAAATGTGAGTAATTATGTTGACATAGTGCAAATACAGTGAAACCAAATAAGATCGTTGTACTTTTACAGAGAGATCCTTGCATCAAAATGTATGAAATAATTACAAGTATAAGGGTATCAAAAAACGAGTATATAAGCTCAAAGTTCAGGATTTCATTGTTTTCAAATTTCCTCGTAACAGATTGCACGAAAATTTTTATAAGATTTTCTTTTTTATTCTACGAATTTAAATTAGTGGAAAATCACTTAACATCTGGTTGTATGGGGTATATCGGTTCATTTTTTGATATATTTTCGATATAGACCAATCTCCCGCGATTTTACTTCTAGAGTTTCTTGACAACTCAATTTGTACCCGCTTGTCCTGAAATTGGAAAAGTGGATTTCAAAATTGTTGAATATATGCAATTTAACTAAATGTTAAATTTATAGCCTAATTAAATATTATTCATTATTTTTAATTTTTGTTTTTTTTTATAAATTAGTCGTTTGCCTCATTGCCATATTTAACTGTAGTTTTGGGCAAAAGGCAAAATAAGTTTTCACTTTAATAATGTGATACTATAGATTTATTTATTTACACAGTTTTGATTGAAGAGTAGATGATTAAATGTCCAATACATTTCTAGGATTTTTTTTTGTTAATGACGCAGCATACATAATTTACCATGTAAATTCATTTGTTCGCATAAACTTATTGACTGGTCAAAGCAGCTTGCATAAACATTCTTGTTTTTATATTGAATTTCATAAAATTATAGCTAAGGGCATATGTGGGAATCGTTTGCAATAGTAGAAGGATATTTGAAAAGGTTATATGAGTAATGCCTTATTGAGGCTAATGACCACTTTGAAATGATCTCATTACCAAATATGAGTGGTACAGGATCTTACTTCGGCTTAAAAGACAATACCTACCCAGCAAAAAAGAGCTTCACACAAAAGTGGTTTAGATTTCCAATTTGTGATTCGGAAATAGTGCAAACTTGTATCATCTCCAATGAATTTTACATGGGCTTGTCATAGGACGGAAGTACTCCATTTTTGGATGCTTTGCATTGCTTTAGAAGTTGTGCCTTGGAAGTTCATTTGAATGAAGAAATTTAAAAAGCGAAAAAAATTAAACAATTTCACTTTTTTTCATCCATATTTTTATACCCTGCACCACACTGTGGAACAGGGTATTATAAGTTAGTGCATATGTTTGCAACACCCAGAAATAGACGAGGTAGACACATGGTGTCTTTGCCAAAATGCTCAGGGTTGTCTCCTGAGTCGATATAGCCATGTCTGTCTGTCCGTGAACACATTTTTGTAATCAAAGTCTAGGTCGCAGTTTTAGTCCAATCGTCTTCAAATTTGGCACAAGTATGTGTTTTGGCTCAGAATAGAACCCTATTGATTTTATTGAAATCGGTTCAGATTTAGATATAGCTCCCATATATATCTTCCGCCCGATATGGACTTATATGGCCCCAGAAGGCAGAGTTTTACCCTAATTTGCTTACATTTTTGCACAAGAAGAACAACGAGTACTATAGTCAAGTGTGCCAAATTTGATTGAAATCGGTTCAGATTTAGATATAGCTTCCATATATATCTTTCGCCCGATATTGACTAATACGGTCCCAGAAGCCAGAATTTTAGCCCAATTTGGTTGAAATTTTGCACTAGGAGTGCAATTAGTAGTGTAGTCAAGTGTGCCAAATTTTATTGAAATCGGTTCAGATTTAGATATAGCTCCCATATATATCGTTCGCCCGATTTACACTCATATGACCATAGTGGCCAATTTTTTACTCCGATTTAATTGACATTTTGCACAGGGAGCAGAATTAGCATTATAGGTATGCGTGCCAAATGTGGTTGAAATCGGTTCAGATTTAGATATAGCAACCACATAAAGCTTTAGATATAGCAACCATAAAGCTAAACTTCTAATACATATATATCGAGCGATAAATCATAAATAAAATTTTGCGAAGTTTCCTTAAAATTGCTTCAGATTTAAATGTTTCCCATATTTTTTACTAACATTGTGTTCCACCCTAGTGCATTAGCCGACTTAAATTTTGAGTCTATAGATTTTGTAGAAGTATATCAAATTCTGCCCAGATGGAGTGATATTTAAATGTATGTATTTGGGACAATCTTTTATATATATCCCCCAACACATTTGAGGGATGTGATATAGTATCGAAAATTTAGATCTACAAAGTGGTGCAGGGTATAATATAGTCGGCCCCGCCCGACTTTAGACTTTCCTTACTTGTTTTTTTACTAACATTGTGTTCCACCCTAGTGCATTAGTCGACATAAATTTTGAGTCTATAGATTTTGTAGAAATCTATCAAATTTCTGCCCAGATCGAGTGATATTTAAATGTATGTATTTGGGACAAACCTTTATATATAGCACCCAACACATTTGACGGATGTGATATGGTATCGAAAATTTAGATCTACAAAGTGGTGCAGGGTATAATATAGTCGGCACCGTCCGACTTAAGACTTTCCTTACTTGTTTACTTTTATATTAATGTTCTATTTTTTTAATTTGCACTTATAATAGCTATATATCTAAATTTTAACCGATTTCTTTCAATATCGATAGGGTTCCATTCTGACCTAAAGCATATACTTGTGGCGAATTTGAAGTAGATTGGAACCAAAGTGCTACCTAGACACTGATCACAACAATGTGTTCACAGACAGACGGACGGACAGATATGACTAGATTGACTCAAGGGCCCACCCTGAGCATTATTGCCAAAGAAACCATGTGTCTATCTAGTCTCCTTCTAGGTGTTGCAGACATATGCGCTAACTTATAATACTCTGATCAACAGAATGGCATCTATATATATAAAATTCAATCTATGTTTGTTTATTTGTTTGTTTGTTTGTATGTTCCGAGTTGGCTCCGAAACGGCTGAATCGATTTACTTGAAACTTTCAGAGATCGTAGGGGGTGTCCATGTGGTGAAAATAGGGTACCTCATTTTTTGACACCTGGTATCGGAGGGGGACCTCCCCTTTGTCGGACTTTTTGAAAATTTGACCAAAGTTGACGAATTTGCTTCAAATTTTCATTGAAGGTTGGGGTTGGCATCTACACAAAGATCCGCTACTTTATATTTCGATATTTTGTGGCGGAGGGGGACCTCCCCTTTGTTTGACTTTTTTTAAGTACCGTGAAAAAACTAAAATTCTCTAAATTATCTGAGATTTACAGAGAACATGCAGTGAGGTTATGGAATTAATATGGGGTACTTGATGATTTCATATATGGACGGAGAGGAGACCTCCCCCTTGCACTACTTTTTGAAACTTAGAAAAAAATTATGCGACTTGCTTGAAATTTTCATTGAATGTTGGGGTTGGCATCTAGACAAAAATCCGCTACATTATTTTTATTTGGTCGCGGAGGGGGACCACCCCTTTGCCGGACTTTTTTTAAGGTACAGTGAAAACAAAACTAAACTCCCCCGACTGAAATTTTACGGAAAAAATGGGTGAGATTATGAAATTTACACCAGGTTCCTGATTTTTTAATAAAAATAAAAAGGCATAAGGAGACATCCGCTTCTCTTGAGTACACACAGAGAAACAATTAAACTTTACCGAGTTACTTGAAATTTACAGAGGACTGGGGAGAGGTTACGATATTAATACTTGATACCTGATTTTGCGATATTTGGACGGAAGAGAGGCCGCCGCCTTTAGGCTTATAATTTGCTTGACATTTTCTGAGATACGCTACATCACTTTTCGATATTTGGTCGGGGAGGAGGTCCTCCTCTAAAACTGCAAAAAACATTTTTAAGTTTTCTTGAAATTTACAAAGGCAATGGGGGAAGGTTATGAACGAAGAGGCAACCTTCCTTGCCCCACACTTGAAGGAAAGTTTCAAGAATTTTCAGGGAAGGTTAGGGGTGCTATTCACTACGGTGTTTGTCGATATTGTATCGGGGAAAGTGACGGCCCTTTAAAAAAATAGAGCAAAATTTAAACATCTCCGATCTACTTGAAATTTACAGGGAACGTGGGAGGAGGTGATTAAATTTATACATGATTTTTAAATTAGTATATGATTTTTCGATATCTGGTTGGGGAAGGGGAAAATTGAAATAAACTTTGTCGATTTACTTCAATAGAATTTATAGGGACCATTGAGTAGTTGTGAAATTAATATAGGGTACGTGATAGTCCGATATTAGGTCGGAGTGGAGCGAAGTTGTGGGTAGGGTTCCCTTTTGTCCGTTTTTTTTTCTTAAATTGAAAGTAGAGGGTTGTCCGTAAATGGGAACTCGGTACATAATTTTATGATTTTTGCACAGGCTTCTGCCAGACTTCTTTTTAGTAAAAAACTTAAATTTACATGAAATTGGCAGCCAACGTAGAGGGTGCATCATTTTCCAATATTTTAGCAAATGTTAATGTGGTAAAATTTTTTACTATTTTTGTTTTTTCCGATTTATTGGATGGGAAACAGTAATTCTTTGTATGTTATTATAATATAGTGCTTAATTTTCAGATATGTTGAGGAGAAGCATACCTTTCCTTGGCAAACCACACTTAAAATTCACAAGAAATATAGAAGACGGTACACCCTCTCCCGCCGTATTTGTACCTATAAACGAAAAATCAAGTAGTCCGATTTGTTTAAAAGAATTCAAATCTTTTCGTTTTCAGAACGAAGGATATAGTTGACTAAGTTAACGCAAAATATTCCTCCAAATATGCTTCGGAAGGCGCAGCGAAGCGGGCCGGGTTTCGCTAGTAGGGTATAAAAATTAAAAAGGTATAGAAATTATTCTCCCTAATAACAGGCCTTTGATTAGACCTGTTTATATTAAAATTTCCTATAAATACATCTTTATAAATATTGCCTTCTATAAGGCTCTTTTTCATTCCCGCAACTCCCCTCCTTGGTATTGAAATGTTGATTGATTGTAAAGCAATGCAAGTCATACAAATCAAACACAAAATGCTATTAACTTGTTCAACATAAAAATCTATATTGAATATATAAAACGTATCCATTCCTTTCAAAACCCATAACCATTTCACCCTCCGCCCCTTTGACCATATTAATTTATCTTTATGCAAATAATTTACATAAATTGCAAATATTTTTGGGAAATTTCATTTTATTTTGATGATTGCTAATAAATTTAATGGCATGAATTATGTTCGCTTATGTTTGCTTTTACATGGTTTATGTTGTTGCTGAATTTATTATTGAATTAATTTATGTTTTAAAAATTAAGAGAGTTAGAAAGCTTTTAATTGGATAAAATCCTATCGGTTTTACAGGTCAATGAAAAAGTCCTTTGTTGCGATTTGTATTATCTATTGAAAATGGTATCAACGGATTGCGGTTTATATATAATGGATAATTTGTTGCGGCCATTGTTAGTTGGTTGGGTTAGAATTTGGAATATGGCATAATAAATTAATATAAATAAATCCCATAATTATTAGAGATTTTTGAATTAAAAAAAAAAAAATATTGTTATATTGCTTTTAAAAAGCAAAGAAGTTTATAGGAATCCACAGATTTTGATCGTCATTTAAGGAATATTGGGAAAACTACTTACTCAAGTAAACAGTAAACTTAGATAGATAATAAATTGGAAGTGGCACATCGAAGAGAAAATCTTACGGTTGCACTGTGTTTTAAAAAATATTCAATTAGAAATTTATTTGATTCAAAAAATTTTTAATTGAAAAAAAACGTCATTTTTCGGTCGTTTTTCTTCTAGTTGGCCTTGTTACTTACGTTAGAGTATCGTCTATACGACCATGAAGAGAAAAATTTTTTTTAATGGTTTATACTTTTCTGATAGAAAAGGTCCATTGTAAAATACGATTTTTTTTGAAAATTTTGATTTTTCGCATTGATATTTTTTGAACCACTTATCACAGATCCAATTACAAACGATTATTCGTCATCTTATTACCTTTCATTTAAGTATCAACAACGTTATAATCGGACATTTCTAATTCGAGATATACTGTGTTTAGTGAAAAAAGAGCGAAAATTTAAAAATAACGGGATATCTCAAAAACTGTTCCATAAAAAAAATTTTAAACATTTTTTTTCGAATTCAACTTCTCAAAATACATAAGAAAAGTTGATTTTCATCAAGTGTACATTTTGAGTGTAAACTAGTGTAATACTCGGTATTTATTTTGATCCAACGGTCGAGCGGGGAGCGACCATCGGCCGTTACGGTGGAAAATATTTTAAAAATTTCATTTTGACAGCAAATTTTGTCAACATTTTATTTCTATAGAAAATCGTGTCCAAATTTCATTTTTATAGAAAATTTTGTCAACACTTTATCTTTTTTTGATATTCACATTTTTGTGGTTATTTTGATTTTTTTTTTTAATTTTATTTCTACAGAAAATTTTATTTTGTTAAAATTTTATTTTTTATATTAGCCTGATATCAATACAGACTGGTTCTTCGTTCAAATCAATTATTTTTATAAGAAATCTTACTAGAATCTATATGTATAGTCAGGCTTGTGAAGTTGGTATCTGGCATTTTCTTTTCAAAAGCTTAATAATACTCATTCCGAAATCTTATTTCTCAAGAAAATTTTGTCAAAATTTTATTTCTAAAAAAAATTTTATCAAAAATTTTATTCCTATAGAAAATTTTGTCAAAAATTTTATTTCTATAGATAATTTTGTCAAAATTTTAGTTTTTTAGAAAATTTTGTAAACATTTTATTTCTTTAGAAAATTATGTAAACATTTTATTTCTAGCAAAAAAATTGTCAATATTTTATTTCGATAGAAAATTTTGTTTTTATAGATCATTTTATAGAAATTTTATTTCTATAGACAATTTTGTCAATATTTTATTTTTATAGAAAATTGTACCAAAATTTTATTTCTATACACAATTTTGTCAAATTTCTATTTCTATAGACAATTTTTTCAAAATTTTAATTCTATAGAGAATTTTGTTAAAATTTTATTTCAATAGAAAATTTTGCCAAAATTTTCTTTCTATAGACAATTTTGTCAAAGTTTTATTTTTGTGAAAAGTTTTGTCAAAATTTGATTTCTATAGAAAATTTTTTCAACATTTATTTCTATAGAAAATTTTTTCAAAATATTATTTCTTTAGAAAATTTTATTTATACAGAAAACTTCTGAAATTTTTTTTTTCTTTTTGTCAAAATTTTATTTTTAAATTTTGTCAAAATTTAATTTATATAGTAAATTTGCAAATTTTTTTTCTATTGTCAAAATTGTATTTCTATAGAAAATTTTGTTAAAAATTTATTTCCTTAGAAAATTTTGTAAAAATTTTATTTCTATAGAAAATTTTGTCAAAAGTTTAACTACTATAGTAAATTTTGTCAAAATTTAATTTCTATAGAAAATTTTGCAAACATTTTTGTCTATAGGAAATTTTGTCAAAATGTCATTTCTTTAGAATATTTTGTCAAAATTGTATTTCTATAGAAAATTTTGTCAAAAATTTGTTTCCTTGGAAAATTTTGTCAAAATTTTATCTCTATAGAAAATTCTGTCAAGATTTTTGTTTTTGTATAGATAATTTTGCAAAAATTTTATTTCTATTAAGAATTTTGCCACAATTTCTTTAGAAAATTTTATTTATACAGAAAAGTTTCTCAAAATTTTATTTCTTTTTGTCAAAATTTTATTTCTAAATTTTGTCAAAATTTATTTTTATAGTAAAATTTACTATAGAAATTATTTTTTTTTTTTCAAAATTTTTTTCTATTGAAAATTTAGGCAAAATTTTATTTCTTTAGAATATTTTGTCAAAATTGTATTTCTATAGAAAATTTTGTTAAAAATTTATTTCCTTAGAAAATTTTGTCAAAATTTTATTTCTATAGAAAATTTAGCAAAATTTTATCTCCTTAGAAAATTTTGTCAAAATTTTATTTCTATAGAAGGTTAGGTTAGGTTAGGTTAGGTTAGGTGGCAGCCCGATGTATCAGGCTCACTTAGACTATTCAGTCCATTGTGATACCACATTGGTGAACTTCTCTCTTATCACACCCAGAGAAGGAATATGATCACCTCAAACATATTTTAAGAGCAAAATGTTATTTTTGGGTTGTGACCATTTAACATGGTTTTCGCAACCATGTTCTTTTCTCGGAAATCATGTAACTGATTTCGGCAAGCAGGTTATATTTGACGAAAAAATAACATTTTAGTGACAAACAAGTTACATGGTAACCATACAAAAATAACATTTTGCTCTTGAAACATGTTTGAGGTGATCATATTCCTTCGCTGCGTGCACTGAGTGCTGCCCGATTCTATTTTAAGCTCAATGACAAGGGACCTCCTTTTTATAGCCGAGTCCGAACGATTCTATTGTAAGCTCAATGACAAGGGACCTCCTTTTTATAGCCGAGTCCGAACGGCGTTACACATTGCAGAAGCTTTGTAACCCTCAGAAATATCACCAGCATTACTGAGGTAGGTTAATCCACAGCTGAAAAACTTTTGGTGTTCGGTCGAAGCAGGAATCGAACCCACGACTATGTGTATGCAAGGCGGGCATGCTAACCATTGCACCACGGTGGCTCCCTATTATTTCTATAGAAAATTTGGCAAATTTTTATTTCTATAGAAAATTTTATTTCTTCGGGAAAGTTTCTCAAAATTTTATTTCTTTTTGTCAAAATTATATATCCAACCATCTTGCAGTCTATAGGGCTTTGTCCAAATAAATTTGAAAAACATTCTTTTCCTCTGTTGGTTAAGCTACATTTGTAGTTTAGTCAATGTATTGTTTTAAGCTGAAATCAAAAAAAAAAAAACATCAACAACAACAATTATATTTCTATAGATAATTTTGTCAAAATTTTATTTCTATAGAAAATTTTGTCAAAATTTAATTTCTATAGAAAATTTTTTCAAAATTTTATTTCTTTAAAATATTTTGTCAAAATTGTATTTCTGTAGAAAATTTTGTCAAAAGTTTATTTCCTTGGAAAATTTTGTCAAAATTTTATTCCTAAAGACAATTTTGTCAAAATTTTATTTCTAAAGAAAATTTTATTCCTATAGACAATTTTGTCAAAATTTTATTTCTGTAGAGTTGGATGAACACTTTATTTCGATCTAGGCGGCCGATAAATTGGCCGCCTAGATCGTGCTAGAAGGAGTTAACCTTAAGACGATTTTTGTGAGGCTATGTTAATGCTCATAAGATACCCACCGAAATGTGGGAAAAAGATGTCAAAGATGGGCTAAGATAATATACATTTGAGTCGCAGTCGCGCTCAAAATTTGGATCGTTATTTCAGGATTAGCTCATCATTGTGGTACCACAGTGGCGTATTTCTCTCTTATCACTGAGTGCTGCCCGACTCTATGTTTAGCTCAATTACAAGGGACCTCCTTTTATTGCCGAGTCCTAGCAGAGGGTCCTAAGGTCCCACACAAGCACTGGTGTTCTTACGATTCGAAACAACTGATTTGACTCCCCAAACTGACTCGTCTTCTTAAGCCTTTCCAACATGTACGCCTTATTTCAACCCCTATATGGAAACCAAAATTGGTCAAACTTCCAAAATTTATAGCTTAAATTCCAAAGTCTATCAAAGGCCATGGCGTCATTTAACAGCCAATAGCAATATTCTCACTGTTTTCTTCTACACCCATAACTGTGAAGCTATTGATGCTGCTGTTGCTGTTTCTATCCCAAAGCAATTGTGCATTTGTGTTTTTGGATTTCCTCTGGAAAAATCCTTAAGTGTCCGCTTTTGTTGGCTTTGTCTAAGCTTTGCTTATTGTAAGTCTTTGGCTGTTTATTTGTTGAGCATTTGCAAGCAAACATTTTCGTAGGATATATAACGTGCGTGAGTAGATTTGTGAGCATGTGGAAATGTATTCGTTGAATTGTATGGGGTACTCTCATATGCCAAATACATTTGGAAACAACAAGAATTACCATATTTATTGTATTCAAATTAAGGACAACAACAGAATGCCACAAAACAACGCCCCCACATCACTTCAGACAATGCCAAGGCACAGTGCAAAACTTTTATGGTAGCTTTCTTCTTTGGTCTAACCCTGTGCTTTTTGCGTTTTTTGCTGTTGTTCTTGGCTTTACCCATTTGTGTTTCTTCAAAATAGACTTTGCTATTTATTTCGATTTAATGGGAAAACTTTCAATTGAAAATCGAATATTCCCTTGAAGTTTAAAATCGCTATAGAAATACGACTTAATTTCAAAGAGAACAAAAAACCAAATCCCAAAATAATATTAGTGCAACATAGAAATATCTTAGCATGAATTTATTTACTTGGGAAAGAGTTAAAATCGATTTGTTTCTGGTTTTACAAACTTAATAAATCTAAACAATTGCATAAAAATCTATATAAATATTAAGTATGAAGTTTTCTATGCTGAAAATAGCAATGACCTAACATGAGAGGTTATGGTAGATTAAGGACGAATTTCATTCAGGATGTTCAGGAGGTCAAATCTGGGAATCGGCTCATATGGGGGCCAGATGTGCCTAACGTAGTGAATTACACTTTGACGAGACCACTTTTCGACAAAAAGTTTGAGACTCTAATACCCAATAGTGAGGCGTGGTGTACACGGATCCCGGGGAATAAAAGATATATAGATTTCTACACTGATGGCTCCAAATTGGATAGACAAGCGGGTTTCGGAGTATATTCCTAAGATCTGGAACTTCGAATAGCGAAAAGATTACCTGATCACTGTAGTGTTTTTCAGGCTGAAATATTAACAATAAGGGAAGTGGTGAATTGGCTGAGAAAAAATGCTCCAAGCAATATTGGTATTAATATATACTCAGACAGTCAACCTGCAATAAAATCCTTGGACTCTGTGTTCCTCAACTCGAAAACGGCCATCGACTGCCGCAAATCTCTCAATGAGATGGCTGAGCAGCACAACACTCACCTAATATGTGTGCCTGGACATCGGAACATACCGAGGAACTGCGAAGCAAATGAGCTAGCAAGGCTAGGAACTACCTTACATATTCCAGGGGAACTAGAATCTGTTGGTATGCCTCTGTCTACCTGCAAGCTCTTACTGCTTGAGAAGGCTGTCATGATGGCAAATGTTCGATGGGAGAATTGCAAGGGTTGTAACGACACCAAGCAAATATGGTCCCATTTAAACTTAAACCGCACACTAGATATGCTAGTGTTCTCGAGACGCCAGATATCACTCCTGATATCTGCTATAACGGGTCGCTGCCTGATAGGCGATTTTGCAAAAACTATTGGTGCGAAGTATAATGACTATTGTGTGAGCTATCATGATGCGGAGGAAAAGGAATCAATAGAACACCTCTTGTGTGAGTGTCCTGCATTTTGTGTAAGGCGTAAGCGAATTTTAGGGGCATATAGCTTCAGATTATTGGCGGACCTGGAAAACATTAATTTAAGCAGTCTGCTAATGTTTTTGGAACAATCTGGTTGGTTCAACAGAAGAAAATAATCGAGAAGGTTCAGCGGTTAAAACTAGAAATGCCAATATGTAATAGGTACTTTTAGTTAATGTGGTATCACAATGGACTCAATAGTCTAAGTGAGCCTGAATCTTAATCGGGCTGCCACTTTAACCTAACCAAACCTATGGGGGCTATATGTTATATAGTTATGGACCGATATGGCCCAATTCCTGCATGGTTGTTAGAGACTATATACTAGCCCCACGTACCAAATTTCGTCCGAATCGGATAAATTTTGCTCATCCCAGATGCTCCGGAGGTCAAATCTGGGGATCGGTTTATATGGGGCTATATATAATTATGAACCGATGTGGACCAATTTTTGCATGGTTGTTACCAACACCATGTACCAAATTTCAACCGGATCCAATGAAATTTGCTTCTCTTAGAGGCTCCGCAAGCCAAATCTGAGGGTCGGTTTATATGGGGGCTGTATGTAAAAGTGGACCTATATGGCCCATTTGCAATACTATCCGACTTACATCGATAACAAACATATTTTTAATTAATTTTTATTTTATTTATTATACTTAAAAAAAAAAAAAAAAAACATCACAACCAGATTTGTATTCATTCTTTTTTATTAATTTTCATACCATAAAGGAGTTCTAAAGGGTCATGTTTTCAACAGCTGACACAAGTTTCGTGTTTAACGTATCTGTCAAACACTGATGATATCCAACTTTTTTGCCCAAAATTTAAAGATTATGCCAAAATTGGTCTAAGGGAATGAACCGTTTGAGATGCAGTCGCTGTCAACATTTGCATGAAATGATATTAATTTATATGGATCGTACTATCAATTCAAGTAAGAATTTCATGTCTTTTTCATGAATTGCATGTGTTTTTATTTTTCCTATAGTTCTTAAAATTTATCCTTTATAACCTAAATTTTAATAAGCCTAAATTTAATGATTGATTTCTCACTCAGAATCAATGTCAACATCAATAAGGGAAAAAATATATACTTCAAATATACTGAAATAATGAATCGCGGAATTAAGGCCCAGGACATATAAGCTAAGACTTAAGGCAAAAAATGTTAGATGTATTCGAGAATTGGCTCTCACTGGTACGAATTATGGTCTGCATACTGCGGACAAAGCCATCACACGTTGCTAGAAAGTGACTCTGTATATTTTGGCCTATTACCGGCGAAGCGCCGTGTTGAGATAATCAACATTTTGGTATTTCTTAATGCCCACCTTATTAGAACTGGAAATAAAAGTCCAATGGACTGAGATCCGGTGGTTTTTGGTGGTCACTGTAAGGAAGAAATGAAACGAGCATATCTCCTTAAATATGCATCCTAAAGCGAAAAGGACGATAATTCATTACCACCCCCCCAGAAATTAAAATTTTGATGAAAATCCTTTAAACATTTAAATTTTTATATGAAAAACTTATTTTGGCCATATCTCCTTAAATAGGCGTCCTAGAGCGAAAAGGACGATAATTCGTGACCACCTCCCATAAATCAAAATTTTGATGAAAATTCTTGAAATTTTTATGAAAAATTTATTAAAGACGATAATTCATGACCACCCCCCAAAATCCTATTGGAATGTCCAGGTCAGAGCTTCAATATAATCCAGAACATTTTTCCGATAATATTTGTCACTTGTTGTGACCCTACGGTAGATGAATACAAACAAGGATACACCATCGGCCGTTACGGCGCTCCAAACTATTATCATCGGTGACGCTTGAGTCTTGGTGGCCAATTGAAGGTGTACATTTTCAGCTCTTTGGCACGTTAAACCGATCATTTGATTTGTTCACAAACTGTTCATTTGGGATGAGTAGCAATCGGAGAAAACCAAATTCGGTAATTAGTCACTTTTGTGCCAGCAAAGCAACTCCATGGCTCTTTCTAGTCTAACACTTTTTTGTGGATAGGTGAGCTCTTCACACTTGTTGAACTTCATTGGCTTTAGGCCAAGCTCATATTTCACTATGTTTAGTATTTGTTTTCGCAAGAACGGTTTGGAAATGATAGCAACCTTAAATTGGTTGCAATATATATTTACCACCCTTTATGTTTAACTCAATGAGAAAGGACATTACTTTATAGCTGAGTTCGAACGGCACTTCATATTGCTATGAAACCACTTGAAAAAACTTTGAAACTCTTAGAAATGTCATTGCTGCACAGAAAAAAATATCACCAAAATATTTCCAATTAAAAAGTTAACTGAAGTTGAAAATTTTTTCAATTAATAAATTAATTGATACAATTAACTTTTTAATCATGATAGAAACATTAAGTTAATTAAGGCAATGATTGAAAATTTTTAAATTTTTAATTAAAAAATTAATTGATACAATTAACTTTTTATTCAAATTCGGAAGACTAATTCTGTTAACCCTTTCACCACCGAAATAAACCTAATGTTAAAAACTTTAATTTTTCTTCTGTTTTTACTTGTACTACCAGCATGTAGAACAAAAATTGCCATTTTGAAAACCTACTTCAAATACTTCAAGAGCTATATGAGCTTGTTTTGAAAATTTGATTCTTGAATTGTGACCAAGTGGCCTTACGAAAATAAGCGCTATTTGGCCTATAATGTCCTTCAAAGTGTGAGCAAAAATACAAAAAAGAACCCGAAAATGTGTCAGCTATAGTTTTCGTATGAATGTCCATTTACTAGAAACATACAGTAGAAAAATTGTCTCAAATTTCCGTGTTTTTCGTTTATTTCTAAAGAACTTTACAAAAATGTATTTTGGACCTCACCAATATAGAAAATATTTATAGGTTATTTAGATTAAAGCCTTTAAAATAACATCGAGAAATAAATCAAAACTAAGTGGAAAAATAGAATTTGGTGTCTTTTTCGAATGTCCTTCATAGCGGACATCGGTAGTGAAAGGGTTAAAAAAGTGCTGATTTTTTTTTAAATTTTTAATTAAAAATGTATTTCAAACAATCATTTGTTAATTCAAATAAAAACTCTAAGCCAATTCAGAAAGTAATTAAAAATAGTTACCTTTTTTAATTAATAAATTAATTGAGTTTTGCAATCAACATCAATTAAATTTTTAATTGAATCAATTAAACAATTAATTGAAATTTGCTGAAAAATCAATTAATCACTTAATCAAGAATTTTTTCTATGTCCAATTAAAACTGTGATTGATACTATCATTTTCGTGATTGAAGACATTTCAATTAAAAAATTAATTGGATCAATTAATTTGGTGATTGAATCAGAAAAAATTTTTTTTGTGTGTGAGAAGAGATAATCCAACGCTGAAAACCCTTTTTGTGTTTGGTCGTACTGGGCTTGAACCAATAACCCTTTGTTGATTGTACTACACATGTTTTCCTGGAAATCAGTCTGCTTAATCATTAAAAAATCGTTTATAGATCAAGGATTGTCAATGAAATTTTAACATAAAATTTTAACAGGTTACCCATTATTCCCAAAAGTCTTAACAAAAACTCCTTATATTAATCGATGACAAATGAATGTATTCTAAAACTCATGAGCAAGGCATGATATTGTTTTATTGTGGGGGAAAAACAAATCTATTATTGCTTTCATTAACAGGTGAGCAAGTTCTAAATATCTTTGACTCTCTCTCTCTCTCTCTTTCTCTGCGCTTTTTGGTTACATGAATAGAGAGCAAATTGACATGCGCCTTAATAAATTCCTTCACATTGAACAAGAACATTCATTACAATGGGCACATGATGAATGTAGTGTATTATATGTGTGGGAGCGATGAGAGCAAATGGGCTGTAGGGCGAACTGCATCGTAACAAATAAATGCTGGCTGCCATGCACTGTGTCTCAAAAAAATGAAAAGGTAAACAGATGTTTGTAAATGGTCCCAAATGAGAAATTTCCCTCATAACAAAAAAAAAAAAATTCCGTTTTTTGCATAGAGAATAAGAGAGGGAGAGTGAGAGTATCTATAGAGTGTTTGCAAGTGGGGAGAAAAAGAAAAGCCTGATTGTTTGGCAAAATGGGGGTTACCATTTGCTCGGCTATAGCCAAGGAACTCTTTTAAGCACAAACATTCTCGGTTGACGGACGTATAACGCGGATAAAATTATTTTGTAACTCTTGTGTATGTAAAAATGTTCCCGTGTATGTGTGTGTGTGTAGAAATGTGAAAACAAAAATTCTATATTAAAGCTAAATATATTAAAGAAAATTGAAAAAAGAAAATAACATCAAATCATAAAGAAAAGAAAGCACAAAAATAAAGAAAAAATCCTTTTCGGAAAAAAGGTGAAAGTGTACGAAAGCCCAAAACAAATTGTGGCCAAGAAATTGTCAAAGAAGTTTTAAGAAAAGTGAAAGTTATACAAAGTAAATGTGAAAGAGAAGTGCAAAAAAGCGAAGAAAATAAAAATAAAGTGCTACGGTATTTTGGTGATATCTCAGCATTTCTAAATACTAAAAAATATTTATTACAACCATTTGAGAAAACAAAAACCGAAAAAAGGTAGCATTTTTGATATATGTTAGAAACTGAAACAATATGATTTTCTTTTTATTATTTCTGCGTCCTTTTTTCCCTCTTACATTCGATGCTTGTTCTTCCTTATATGTGCGTGTTTTCGAATTTTTTTGTTTTAGCTAATCAACAAAAACGAAATTTGCTTTAAGTTTCATTTTTCATGCTATTGTCGTTTATCGTCCTTCTTTGTTATTTTCCCAAAGTGTTGCGTTATTACGTTTGTTACGTTACGTTATAAGGCTATGGCATCAAAGGAAAACAAAAATGCGTATGAGAGTATTTGCCCTCTATGCTTGTCAGATTAAAAATGTGAAGGTGTGAAGTTGGTAAAGAGCGAATTTCTACTAGTGTGTGTTTGTGTATATTTTTACATAGCTACATTAAGATCCTTTGGTGGGAAAATTAAATGTGTTGTAGTTTGTTGTTGTTGTTGTTATGCTTCATTGTTTAATAATCAACTTTACTGCCCAATATAAAAGCCAAAAGAGAAATAAGCAAATGCGCGCCATTCACAACACACACACACACGCCCCACACGTGTGCTAACAACAGTACTAACTCAACATAAACAAGTTAACACTAACAACAAAACTGTGAAAAAAATACAATAAAAAAAAAAAACAAAACAACCCCCTTCCCCACCCCCACAAGCAAAAGTCAAAACATCCCGTTGTGTTGTAAGTAAAATGTCAGTAATAAAATACGCAAAAACACACCTACACACAAACATACATACACGCCAATGCATATTGCTGTACACATTCCATCACACATGGATTACATCCCCCACCCGCCCATGCATACCCAACCCACTAGGCATTCATAAGCAAGCATCAGAGTAATGAGAACACATTCAGCATCAAAAGGGAAATAAAAAAGGGGTCAAAATCAGCAGAAAGTAGCAGTAGCCGCAGCAGCAGCAACCATGAAACGTGTGGCATAAAAGTAACAAGCGAAGTGTAATATTATAATTCCCTGTTCTCCCACACCTCCCCCCATCACTTTTTCACACGGCTACCAACCATAGATAAAACAACAACAACAACTGGCAATGTAATAACGTTGTGCATATTTTATGCCGTTATGTTGAATTTTGCCTTGAAGTTGATTTCACAACAACCATAACAACAACAAAAATAAAGAAATTTACTGGGGAAAAAAGTAAAAGACAAAAAAAAGGGGAAGAAACACAACTAAAGTGAAAATAAAGAAAACTTCTCAAAGAAACAAAGCAACAGTGAATCCTGCATTTCGACAAAATACAGGATTAAATGAATTTTCTCTTTTGACTTTTTTTATAAAGAATTATCAGCTTTCTTTTCATTACATTCATTCGTGTAATACATAGACAAGAAACTAATGAAAGACCCTTTGATTTTCTTTATTTTTTAAGTTTTTCTTCAAGGTCATCTTTATTGTTTCTTTTAATGAAGAAATTACTCGTTAAGAAATTAAATTTTAATATTCAAGTGAAAATTCAGGGAGTATGAAGTGAGGGCTACAACTAATATAAAAATTAAATTGCCAGCATTTACACAATATTGGGGGCAATTTTTTTCAAATATTGAAAGTTCATTAAAAGAATGCATATACATTTTGCATTTTCATTACGTTAAGAATACGGATCTTTGAAATTTGTGTCCCTTAGTTAAATTGACTGAAGTATTATTTGTTTTAATATAAGATAAAAAAGCTTTAAATATAGGATAAGACTTATTGTAATGTAATATATTGTAATGTAAAAAGTCTACATTACAACATATACTACAAATAAGTCTTAAGTTAAACTGCCATTAGTTTTACGTGAATATCTTTGTCAATATTTAACAAGGTAGGACCTAAAATATCTTTGTTAAAAATAAGCCGCATTTTTGCTTTGAATAAAAACCTTTAAATAAAGTCAAAATTTCTCGATTCAGGAAAATTTGATTTGAGTGTATTTGGACTAGTATGTTGTATAGTTAATTTCAGGAGGATTTGATGATTCTAAGAAATCGTAGAATCATTTTTATGGGGGTAGAAAGCTAACTATTTTGCTATAAAAATTTATTTTTACACTCAAACAAGTAAGTAAAGTAGAAAGTCGGGCGGGCCGACTATATCATACCCTAAACCACCATTACAGAATTAGTAATCATAAGCATTTGTGGGGTAACATATAGGTCTGGGAGATAAATAGTTGATTATTTAAGAAAATTAAGGGGCACATGTCTATGGGTGCTTTGTGTCAATCTGACTATTGCTCATAGTCAATGTTGCCAGGGAAAATGTTCGGTTTACCCTACAAGGACAAAAAAAAGTTCCCCACTTTCCCATACATTCACAAACAATTTTCCCTACCATATTTTTCGTTAAATTTAAAAAAATTTACAAAACAAAAATGGTTCTAAGTACTTTATTATCTTAAAACATGAATATGCAACGTATATAACTTAGAATATAAATGTGTATTACCACCACGGTTGCCACAGTTGGTAGAATTCTACCCAAATTAGTAATCTTTTTTGTTAAACCTCTATAAAAATAAAATTTTGGAAAAAGTTTCTATAAACAAATTTTTGTGAGAAATTTTTCTATAGAAATAAAATTTTGACAATAAATTCTATAGAAATAAAATTTTGAGAAAAAATTCCACAGAAATAAAATTTTGAGAAAATTTTTTATAGAAATAATATCTTGAAAAAAATTTCTATAGAAATACAATTTTGACAAAATATTCTATAGAAATAAAATGTTGACAAAATTTTCTACAGGAATAAAGTTTACTACACATTGTTAAAGATCAAGCCTTGCCGGCTTCTAATTTCCTCCTCTAGAGCCACCAAAATGTAAAAATTATTACAAATTGTTTTGAGTAAAAATGTCCTACATTGTGGCCCTACGTCCCTACAAGACGCTAAATATTAGAAAAACCCTACTTCTAGCAACACTGGCTGTGTTGATATTGCAACTACGGAGTTAGTATACCACTAATATTGAGCCCATTATTAAAAAAGAGAAAATTGTTAAATTAGTGTGGGTAATAAATACAAATTTGTAAAAATCGAGCAATATTCTTATGTAAGAGCTACACGTACATATAAGTACGATCTTCTAGTACATCAAAATTTGAAATTTGAGTAACATTGGTTAATAAATAAGAGTACTATGGTCAAATTTGGGAAAATCGAGCGATGCATATATATGGAAGCTATATCTAAATCTGAACCAATTTGCATAATATTTTGCTGGTTTGATTAATACCAAAAAAAGGTTACCTTGTGCAAGATTTGAGTAAGATCGGTTAAGAAATAAGGCCTGTATGGTCAAACATAAGGTTATTAGGGGCGAATTTTTCAAAATCAGGTGATACGTATATGGGAGCTATATCTAAATTTGAACCGATTTCGATGAAATTTTGCACATATAGTTAGTACTATAGAGGACTGGATCTAGCCAACTTTTAGTAAGATCGGTTAATAAATAAGGGTTGTATGGCCAAATTTGGGAAAATCGGGCTATACATATATATGGGAGCTATATCTAAAACTGAACTGATTTCGACGATTTTTTGCACATATAGTAAGTGCTATAGAAGACTATATTTAGCCAAATTTGGGTAAGATCGGTTGATAAATAAAGGTTTTATGGTCAAATTTAGAAAAATCGGGCGGTACATATATATGGGAGCTATAGCTAAATCTGAACCGATTTCGATGATTTTTTGCACATATAGTTAGGGCTATAGAAGATTATATTTAGCCAACTTTGAGTAAGATCGGTTGATAAATAAAGGTTTTGAGGCCAAATTTGGGAAAATCGGGCGATACATATATATGAGAGCTATATCTAAATCTGAACCGATTTGAATGAAATTTTGCAGACTTAAAGGGCGATGAAAAAGATTACCTTTTGCCAAATTTGGTGACGATCCGTTTGAAAAAACGCACAACGTGACCCCATTTGTCGAAATCGGGCGATACATATATATGGGAGCTGTATCTAAATTTGATCCGATTTCTTCCAAATTCAATAGCGTTCGTCCTTGGGCCCAAAAAACTCCCTGTTCCAAATTTCATCAAAATCGGTTAATAATTGCGACCGGAATCCTGTGAACAACAAATACATGGACAGACGGACGGACACCAAGCGCTAGATCGACGCAGGAGGTGATTCTGAGTCGATCGGTATATATTTTATGGGGTCTAAAATCAATATTTATGGTAGGCACATTTTTTGGCCGATCAAACTTATTATACCCTGACCACTATGTGGTTTAGGGTATAAAAAAGTTTACTTGGATGCAAATATGAAAGATATTGATTCCGAGCCAAAGATGCGGCTTCTTTAAAATTAAGACATTTTATAGAGACCTACACGGACGAAAAAGTCTGTTTATAACTTTCACCAGATGTATATATAGACGGACAAAAAAGTCAGTTTTTCATATGTTTGGGAGTAAAAATTATATGTCTGGAACCCAAATTTTTTAACACAATATTTTTAAGTGCAAGCATATAATGTTCATAAACTAGCATAACATGTTTGGGACATATATGTTAATATGTTAGGTTAGGTTATGGAGGCTGACACGAATCCGAACTTGCGGGTTTGTGTCCACTTAGACCATAGTTGGTCCATTGCGATCTTAATATGTTAGAACATATTATGTTTGGGACATAAAATGTTTATAAATATAGTATGCTTAGATGCAAACATATATTTATTTAGAAATAGCCTATACACATATATCTATTTAGAAAGAGAGGCCTAGAGAGTATGCTGCAAGTAAAATAATGGAAGTAACCAATTGGCGCCTTAAAAATATATCCACCCAAAGAAAATTTCATTAAAATTTTTTACTACCAGTATATGCCCTAAGGTGAAACATAATATGTTTGAACAATACAAACAATATTTTGTTTGCACCAATCCTGAAAATATATATGCTTGAAACAAAATGTGTTTGGGGTATGTGTTAAAGAAGCGATTTTTTTGAGGGTGTAGCTGCCATATATATTTACCACCGATCTGGTCATACTTGACATATTTATCAACGTATTTTCTTAAAACTTCGCACAACCAAATGTTTTGGGGCTCTCGTAAACTATGCAAAATATCAGCCAAATCGGTTCAGATTTAGCTATAGCTCCCATATATATCTTTCGTTCGAGTTGCACTAATATGGCCTCAAAAGCCAGAGTTTTGCCCTGATTTGCTTCAAATTTTTCACAAGGAGTACGTTTAATAGTATCATTAAGAATGCCAAATTTTGGTTGAAATCGGTTCAGATTTAGATATAGCTCCCATATATATCTTTCGCCCGACTTAAACTCATATAACCACGGTGGTCAAAATTATACTCTCATTCAATATTCAACATAATTATGCTTGTAAAATTTGGTCAAAATCGGTTCAGATATAGATATAGCTCCTATATATATATGCACGCTAGAGTTGGGGAAATATGGTAGAATATTTTCATATTTTAGACACATTTTCAATGGGATTTTCCTACAATTGACTCGATAATTTCCACAGATAATATATTTAATATGATATTTAAGTGTGCCAAGTTTGATCTAATTTGGTTTAGATGTAGAAAGCCTCCAAATATGGCCAAAAAATATGGGTATTTCACACAAAATTCTGTGATGATATGGTCAATGTGGGTATTTTACACAAAATTCTGTGATGATTTCCCCATATCGTAGTCATATCCTACACTGTGTCAACAGCCGGTGCACTGAATTTGAATCACTTCTTTAGGTGTGATCCGAATTCAATGTTTTGGGTGTAAATTAAAAAAATTCTGTGATATTTTGTCAAGTAAATAATTTTTATAATATTTTATAATTTTTAATGGATTCTAACGCTTGTCTGAGATGCTTGACCTCAAATATTTTCAAAAATTCACAATTTTTTCAGATTGGATTTAGCATTTTTTTTTTCGACAAAATTTAAATAATTTGTACCATTTTATGAATTCTTAAACTGTTTTTAACCAATTTGAAACAAAAAAAGTTAAAATATGAAAAAGGCATGTTATAAGAAATTGAATGAAAAGAACATTCTGTGTAGTTAAAATAAAGAACATCATTGGGAGTACATCTTTTGGAAGTGCTTTTGGAAGAACTTCCAAATTTTTTTGCTGGGTACATATGTATCGCCCGATAAATCATAAATGCTCTTTTGTACAATTGCATTAAAATTGCTCTAGTTTCATAGTACCCATATTTTTTTACTAACATTGTGTTTCATCCCAGGGCGTTAACCGATTTAAAATTTTGTTCTAGAGATTTTGTAGAAGTAGAAAAAATTGTCCCCAAATCGGTTAAGATATAAATATTTGTATATGGGAATATGTTATAAAACTTCATAATACCTCCCAACAAATTGGAAGGAGTTGAAATGGTAACAAAAATTTGGGGGTGAAGGGTATTGTCCTAAAAACATATATACACAAAGAAAATCTCTTCGGAAGCAATTTAGCTTTAATTTCTACACTGAAAAAACAGTGAGCCTAACAAAAAGAAAACTTTTGGTTAATATTAGAAAATTTTGAATATTTTTAGAAAATTTTAACTAAACACTAATACAAACGCTGGCATCATGCTGATATCACAAAAATAAGTAAATAACTTTCGACAAATTCATGAAAATTTTATAGACATAATTAAGTTTTTTCGCTTGTTAACGAAATTTTTGTAGTTTGAAGGAAAAACTGTCAAAATTGCAAGAATGTCTTTAGTGACATACGAAGTTCATGATGGACGCATTTGTAGTAGAATTTACAAATTTAAAGACATAATGAAATATTTTGTGAGAATTACGAATTTTGGCTAACGGGATATCTCAAAAACTGTTTCATAAAAAAATTTTAATTTTTTTTTTCGAATTCAGCAGATCAATATACATAAGTCACATTTCATTAAATGTACACACAAAAAAAAATTTTTCTGATTCAATCACCAAATTAATTGATCCAATTAATTTTTTAATTGAAATGTCTTCAATCACGAAAATGATAGTATCAATCACAGTTTTAATTGGGCATAGAAAATATTTTTGATTAAAAAATTAATTGATTTTTTCAGCAAATTTCAATTAATTTTTTAATTGATTCAATTAAAAATTTAATTGATGTTGATTGCAAAACTCAATTAATTTATTAATTAAAAAAGGTAACTATTTTTAATTACTTTTTGAATTGGCTTAGAGTTTTTATTTGAATTAACAAATGATTGTTTGAAATACATTTTAATTAAAAATTAAAAAAAAATCAGCACTTTTTTTTAACTGAATTAGTCTTCCGAATTTGATTAAAAAGTTATACAATTAACTTTTACTTTTACAATTAATTTTTTAATTAAAAATTTTAAAATTTTCAATCATTGACTTAATTATCTTAATGTTTCTATCATGATTAAAAAGTTAATTGTATCAATTAATTTATTAATTGAAAACATTTTCAACTTCAATTAACTTTTTAATTGGAAATATTTTGGTGATATTTTTCTGTGTACATGAAAAAAATTGTATTTTATAAACTAATGTAATAAGTCTAGCATCCATAAAATCGTATCTGCAAGCAGGGCCAATTCTTGCAATGATTAGAAGAAAGTTAAAATGTGGGGTTCGATTTATATGGCGATTATATATAATTATGGACCGATATGGACCACTTTTTCATGGTTTTTAGAGATCATGTACTGAACCAAATAACAAATTTCAATGCATGAAGTTTGCTTCTAGAGGAAGCTCAAAAAATAAAATCTGGAATCGGTTTATATGCGGGCTACATATAGTTATAGACCAATCTAACAACTAATGGGCCAATTTTGGCATGGTTGTTAGAACCCATAGACTAACACCACGTACCAAATTTTAAACGGATCGGATGAAATTTACCCCTCTAAGAGGGTCAGCAAGCCAAATCTAAGGGTCGGTTTATATAAAAGCGATCAGATATATCCCATTTGCAATACCATCGGACCTACATCTCATAACAACTACTTGTGCCTAGTTTGAAGTTGATACATAGTTTCGTTCGAAAGTTAGCGTGATTTCAACAGACGGACGGTCGTACATCGCTAGATCCAGAAAATATAATATATACTTTATTGGCTTTAACATTTAAGATATACGATGTGTTGCAAACAAAATGACAAAGTTAACATATCACCATCCTATGAAGGAGGGTATAAAACGCACCCTAGTACTGCATTATTTATTATTATTTTCTTCTCTGTACTCTTGGCTTTGTCGAAATCGCTCACACAAACACTCAAAATACATAAATATGCATTATGCTCTGAATATTCACATTTGTTGAACTTCTTTCGTATTTATATGAGCCAACAAAAAGTACAACATGAGGGTGTATGGGATTCACAGCGCGTGTAGTATATTTATAGCTGTGCGTAAATTCTTTTATAAAGTTTAGCTTTTTCACAGAAGAATTTAATTTGCACACTTATCACATTTATGGTATGGTAGAGGATACTTTTTTATACTTTTTTTTGTATTTGTATGCAATTACTAAGTCGATTTAGTGATGTCCATTTGTCTATGTATTTCTTTGCACAGAAAAAATTTTTTTAATGAAAGACTTAATTGAGTTTAAGACAAGTAAGGAAAGTCTAAAGTCGGGCGGGGTCGACTATATTTTGATCTACATTTTCGATACCATCTGAAATCCTTCAAACTTGTTGGGTGCTATATATAAAGGTTTATGTTCCCATATATATACATTTAAATCTGAACCGACAATATATTTAAGACTTCTTAGAAAATCTATTGACTTGAAATTTATGCCGGTTAATGCCCTGGGGTGGAACATAAATTTTGAAGTAATTTCGCAAAAGTGTATTTATGATTTATCGGTCGATAGATATGTATTAGAAGTATAGGAAAATTGGAGTAATTTTTACAAGTTTTCGACTAAGCAGTGGCGATTTTACAAGGAAGATTTTGGTATTTTAACCATTTTTGTCGAAATCATAAAAACATATATATGGGAGCTATATCTAATTCTGAACCGATTTCAACCAATTAGGCATTTATAGCAACAAAGCTAATTCTTCTCTCTAAGCAAAATTTCAACTAAATCCGAGTAAAAAATTGGCCAATGGTCATATGTTATATATGGTCATATGCTATATCTAAATCTGAACCGATTTCAACCAAATTTGGTACGGACAGTCAAAATATTAATTCTATTTCCTGTGAAAAATTGCAAGTAAATCGGAGTAAAAGATTGACCACTGTGGTCATATGAGTGTAAATCGGGCGAAGATATATATGGGAGTTACATCTAAATCTGAATCGATTTCAATCAAATTTAACATACTTGATTATAGTACCAATTGCACTCCTTATGAAAAATTTCAAGCAAATCAGGATAAAAATGTGACTTCTGGGCATATATAAGTCCATATCGGGCGAAAGATATATATGGAAGCTATATCTAAATCTGAACCGATTTCATTCAAATTTGACACACTAGACTATAGTACTAATTGTTCTTCTTGTGCAAAATTTCAAGCAAATCAAGGTAAAACTCTGGCTTCTGGGCCCATATAAATGCATATCGGGCGAAAGATATTTATGTGAGCTATATCTAAGTCTAAACCGATTTCTTCTTGTGCAAAATTTCAAGTAAATCAAGGTAAGACTCTGGCTTCTGGGACCATATAAGTACATATCGGGCGAAAGATATATATGAACCGATTTCTTCCAAAATCAATAGGGTTCTATTCTGACCCAAAACACATACTTGTGCCAAATTTGAAGATGATTAGACTAAAACTGCGTCCTAGACTTTGATCACAAAAATGTCTTCACAGACAGACGGACATGGCTATATCGACTCAGGAGTCCACCTTGAGCATTTTTGCCAATGACACCATCTATCTCGTCTCCTTCTGGATGTTGCAAACCAGAGATGGTCCAAGTAGCAATTTTTTGGGTTTTCTACTGTCAAAAAGTTGTAAACGTCGAAAACGTCATATACCTGTATAAAAGGTAAAAAACGTAGTAAATGTCAAAAACCTACGCCTACAGGACCCTTAGATTTGATTTAAAAAACTATTTTTAGTATCCTAAGCCATGAAAACGTCATATTGAATTATTTTAGATTTTTTATAATAATATTTTGAAATTTTTATTCAAACGAAATTTGCACGATTCGCTGGCATAAACATTTGAATGCAACTCGTTTTCATTGTTGTGGCACAGATTTAGGTACAACGTGTGGGCATGCAAAATACCAACCACGCATATTTAATTTTATTAATAATCATTCTCAAATCAAGTAAGACATAAATGGTTCTAATAAACGTACTGTACAAAAAAATATATTTTTGACAAAAACTAAGTATTTTACGAAGGTTAGCATTTTCTTTTTTATAATGAAAAGCCATTCATAAATACAAAAATTAAAAAAAAGTACGAAATAAACGGTTCTAAAAAAGCATTCAATAGAAATTCGTATATTGTCAAAAACTAAGTATTTTACGAAGGTTTACGACGTTTTTGACGTATGGTAAAATACGTCGTAAATGTATGTCAAATACCTTACAGTTTACGACAGACCATCTCTGTTGCAAACATATGCACTAACTTATAATACCCTGTTCCACAGTGTGGCGCAGAGTATAAAAATATTCAATTAAAAATTTAATTTATTCAAAAAAATTTTAATTGAAACAAAAATTAATAATAATAATTAATTTTTTAATTGATACTATCATTCAGACTCGGCTATAAAAAGGAGGTCCCTTGTCATTGAGCTTAACATGGAATCGGGCAGCACTCAGTGATAAGAGAGAAGTTCACCAATGTGGTATCACAATGGACTGAATAGTCTAAGCCTGATACATCGGGCTGTCACCTAACCTAACCTATCATTCTTTGATTGAAGACATTTCAATGAAAAATTAATTGGATTAATTAATTTCGTGATTGAACACAAAAATATATATATTTTTTGTGTGTGTTGGAAGTGCATCTTAATCATATCATTTTAAAATATATAGGCTTAGATTTAGTTTCGATTATTTAGAAATTGACGTTTATATACCAACGAACAGCTAGTGCACTCATGCGACGAACCCTCATCCATATAAATAAACGTTTGAATCCAACTAGCTTTCAAATGATATTATTGAAAATTTTCTTTATGATTACGATTTTTCTTCTTTATGATTCAGATTTTTCTTTATCTCTGTTCATATATGTAGTGATTTCGAAGGGTATAATACATTCGCTTCGACCTTATTTCTCTTGTTTTAAATTTTCGCGTTGAAAAGAACGTTTCGTTTAATATGGCAAACTTGTAGTATTAATTCTCATGCTGCATAATACCTTAAGTGTTGTTGTTATTGCTCTTCTTGCATCTATTGAAGTTTCATTGAATTGTTTTTATTTCTCTTTCTCTCTCTCTCTCACTCGCTCGTACTCTAACTCACTGAATGGATTCATCACTCTACTAAACAACTGAATGCGTGCAATGAATGTGGGTCAATAGGGAGACACACCGGCCTTCATGATGTGCGTGTATATTGCGCGTTTATTATAAACGTTTAAATGTTCTCAACCAAAAAGAAAAAAACACCAAAAACAACAATACAAATTAATGCAAAGGCGGCAAAAAACAATGCAATGTAAGTCTCGTGCAATCTATTGTACACCCACACAAACTTAAAAACAAAATTCGATTTGGCACTGGTGGTAATAGCTGGAGTGACGATATCTCTTTCACATCACCGATTCATGTGAAATCATAACATTTCGACTTGTTCTCATTTCCTAATTGAATACACTTGGAGGAGTGCAAATAGAAGGTAAGTTTTTATGGTATATAAATACAGTCGAATACGTGGGTGTGTGTTTGTGAGTGAAAGCATTAACTACAATGCGAAAATTTTATATACATATATACACAATATCTACAAATATCTTATTAAGAAAAAAATGGGGGGTACTTCCATAGTATTAAGTGCAAGCCGATTTTACTTCAATATCCTTCTTGTAGTCGACAACAAATGGTTTTATTATATGGTGTTAAGCACCACTTTAAGAGAAGAACGAGGGATATCGTTTTCAAGTGCAATTCGAAAAGCTTCTTGACATGGAAGTTAATTTAAATGAAATTCCTTTTAAATAAATTAAAATAAAACATATCAAACCTTACACACTCAAAAAAAAAAAAAAAAAAAAAACAAAGTATAAACGGCCGTAAGTTCGCCCAGGCCGAAGCTTATGTACCCTCCACCATGGATTGCGTAGAAACTTCTACTGAAGACTATCATCCACAATCGAATTACTTGGGTTGCGGTAACACTTGCCGATGGCAAGGTATCTTCAAACTTCCTAACACCGTAATATATACCACATAGTCCATACGTGGTATATATTAAACTAAAAAAGGCCGATTAAATACGTATATAATTAAGTCTAAAGTTTCTATAGAAATAAAATTTTGACAAAATAAAATTTTGACAACATTTTCTATAGAAGTAAAATTTGGAAAAAATTTTCTATAGAAATAAAATTTTGACAACATTTTCTATAGAAATAAAATTTTGACAATGTTTTCTATAAAAATAACATTTTGGTAGATTATTTTTGGCTCGTGTTGCAACCATGATTACGAACCGATATGGACCAATTTTTGTGTGATTGGGGATCGGCTATATATAACTAAAGACCGATATGGACCAATTTTGGCATGGTTATTAGCGGCCTTATACTAACACCACGTTGACAAAATTTTCTATAGAAATAAAATTTTGACAAAATTTTCTATAGAAATAACATTTTGACAATGTTTTCTATAAAAATAAAATTTTGGTAGATTATTTTTGGCTCGAGTGGCAACCATGATTATGAACCGATATGGACCAATTTTTGTGTGATTGGGGATCGGCTATATATATCTATAGACCGATACGGACCAATTTTGGCATGGTTATTAGCGGCCTTATACTAACTCCACGTTGCAACTTTCAACGGGATCGGATGAATTTTGCTCCTCCAAGAGGTTCCGGAGGACAAATCTGGGGATCGATTTATATGGGAGCTATATATAATTATGGATCGATATGGACCAATTCTTGCATGGTTGTTAGAGACCGTATACTAACACCACGTACCAAATTTCAACCGGATCGGATGAAATTTGCTTCTCTTAGAGCAATTGCAAGCCAAATTTGGGGGTCCGTTTATATGGGGGCTATACTTAAAAATGGACCAATATGGCCCATTTGCAATACCATCCGACCTACATCAATAACAACTACTTCTGCCAAGTTTCAAGTCGATATCTTGTTTCGTTAGGAAGTTAGTGGGATTTCAACAGACGGACGAACATGCTCAAATCGACTCAGAATTTCACCACGATCTGGAATATATATACTTTATGGGGTCTTAGAGCAATATTTCGATGTGTTACAAACGGAATGACAAAGTTAATATACCCCCATCCTATGGTGGAGGGTATAAAAATTGGAGATGCAAGAATACGAAGTTCACGATGGGTAAGTATATGGTCTCTAATAACCATGCAAAAATTGGTCCACATCGGTCCATAATTATATATAGCCCTCATATAAACCGATCCTCAGATTTGGCTTTCGGAGCCTCTAAGAGAAGCAAATTTCATCCGATCCGCCTGAAATTTGGTACATGGAGTTAGTACATGGTCCCTAATAATCATGCAAAAATTGGTCCACATCGGTCTATAATTATATATAGCCCCCATATAAACCGATCCCCAGATTTGACCTCCGGAGCCTCTTGAAGGAGCAAAATTCATCAGATTCAGTTGAAATCTGATACATTGTGTTAGTATATGGTCTCTAATAACCATGCAAAAATTGGCCCACATCGGTCTATAATTATATATAGCCCCCATATAAACCGATCCCCAGATTTGACTTTCGGAGTCTCTTGGAGGAGCAAAATTAATCTGATTCAGTTGAAATTTGGTACGTGGTGTTAATATATGGCATCAACCACCCATGCAAAAATTGGTCGAAATCGGTCCATAATTATCTATAGCCCCCATATAAACCGATCCCCAGATTTAACCTCCGGAGCCCCTTGGAAGAGCAAAATTCATCCGATTCGGTTGAAATTTGGTACGTGATGTTAGTATATGGTATCCAACAACCATGCAGGAATTGGTTCACATCAGTCCATAATTATATATAGCCCCATATAAACCCTTCCCGAGAGTTGGTTTTGGAGCCTCTTGGAGAAGCAACATTCATCCGATCTGGTTGAAATTTGGTACGTGGTGTTAGTATATGATATTTAACAAACATGAGAAAAGTGCTCCATATCAGTCCATGATCATATATGACACCCATATAAACCGATCCCAAAATTTGTTTTGGAGCCTCTTGGAGGAGCAAATTTCATCCGAGTCATTTGAAATTTGATACATTGTGCTAGTATATGGCCCTTAACAACCATGCCTTACTAGGTCCGTATCGGTCTATAGTTAAATATAGCCGTCAGATAAATCGATCCCCAATCACACAAAAATTGGTCCATATCAAGTTAATAATTGTAGCCCCCATATAAGCCACCCCCATATTTCAATTCTGGCCCTCCACGTTCCGTACAAAAGTTCATATCGATTCTTAATTATGGATTTACCTATACATAACTTTTTAGACTAATATATACCACGTATGGACTAACTCACAATTTAGAAAACGATGTTAAGAAGTTTTAAGATACCTTGCCATCGGTAAATATTGCCACAAAGCAAGTAATTCGATTGTGGATGACAGTCTTTCGCAGAAGTTTCTAAGCAAACCATGGTGGAGGGTACGTAAGATTCGGCCTGGCCGAACTTACGGCCGTATATACTTGTTTTCCTTGAAATTACAAAATTTCCCAAAGTTTTATTTTTTCTGCCATGGAATGCGCTAACGCTACAAGACATACAAAATGGTAGATATGAATAATATAATAAAGATTCACACCCGCCACCATAGGAGATGGGGTTATAATAAGTTTGTCGTTTCGTATATAACATCCCTGCAAGCAATTGGGTGTTTGTTTGATCGTCTTTCGCAAAAATGTCACTACTTTGAATCGCCAAGAAGTTTTCTGGTAGTAATATCTCAACTACAACAACAGTTTCGCGTGTCATGTTTCCGTTTCGAAACATACATCGACATAGCTAATTTTTCAATAGCACCTCTCTGAGAGTACATGTTTGTAAAAAGCCACTATCAACCAACGAGCGTGGATTGCGTAGAGGGAGAGCCTCTGATTTGAAATAGGTTGAAAGTTCCGAATTCACCGTTCGCTGCATCCGATCATCATTTTTATTTTTTAAAAAATAACTATCGCTTTTATGACTACTTTTAGTCACTGGTTCGATTCCTCGAGAACATTATAGCGTAGTGGGATATTTGTTCCCGAACGGGGACACTAATTCGATAAGAAGATGTTATCGCCTATGAAAGTTATATCTTCGAGGACGGAACTACTTCGATGCACTTTCGATAGAAAATGTTTGCAGGGCATATTCAAATTTCCGACAAAACCAACTACGTATAAAGCAACTTTACATTCTTGATCAGAGATAAATTCTAAAACGATATAATGATGTCTGTTTGTCTGTCTAATGAACCGATCGTGCCGAGGCTCATCTTTTGTAAAGCCCAAAAAAATGCTTCAACGGTCCAGGTTTTGATATAGCACTCATATAAACAAAGCCAGACTTTCGGTTTCTTGAGGACCTAGACACCGCAATTTTTTATAGGAATTGCATAAAATTTCAAGTGTCCTTAAGGTCTATAGATAGGCGTGCCGAATATGTTGTGAGTTGATCCATGTTGTGGCATAGCCTCCATAAAGACCGATCTCCCGATTTTACCAAGCTTTTAGGCACCGCAATTTTTTTTTTGTATAACCCCACCTAGACTGATCTTCCAGTTTGACTTCTTGGCCTTCTAGAATTTTTATCTGATTTGTATAAGGTATTTTAGGCACATATATAGTCATGCCGAATATAGTGTGTATCACTACATGCTTTGGAATATCCTCCATATAAACCGATGTCACTATTTGATGTGCCGAGTATAGTGTGTATCGGTCAAAATTTTGGTGTAGCCCCTATATAGACTGATCTCTTGGCTTCTTGGGTTTATAAAAGTCACCGTTTTTATCCGCTTTGATGATTGTTTTTAATTATATTCTTTATAAGCTTTCGGAAAACATCAACTTTTAGAATAAGTTTAGATTTGTTCGAATTGGTTACCTTTGGCGCGAATTATCGCCCTTAAATTACCGACAAAGCTATCACACTCTACACGAAAGTTACTACGTGATATTTTGGTCCATTCCTGGCGAATAGCAGTTTTGAAATGATCAACACTTTGATATCTTTTAGTGCCAACCATGCACAACAAAATGTCCCATATGCAGAAATTCACCGGAAAATGAGATCCATAGATTTTGGTGGGCAATGTGAGGTTGACTTGTGATGAGTGCGATGGAGTCATGTTAGAATGTCCTGGTCTGCCGTTTGTTTGCCCAGGGCTTCAATACTATCCTTACCAGATTTTCCCAAAAATATTCTGCATTTATTTTGACCCAACGGTCTACGAATACGGGGTGAGGTGTAAATTTTCTGGTGACCTCTTTGTGAAGTCAACCCGATCATTTTGTTTGTTCACAAACTGCTCAATTTGGATTATGTTCTCATCATAGGAAACCAAATTAGAAAACTAATCACTTTCGACCAAGAGAAGCAACGTCATGGCTCTTTGCAGTGTAATTTTTCTTTGTGCATCAGTGAGTTGTTGCACTTTTTGGAAGTTCAATGGCTTTCGTTGTAGGTAATGTGTTGGATCCGTTCTCGCGATATATTCAGCTCACGAGCAAGTTTTCTACCACTATAGATTTCGATCATGTGTGGCCTTCACTTTTCACAGATCATTTTTGGTCTGTTACCATTTTTTTCTTGTCCACTTGATGGATGCGATGAAAATCCGCCAGTATCACGGTAATGATTAATTGTAGGTGAAACAAATGTTTTATTCCCATTTAAATGCTGGAGCGTTATAACGCTAAGCACTTGTAGTTTTCTAGCGAAATATAAAGCAATCACACTAGCACGCTTGAATTTCGTCACGAATAGCCAGAGAATGAAGCCGACCCATTTTTGTCGGCGGCGGCTAACACTAAATGTTTGCCTCCGGCGGCGGCGGCTTGACGGCTAAGCCGATAAAACTTGTCTGTTCGGCGGCGCAAAATTATCTATTATAAAATCAATTTGAAGTTTTCCGAATTGTAATGAGATTAGTTGCACAACCAATCTTACAATCAAATTTACATTTCATTCAAATTTTTTGAGCTAAATTTTTGGAAAACTATTATAGCAACTTGATACTAATTGATTGAAAGTGGAAAGTTCAAAATTTTGGCAAAAACTATAACAAATATTATTAAATTTTTCTGATATAAATCAATATTTTAGATTAATTGGCGGCTAAATTTGAGTCGAGATGAGTCGACATATTCGGCGGCGGCGTCGACTGCTAAAAACGGGTCGGCGACGGCTAAAATCGGCGGCGCGACTCGGCGGCTTCATTCTCTGCGAATAGCTTTATTTCTGAATGTAATAGATGAAAATGATTTTGTAGGCTTTGAAACAATAAAATAAAACCTTTTTGGAATAAATATCTCAGCTGTCGGAAGAGCGGATTAGATATAATTGTAACGTGAAGATTATTGCAATACATATCAGCCACCCTGTATACAAAATCTCTATGATGACAATTTTAAAAACTAAATAATACAACATAACATTTCTTTAAAATTAAACCCGCGACAATTGAATAATTCACTGTCATTTATTATGACCTCATTCGCAACCGGAAACACTAAAACTCAAACATGAACTTAACATCAAAAACCAAGAGGGCACATGAAGAGCAAAAAAAGTAAGCTATTATAAGCCTATCTCATCTGTTTCAGGATCAAATGGATTTCCCATGTTCTGGCCGGGAGCACAATCCGCCAGTAATCATAAGCAACAAACCTCCATTTTCCATTAACAGCTCAACATTTTGAGGAGATTAAAACAATTTGTAAGCTTTCGAGCTTATGGTGAGAGTGGTGGAAAATGAATGGAAATTGGGTTTGGAAAAACAAAGGGAAATCAAAAAAAAAAACTCTGTTAAACAACCAAGCTCTATGCCTTTTATTACTAAACAAACAAAGCTTAAAATCTCTGCAACAGCGATGAACGATGAATGAAATATCATTTTTTCCACAATGACATCCATGGTAGGCTGCGGTCAGCGAAAAAAAAAAACAATTTTACATCTTAGGGATAGCATGTGGGAGAGATAAAGCGATTGAAAATTTACCGATTCCATGGAAGGGCAGCCTCTAATGCTATATGGTAGGCGTATACCTCTCTTAATCGGGAAACGTTCATGTCTAACAAAAATGTAGCCCATAGATCTCCGTTTATTTTATATCCACAGATTGTATCATAATCACAAACTTAATCGATTTAGTCCTGATTTAAAGGGAATGTGTATTCGGTGTTGAAATTGTTCAGTGATCCTCCGCCCAAGCCACTGCTCTACTAATTTATTGGTTGACGTATTTCCAAGAAATAACTCAATAGAAGACTTTCCGTTAGGGATGGTAATGAGAGTAATTTTTTCTATTTAAGCTTTGGCTTAATATAAACTTATAAAAATCGACTTTTTATATTTTTTAAAAGTTTTTGAAAGTAATTTTTCGACAATTCGACTTTTTCGAAAGTCAATTTTTAGACTTTTTGATTTTTTTCAAATTTGCAAAAATCGCTTGTCCGAATTTTAAACAATTTGAAGAAGGTCGACTTTTTCGTTTATTGTAAAGTCTATGTTTAATGTCGTGACTTTCGACTTTTTGATGAACCACACTCTTCTTTTAAATCAAATGTGAATTTTGGAATTTTTCGTTAAAATTTTATCAGTCGAATTTGGCTACTATAAATAGTCGATTATTCCATTAAGATCAACATCCATAATCGATTTTTACTGACCTTAGACAGGAAACTGAATTAGAAGAGCCACATCAAAGAGAGGACCGATAAAGCCTACAGATAATGGGCAGTATATAAAAGAGCGGTAAGCCCTAAATGGGGCCTCAATCCAAAGGTGATGAACTGGATGTATGAGAGCAGAATAAAGCCAATCCTGACATACGTGTCGATAGTCGATAGGTGAACGATACTGGCCTTTATTTATAGATGTTGAGATAAATAGCAGGGTGTAGCTGCCATGGTTGCGATCAGATTGAAGATTTTGGGATAATGGAAGGAGACATGCAAAAAAACATGACGAACCACCATAGGATGAGTGAAAAGGCGGATACAGCAACAATCTACGATCGTATACCTGAATTGCATCTCTCTATTCACAGAAAAAAAATTCATGACATTTTTCCAATTAAAATTTTAATTGAGTTTTAAAAAATATTCAATAATAAATTTTATTGAATCAAAAAATTTTTTAATTGAAACAAAATTCAATCACAAAATTTAATAGTATCAATTAATTTTTTAATTGATCTATCATTTCTATGATTGAAGAAATTTCAATTAAAAAATTAATTGGATCAATTAATTTCGTGATTGAATCAGAAAAAAATTTTGTGTGTGCTATTGTCCGTTAATCAAAATATGATCTCGGTGTCCGTGTCCTCGACATATACGCCAAGTCCCGCTCTCACACCCGTTTGCCATTCATCGGCATATCAGCTATTTCCTTCCGGTATATGTTCTGAGATCTCATTCCTCCAGGACAATCTTACTGGCGTTATGTCACATTCTGCAGATATCGCCACCTCAGGTATACGATCATGGATATTTGCGACATTCGCCATTTCATCCATCGTCTGGGTGCTTCACATCTACGCCCAGTCCCGTGTTCTGACTTATCTTCGATTCATCGGTGTAACTGCTATTTACCTCTGGTGTCTCTTCTGGGATTTCATTCTTCCATGACCATCTCACTGATCAGAATGTCACAGTTAAAAAAAAAATCCATAGAAGTATATATTTCAGACTTTTACAAAATTTTATTTAGAAATAAAATTTTTAAAAATAAAAAACAGAAATAAAATTTGGCAAAATTTTCTTTAGAAATATAATTTTGGCAAAATTTTCTTTAGAAATAGAATTTTGACCAAATTTTCTTTCGAAATATAATTTTGACAAAATTTTCTTTCGAAATATAATTTTGACAAAATTTTCTGAAGAAATAAAATTTTGACAAAATTTTCTATAGAAATAAATTGAAAATATCCGGTTATTATTTCCACCTAAAATTTTGACAAAATATTCTATAGAAATAAAATTAAAAAAAAAAAAAATATTGAAATAAATTTTTGAAAAAATTTCCATTGGAATAAAATTTTGACAAAATTTTCGTTAGAAATAAAATTTTAGCAAAATTTTCTATGAAATAAAATCTTGAAAAAATGTTTATAGCCTTAAATTTTTGACAAAATGTTCTTTAGAAGTAAAATTTTGACAAAATTTTCATTAGAAATAAAATTTTGGCAAAATTTTCTGCAGAAATAAAATGTTGACAACATTTTCTTTAGAAATAAAATTTTGACAAAAATTTCTATAAAAAAATTTTGACAAAATTTTCTATAGAAATAAAATAAAAAAAACTTATTGAAATAAATTTTTGAAAAAAATTTCCATAGCAATAAAATTTTGACAAAATTTTCTTTACAAATAAAATTTTCTATAAAATAAAATCTTGAAAAAATGTTTATGGCCGTAAATTTTTGACAAAAGGTTCTTTAGAAGTAAAATTTTGACAAAATTTTCATTAGAAATAAAATTTTGCCAAATTTTCTACAGAACTAAATTTTGACAAAATTATCTATAGAAATAAAATTTTGACAAAATTTTCTATAGAAATAAAATTTTGAAAAAATTTTCTATAGAAATAAAATTTTGGCAAAATTTTCTGCAGAAATAAAACATTTTCTTTAGAAATAAAATTTCGACAAAAAATTGAAATTTTGACACAATTTTCTAGAGAAATAAAATTTGGCAAAATTTGCTGCAAAATTTACTATAGAAATAAAATTTTCCACAAAATTTCCTATAGAAATAAAATTTTGACAAAATTTCCTATAGAAATAAAGTGTTGGCAAAATTTTCTATAGAAATAAAATTTTAGAAACATTGTGAAGTAAAATATTTAAGTAAAAGAATAATTTTTAAAAATTTTCTATAGAAGTAAAAATTTGACAAAATTTTTGGTGTTTTAGTATATTTCCATAGAAATAAAATATTGAAAAAAATTTCTTTAGGAATAAAATGTTGATAAAATTTTCTTTAGGAATAAAATTAAAAAAAAATCTATATAATATATTTCACCAAATTTTATATAGAAATAAAATTTTTTCAAAATTTGTTATAGAAATAAAATTTTTAAAAATTTTCTATAGAAATAAAATTTGGCAAAATTTTATTTAGAAATCTAATTTTGGCAAAATTTTCTTTAGAAATATAATTTGGGTAAAATTTTCTTTAGAAATATAATTTTGGCAAAAATTTCTTTAGAAATATAATTTTGACAAAATTTTCTTTAGAAATATAATCTTGACAACATTTTCTATAAAAATAAAATTGAAAAAAAAATCTATTGAAATAAAATTTTGAAAAAAATTCGATAGGAAAACAATTTTAACAAAATTTTTTATAGAAATAAAATTTTGACAAATTTTCTATAAAATAAAATCTTGAAAAAATGTTTATAGCCGTAAATTTTTGAAAAAAATGTTCATTAGATATAAAATTGTAGAAAAATTTTCTATGGAAATAAAATGTTGACAAAATAATCTATAAAAATAAAATTTTGACAAAATTTTCTATAGAAATAAAATTTTGACAAAATTTTCTGCAGAAATAAAATTTTGACAAAAATTTCTAGAGAAATAAAATTTTGACAAAATTTTCTGCAGAAATAAATTTTTGACAAAAATTTCTAGAGAAATAAAATTTTGACAAAATTTTCTACAGAAATAAAATTTTTGACAAAATTTTCTAAAGCAATAAAATTTTGACAAAATTTCTTATAGAATTAAAATTTTGACAAAATTTTCTGGAGAAATAAAGTGTTGACAAAATTTTCTTTAGAAATAGAATGTTGACAAAATTTTCTACAGGAATAAAATTTTGACGAAATTTTTTACAGAAATAAAATTTTGCCAAAATTATCTATAGAAATAAAATTTTGACAAAATTTTCTAGAGAAATAAAGTGTTGACAACATTTTCTATAGAAATAAAGTTTTGACAAAATTTTCTATAGGAATAAAATTTTGACAAAAATTTCTAGAGAAATAAAGTGTTGACAAAATTTTCTATAGAAATAGAATGTTGACAAAATTTTCTAAAGAAATAAAATTTTAGAAACATTGTTGGAGTAAAATATTTAAACAAAAGAAAAATTTTAAAAAATTTTCTATGGAAGTTAAAATTTGATAAAATTTTCTCTGGAAGTGAAAATTTGAAAAAATTTTTTATAGAAGTAAAATTTTTGACAAAATTTCCTAAAATTAAATAATAAAAAAATTTTCTCTAAAAATAAATTTTTTACAAAATTTTCTTAAGAAATAACATTTTGATAGCATTTTCTCTAGAAATAAAATTGACAGAATGTTCTGTAGAAGTAAAATTTGAGCAATGCCGCTCGATGTGGATAAACTGAACACATACGATGAGGAGTAATGCAACGGTCGACGAAAGTACTATGGGATTACCTAGACCAGAAAGAGACTGGAGAACTACTACAGGAGATTAGGACGACAATCGTAAGGACTGTGGGAATAATAACTGGATATCTTCAATTGAAAGCACATCTGTGCCGAATAGGAGCAGCAAAGGATGGTGCATGTAAAGCATGTTTTGAGGATGATGATACCTTGCGACATTATCTATGTCTTTCCCTTGCCTCGCAATGCAAAGAGTTCGATGAAGAGGTGACTCGAAATCTGGTCCAGCTGGGAAATAGGGACTGGAAACAAATTAGGGAATTCGTTAGAGACACAAGGTGCTTGGAATAAAAGAAGGATACTATGGAAAGTATAAGTTAGAGTAGATAACAAAACAAATACAGGCATAGGTGTATGTCAGCCGACGTGAGACAGGGCAACTTGCAACGATTAAAATTTATATACGTCTACAAAAATAGTGACGTGTTTTTTTATGAATCCATCGAAAATGCTGAATTTCTATGCAACCAATCGCAAATGACATCCCTATCCTCTTCGTATTTATAGGGAAACATCAACAGACCAAAAGTAGGCACATAAAAAGGAAATGACAACTAACCGCAAAAGTGAAGTCCGCAAAACAGTGGCATTAATTCGCGTTCGGGGTGGAAAAAAAAACATTTTAGCCACAGAAACCGTAACCTGACCCAGTTACTTGAATAAATCTTAAAAGTCAACATTCATTTTAAATTTTTTTGGTGTGTTTATTTCTCTCAACTTTACACTGCGAAGGATATTCACACACAATAGAGAATATATACAAACGCACACACACGATTCCTACGTATGTCCTTGGCAGAATTTTCATTCACATGGATAGCGAAATATACAAGAGCACTCATACACGCACACACACACCTACAGTTAACCTCTGAATATTGCATGCAGTAGATAAGTGTGGGTGTAGATTCACCCTTAAACAAAGACTCACATGAAAACACTCGAATACATACGCAACAATGCCAATAAAAAGCGCGCGTGGTGAAAACCAAAATATTTTGTTTAGACCTAAAACAACTTTGATTTTGGCATAAAGAAATTCTGATACAACCAAGAAACTACACACAGAAATATTCTGACACACGCACACATATATGTCGGAGGTACTAAATAGATTTCAATGAATATAAAATGGGATTGACTTATTTGATATATAATAAAAAAGTTGTTGTTCGTATTTTCCAATGGGCGTCCTAAATATTTTTAAAGGAGAAAAACTCAAGAATTGTAAATTATGTCCGCCTTCCGAAAAGTTAAGAATAACACAAGGGATATGTCAATTTTTAATAATATCGGATTATATATATGGGCATTACAACCATATTTAAGGACAACGGCCGAAAGATTTGCCTAATTTTGGTCCTATTTTTTAATGGTGTAAATTTCACAAGCAATGATAAAGTTGACTAAATTCTGAGAAATTTATCTTGTAAAACCCTTATAGCTGGACGGATGAACAATACACTTCATCCTAGATAAAAGTTTGTATACACCGATCATTTGTTTCTCAATTCTTGGTACACCGGGGCGTATGACTTAATATTAATAAAAATTGGTCATACGTCCCAGTGTTCTTTGATTTTATGTTTTGATGTTTTTTACCTCACATCGTTCCAAATCGCTATTTTGTGGAAATAAATTTAAACATTTTGATCTTTTGAATAAATTACGTTAGCTTAGGTATAGTGGCAGCCGGATAATTCAGGCTCACTTAGACTATTCAGTCCATTGCGATACCAAAGTAGTGAAATTCTCTCTTATCACTGAGTGCTGCCCGATTCTATGTTTAGATCAAGAGACAAGAGACCTACTTTTTATAGCCGATTCCGAACGCTGTTCCACATTGAAACCACTTAGAAAAGCTTTAAAACACACAGAAATGTCATCAGCATCACTGAGTGGATAATCCACCGCTAAAATTTTTTGGCATGCTAACCATTGCACCACGGTGGCTTCCTTTGAATAAAGTACATATGTTGGTCCCTAGTGTATTAACGTGCTAGCTAGGTTGAATGGTCGTTTTCTTGGTTATATCAAATTTTGTACATAGCTCCCATATAAACCGATCAGCCCATTTTGGGTCTTCAGCACCTATATATCACAACATTCATGCGATTTTCCTGAAACTAGAAATCTAGCGATATTTTAGGTCCACAAAGAGGTGGTATGATGCGTATCAGTCCAAGTTTTGGTATAGGTCGATGACCCGATTTGACTTCTTGATCTTGATTGTGGCTTCCATGCCCTCACGAAGTCAAATCGGGACATCGATCTATATGGGCGCTATATCATAACATGGACCGATGTATACAAATTTGGCACAGCTCTTTATAAACCTAAAATACCTTTCGTTTTAAAATTTCAACCAAATTGGTTGAAAATTGTGCCATCTACACCTTCAAGAAGTCAAATCGGGAGATCGGTCTATATGGGGGCTATATCAAAATATGAACCGATATATACATAAAATTTAGCAAAGCTCTTAAATGACTTAAAATACCTCTAGATTTTCAATTTCAAACAAATCGGATAGACATTGCGACTTCCAGGCTCACACTTGACCTGTTTGGCGACATAAAAGGAGTTTGAGAAAAAATTAAGCAAAATTGCTTTATTATTCTAAGCTGTAGCGTGATTACATCTGACAGCCAGGCAGACAGACGGATATCGTTATATCTTCTTAGAATATCTCCCCGATTTATATAACCAGAAACCGATATTTTGATGTGTTACAAACGGAGTGGCAATTTTTTTTATACCTCATCAGCATACTATGGTGGTGCGTATAGAAAGGAAAACATCCCGGAAATTCAGTGAAGACTGCAATCACGGTTGCCACTCGGTCCAAAAATAATGTACCAAAATTTTAAGACAAAACACAATTAAAAAAAAAAAAAAATAAATATATGATTCAATTAGCAAACATTTTTTGGTGTATAAATATCCCTTGAATGTGTAAATAGAAAATGTTATCAATTGTGTAGAAATTTTTGTCAAAATTTCAGTTCTACAGAAATTTTTGTCAAAATTTCAGTTCCATAGAAAATTTGGTCCAAATTTCACTTCTATAGAAAATTTTGCCAACATTTTATATCTATAGAAAAATTTGTCAAAATTTTATTTCCGTAGAAAATTTTGTTAAAGTTTTATTTCTATAGAAAAAATTTCAAATTTTAGTTCAGTACAAACTTTTGTCAAAATTTTATTTTATAGAAAATTTTGTCAAAATTTTAGTTCCGTAGAAGATTTTGTCAAGATTTTATTTTTATAGAAAATTTGGTAAAAATTTTATTTCTATTTAGTCAAAATTTTATTTCTATAGAAAGTTTTGTCCAAATTTTATTTCTATGGAAAATGTTGTCAAACTTTTATATCTATAGAAAATTTTGTCAAAATGTTATATCTATAGAAAATTTTGTCAAAATTTTATATCTATAGAAAATTTTGTCCAAACTTTCTATAGATATAACATTTTTTCAAAGTTTTATATGTATACAAAGTTTTGTCAAAATTTTTTTTCTATAAAAAATTTTGTCAAAATTTTATTTCTAAAGAAAAATTTGCCAAAATTTTATTTCTGAAGAAAATTTTGTCAACATTTTATTTCTATAAAAAATTTTGTCATTATTTTATTTCTGTAAGACTTTGCCAAATTTTATTTCTATATAAAATTTTAGTTCCGTAGAAGATTTTGTCAAGATTTTATTTTTATGGAAAATTTGGTCAACATTTAATTTCTATTTTGTCAAGATTTTATTTCTATAGAAAGTTTTGTCCAAATTTTATTTCTATAGAAAATTTTGTAAAAATTTTATATCTATGGAAAATTCTGTCAAAATTTTATAACTAAGAAAATTTTGTCAAAATTTTTTATCTATAGAAAATTTTGTCAAAATTTTATATCTATAGAAAATTATGTCAAGATTTTATATAAAATTTTGACAAAATTTTCTATAGAAATAAAATTTGGCAAAATCTTACAGAAATAAAATAATGACAAAATTTGTTATAGAAATAAAATTTTGACAAAATTTTCTATAGATATAAATTTTTTCAAAGTTTTATATCTATATTTTCTTTCTATAAAAATTTTTTGTCAAAATTTTATTTCTAAAGAAAATTTTGTCAAAATTTTATTTCTATAAAAAAATTCTATAGAAAATTTTGTCAAAATTTTATATCTATAGAAAATTATGTCAAGATTTTATATAAAATTTTGACAAAATTTTCTATAGAAATAAAATTTGGCAAAATCTTACAGAAATAAAATAATGACAAAATTTGTTATAGAAATAAAATTTTGACAAAATTTTCTATAGATATAAATTTTTTCAAAGTTTTATATCTATATTTTCTTTCTATAAAAAATTTTTGTCAAAATTTTATTTCTGAAGAAAATTTTGCAAAATTTTATTTCTATAAAAATTTTGTCATTATTTTATTTCTGTAAGATTTTGCCAAATTTTATTTCTATAGAAAATTTTGTCAAAATGTTATTTCTGTAGAAAATTTTGCCAAAATTTTATTTCTATAGAAAATTTTGTCAACATTTTATAATTGTGTCAACATTTTATCTCTGTAGAAAATTTTGTCAAAATTTTATTTCTATAGAAAATTTTCTCTAAATTTTATTTCTATAGAAAATTTTATCAACATTTTAATTCTGTAGAACATTTTGTCAAAATTTTATTTCTGTAGAAAATTTTGTCAAAATTTTATTTTTGTAGAAAATTTTGTAAAATTTTATTTCTATAGAAAATTTTGCCAAAATTTATTTTCCATAGAAAATTTCGTCAAAATTTTATTTCTATAGACAGTTTCGTCAATATTTTATTTCTATAGAAAATATTGTCAAAATTTTTATTTCTATAGAAAATTTTGTCAAAATTTTATTTCTATAGAAAATTGCCCAAATAAATTTGACTAACATTTTTTTCTTCTGTTGGTTAAGCTACTTCTGTTGTTTAGTCAACGCAATTGTTTTTAAGCTGAGATCAAACCAACAAACATGATTGAGGTACAAACCAACAATAACAAAACGAGTAAAGAAGACGAAGCACGCTAAAATTAAACCCAGCCAATTGCACTCAAATCGATGATTTGAAGGTGGCAAAGTAAAAGAGAAATGTGTGTATAAAGATTTATTTCGGCAAAAGCCCAATATCACAACCTTTTTTTCGGAAAGTTAAAGTGTGGTTCACTCTGGGTTTGGTGAACTACCAGAATTTATTCTGATAATTGGTTGATAATTTTGCTGCAAGTAGAGGATGCTAGTGAGGAATGTGGTAATTCCGAAACGTGCGTCCATCCAACCATTTGGCAGTCTATAGGCTTTGGCCAAATAAATTTGACAAACATTCCTTTCCTCTGTTGGTTAAGCTATTCTTGTAGTTTTTTAGGTTTAGGTGTACGTTTTTAAGGTGAGATCAAAACAACAAATAAAATTTTATTTCTATAGAAAATTTTGTGAAAATTGTATTTGTATAGAAAATGTTGTCAAAATTTTATTTCAATAGAAAATTTTGTAAATATTTAATTTCTTTAGAAAATTTAGTCTAAATTTTATTTTTATAGAAGATTTTGTCAGCATTTTATTTCTATAGAAAATTTTGTCAAAATTTTATATCTATAGAAAATTTTGTCAAAATTTTATTTCTATAGAAAATTTTGTCAAAATTTTATTTCTACAGAAAAATCTGTCAAAATTTTATTTCTATAGAAAATTTTGTCAAAATTTTATTTCTATAGAAAATTTTGTCAAAATTTTATTTCAGTAAAAAATTTTGTGAATATTTAATTTCTATAGAAAATTTAGTCAAAATTTTATTTCTATAGGAAATTTTGTAAAAATTTTATTTATATAGAAAATTTTACAAAAATTTTATTTCTATAGAAAATTTTGTCAAAATATTATTTCAATAGAAAATTTTGCGAAAATTTTATTTCTATAGAAAATTTAGTCAAAATTTTATTTCTATAGAAAATTTTGTAAAAATTTTATTTCTATAGAAAATATTGTCAAAATTTTGTTTCTATAGAAAATATTGTGAAAATGTAGTCAAAGTTTTATTTGTACAGAAAATTTTGTCAAAATTTTGTTTGTACAGAAAATTTTGTCAAAATTTTGTTTGTACAGAAAATTTTGTCAAAATTTATTTCTAAAGGAAATTTTGTCAAATTAAATTTAAATTTTACAAAAACAAAAAAAAAAAAAACAAGTATATACAGCAGTAAGTTCGGCCGGGCCGAATCTTAAATACCCACCACCATGAACCAAATATTAGAGTTTCCTTTGAAATTTAAGGAGGGCTTGAGTGCTTGAGGACACTTCCCGAAGATAAATTTAAAAATTTCACCTATGAGGACTATATCAGATACTGGATTTATAAGAACCATTTTTGTTTGAGTTTTAGAGGAATCATTAACATCTCTTGTAAGTGTGCAAGAAAATTATAAAATAACGTCTTGATTTGAAATCTTAAATCTGTAGATTTTCACCCGAGAAGTAAAATCTGGAAATTTTACATTGAGTTGAGCAATTTTCATGATCAGGGCGCCTTCTATACCCTCAAGAAGTGAAGTCGGTCTATATGGAGGCATTACCAAAAGTACCGATAAAAACTTAATCCGATACACGTTTTGGTGAGCCTAAAATACCATAATATTTACAATTTCAAGCAAATCGGATAAAAACTACGGTTTCTAGAAACCCAAGGAGTTAAATGGGGAGATCGTTCTTATGGGGGCTATACTAAAATATGGACCGATATTCACCGTTTTCGGCACACCTCTTTATGGCCCGAAAATACACCTAGATTTCCAATTTCAGGCAAATTGGATAAAAACTACGGATTCTATAAGCCCAAGAAGTAAAGTCGGGAGATCGGTCTATATGGGGGCTATACCAAAACATGCACTGACACTCACCATTTTTGGCACACCTCTTCAAGGTTCCAAAATACCTCTAGATTTTCAATTTCGCGCAAATTGGATGAAAACTACGGTTTCTATAAGCGAAAGGCCCCAAATCGGGAGGTCGGTTTATATGGGGGCTTTACCAAACCATGGACCGACACTCACCATTTTTGGCACACCTCTTCAAGGTCCCAAAATACCTCTAGATTTTCAATTTCGCGCAAATTGGATGAAAACTACGGTTTCTATAAGCGAAAGACCCCAAATCGGGAGGTCGGTTTATATGGGGGCTATACCAAAACATGGACCGACACTCACCATTTTTGGCACACCTCTTCAAGGTCCCAAAATATCTCTAGATTTTCAATTTCGCGCAAATTGGATGAAAACTACGGTTTCTATAAGCGAAAGACCCCAAATCGGGAGGTCGGTTTATATGGGGGCTATACCAAAACATGACCCGATATAGCCCATCTTCGAACTTGTCCTGCGCGCAGACAAAATACGATTCTGTGCCAAATTTCAGGACGATAGCTCCATTATTGAATGCTGTAGCGTGATTACAACAGACAGCCAGACAGACAGACAGACTGACAGACAGACGGACAGACGGACATGCTTATATCGTCTTAGAATTTCTCCCTGATCAAGAATATATATACTTTATATAGTCGGAAATCGATATTTCGATGCGTTACAAACGGAATGACAAACTTATTATACCCCGTCACCATTCTATGGTGGTGGGTATAAAAAACATTAATACTTCCAATTTGCGAACAATCCATACGGGTAGAAAAACTGATGACTGAAATAGACTTGCGGTAAGTTTAACGGATCTATCATGGTTTTAATTAGGGATTGTAATGAGAATCAAATAGTCGATTTTACGAGTTTTTGGTTAACGTTCGATTAGTCTATATTGTTCATTATAAAATTTAGGTTTGGGCCAAAATGGAAGGTCGATTTGATTTTTAAAAAAGGCAATAGTCGTTTAGTTGATTTTAGAAGTAACGAAAACCCGACTTTTTTTATAAAAACTTCAATTATTCGAAAAGTTGATTTTCGGTCTTTGTACCGCGTATGTTCCATAACCAATATTCGATATAGTTAATGTAAGAAATTTTAAACATACGGTAAGTGAAACAATCACAAAATTTCGAATTTTTGGTGGCAAAAAATTGCAATAATTTTCATTTAAGTAAATATCAATTTTTCTAATATTTGTACAATAAGTAGATAATAATACAAAGCTTACTACTAGACTGGACTTAAAAAAATAAATTGAAATTATGCTGGACAACGCAATCAAATCAAACAAAAACTAGGAAAAACTACAAATAACAAAATAGAATTCCTTGGGATTTATGCCTTTGGGAAATACTCAACAACACTTCAAAAAAAGAAGAACTTCCCAGAAGTTGTTCACAGTCTGATGCTCACTGCTTAAGGTGAATGAATTGTAAAGGAATCAAGAGGCCGTTTATAACTTGAGATTGTCTGCAATGTCCAAAGAAAGCAATATAATTCAGGAAATAATTCTTTGCAATTTATGGGCTGTTATCATACACCCACTACACTCTCACCCATTCACTTGTAAGTAGCTATATATGGGTATTCGTGTGTGAGTATTCATACAACATAACCTCACACTTCCTTTCTACTACGAGAGAAGGTTTCACATAGAGAGTAAATACCAAGAATGTGTTCTTCCCACTGAACGACATGAAGATTTTCCATATTTTCCGTTGTTTTGACTTCAATTATGGTTTGCTGTTGAGTTCTTATTGTTGTTTATTTTATGGTTGATGCTGTTGTTGTTGTTTCTATCGTTTTTGTTTTTATTGTGGTGTCTTTCGTTGAGTATGGTATGAGTACAAGGGTTCGTTGAGTGGGATTATATTTTGGCGCCCTAATAAAATCATTGTCACCTTTTGACTGAAAACTAACGAAAAGTAATGCTGACATAAAAAAAATATCAGGGAATAAAGCCAAAGTGTTCTAGCATTGTTATACTGAAAGAAATTTTAATATTAATGTTTTCGAAATAATCTCAATTCATTGAATCGAATATTTCTGTAACATTCGGTAACAGTGATATCAAAAAACGTTGCAAAGTAAGAAAGGATAGAGAATGAAGCCGCCGAGCCGCTCTACTGACTATTTTTGATGCACAGTGCATAATATGCACAAGCCTAGTAGGAAAGCGAAACTTTGGTTCCGATCGGACCTGCCTTACAAAGCGATCAAAAATATTTCGTTGGGTGAGATACCACAAATAGCAAAATGTCCATTTCATTTGGGAACGGTTATAGATCACTCTTGGAAATTTTGTATGGCTAGAGCCGAGATATTGACCAAGTAGAGAGCCAACTTTTGTAACATTAGGTGGACCTGAACCCTACCGATAGGACTCCAGAATTGATCTCCTCGGCTATGGAAAAAGTTTATAAACTTTTCAATTTGTTTTGAAATTTTGGTTCGTTTTTCACATAAATTATTTTAAAATCTGCTGCGCTGTTAGTTTTCCCGATTTCAGTAGGCTAACAAATAATTGTATATCACTCAGAATTGACTATTTTTCGTTGTTCTAGTGACTTCCCAAAATTCGTCTTGGAGTGGACTAGGACTTCGGTTGAATTCACCATATCATCGATAAAAACTGATCCTGAGGAGCTTAATCGCCTTATACGAAATTAAGTTTATCGATGCACTGTCGGTGAGTTAATCTACGTCGAAAATTGCAAAAATAATCGCACAAAATGTTAACGATTTAATTACATTTTTTTGGGGGAGACAAATCGTATATCGAATCGATCTCAAGAATGTCAAGCTTTAATATAGAGCTGTCAGTTAGCAGATTGCAAAACTGGGTTGCAAAACAAAGAAAGAGCTTCCAAAAAAATAGTTTGGATCCCCAAATTGTGATCTGAAACTAGTGCAAACTTGGATAATTTTCAATGAATTTTACATAGGACGGAAGTACTCCATTTTTGGATCGTTTGCATTGCTTTAAAAGTTATGCCTTGGAAGTTCATTTGGATGAAGAAATTAAAAAAAAAAAACTAGAAAACAAAAATTTTTTCCCAATTTCACTTTTTATTATACCCTCCACCATAGGATGGGGGTATATTAACTTTGTCATTCCGTTTGTAACACATCGAAATATTGCTCTAAGACCCCATAAAGTATATATATTCTGGGTCGTGGTGAAATTCTTAGTCGATCTGAGCATGTCTGTCCGTCCGTCTGTTGAAATCACGCTAACTTCCGAACGAAACAAGCTATCGACTTGAAACTTGGCACAAGTAATTGTTATTGATGTAGGTCAGATGGTATTGCAAATGGGCCATATCGGTCCATTTTTACGTATAGCCCCCATATAAACGGGTCACCAAATTTAACTTTGAAGACCCTCTAAGAGAAGCAAATTTCACCCGATCCGGCTGAAATTTGGTACATGGTGTATGGTATATGGTCTCTAAAAACCATGGAAAAATTGGTCCGCAAATGGATCCGCCCCCATATAAACCGATCCCCCGATTTGGCTTTCGGAGATTCTAAGAGAAGCAAATTTCATCGGATCCAACTGAAATCTGGTACATGGTGTCAGTATATGGTCTTTAACAACCATGCAAAAAATTGGTCCACATCGGTCCTTAATTATATATAGCCCCCATATAAACCGATCCCCAGATTTGGATTGCGGAGCCACTAAGAGAAGAAAATTTCATCCGATCCGGCTGAAATTTGGTACATGGTGTTGGTATATGGTCTCCAATAACCATGCAAAAATTGGTACACATCGGTGCATAATTATATATAACCCCCATATAAACCGATCACCAGATTTGACCTCCGGAGCCTCTTGGAAGACCAAAATTCATCTGATTTAGTTGATATTTGGTACGTGGTGTTAATATATGGCCTCAACCACTCATGCTGAAATTGGTCGAAATCGGTCCATAATTATATATAGCCCCCATATAAACCCATCCCCAGATTTGACCTCCGGAGTAAAATTCATCCGTTTCGATTGAAATTTGGTACGTGATGTTAGTATATGGTATCCAACAACCATGCAAGAATTGGTTCCTATCAGTCCATAATTATATATAGTTCCCATATAAACCGATCCCAAGATTTGACCTCCGGTGCCTTTTGGAGAAGCAAAATTCATCCGAACTGCTTGAAATTTGGTACGTGGTGGTAATATACGATATTTAACAACCATGCCAAAAGTGGTCCATATTAGTCCATAATCATATATAGCCCCCATATAAACCGATCCCGAGATTTGGTTTTGGAGCCTCTTGGAGGAGCAAATTTCATCCGAGTCAGTTGAAATTTGGTACATTGTGCTAGTATATGTCCGCTAATAACCATGTCTAACTAGGTCCATATCGGTCTATAGTTATATATAGCCCTCAGATAAATCGATCCCCAATCACACAAAAATCTGTCCATATCAAGTTCATAATTGTATATAGCCCCCATATAAGCGACCCTTATATTTCAATTCTGGCACCCTACGTACCGTGCAAAAGTCCATATCGATTCGTAATTATATGTAGACTTACCTACACATACCTGTTTTGTCTAATATATACCACGTATGGACTAACTCACAATTTAGAAAACGATGTTAAGAAGTTTTAAGATACCACAACCCAAGTAATTCGATTGTGGATGACAGCCTTTCGTAGAAGTTTCTATGCAATCCATGGTGGAGGGTACATAAGATTCGGCCTGGCCGAACTTACGGCCATATATACTTGTTTGCTTATTATCTAAGTTGAACAAATTGAAAAACTTCTTCGCTTCCATCGGGAGTTAAACCTGGGTCTCTTGACACCACAACAGAACACCTTAGCACACTCAGCCACAAACGCCATTGAACACGATGCATCAAAACGTCTAAACATTTGAATGTTTGTAACATGAGCCTAATATGACACCACGACATGGCATTCAAACTACTTCCTGAGATGTTCTTTATTATTATGAGTGGAAAAAATTAAAAACGCCGGTTCAAATCTCACCAGCGGAACATTTTTTTCAAATATTTTTCTAAAAAATTATTTATTTTTTATGTTATAGTTATATCGTTTTTATTTTGTTTTTTCGTCATATATTTCTATACAAATATAAATTTTTCATTAAAAATCAACAACAAATTTAAAATTATTGTTATTTGCAAAACCTTCTCAAAAGTACTTCCAAGGAAGTGGAAAGGTCAAACGGCACAGGTTTAAATCACAGCGGGGATATTTTTTATTATTTTTTAACTTTATTGATTTTCTATACTCTTTTGCGCAATTTAATTGTCCAAACTTAAATTTTCATTTAAAACGGCCTAATTTCATACTTTCTAAGATTTGTCCAAAAGGATTGCATCGGAAGTGAAAAAAATCGATAAGGGATCCCAAGATGTTTGTGGACTTTTCTAAAAGAAATGCATCAGAAGTGGAAAAAATTTTAATGGGGGATTCCGCGATGCGCTTTAAAAGAAATTTTTGTGGAACAACTTCCAATTTTTTTTTGGCTGGGGAATTTTACGCGCATTACTCGAATGAGTATGACAGCTCTGATAAAAATTGCGATTTCCAAAAACACTAAAAATCAAAAAGAGAAATCGGGAAATGGGTTTATACCAAAATATCGACCGATACGCATTATATTCGGCACACCGGTTTGTGGACTTAAAATATCTCTGGTGTTTGAATTTCAAGCAAATCGAGATGTCACCCCGGGAGATCGGCCTATATGGGGCTATATCAAAACATCGGTCGATACACACAATATTTAGCACACCGATTTCAGGACCTAAACAACCTTTACATTTTGAATTTAATACAAACCGAATAAAAGTTGTTATTTCTAGAAGTTCAAGAAGTCAACACGAGAGATCGGACGATGAACCAGCCCTCACATCATATTCGGCATATGGACCTTAAATAGCTCTACATTTTAAATTTCATGCATAACGAATAAAAATTGCAATGGGTAAATATGCAAAACCCTGAATCGGAGCTATAGAAAAATCTGGACCGATATAGCCCATTATCGAACTTGTCATACTTGCAAAGATAAGTCTGTACAAAATATCAGCACGATAGGATTATTATTGAAAGCTTTAGCTTGACCAGAGTTGGCTGGTCGCAAACTATGACTTTTGCGACATACATTTACGAGGGTATAATACGTATGTCGCAAAACTCCTAAACCTAATATAGAAAAACTAATTTTGAATACAAGAATTTATAAACTTGTTTTTTAATTGAATTGAATTTTGTTTCCCGATAAATGATATGCCAAAAAATATGCAGTTACATTGTATTTATTGAAAACTCAACTAGTATAAAATCTCTCATTCGCAATTTCAAACTATTCCGGGCTCAATTTTTTTTGGAAAAGTTGTAATTAGTATGGATATTGGCTCTAATAAGTCAGTAGTTCGTAGTTATTCAAGACTAAATTATTCTTCAGAAATTTGTGGAAAGTTAGTTATGAGCGTGTACATATTTCACGTTTACTGCACCACCGAGTAGGACACAGTAATTTTGGCTTGAAGTCTCCCATTGAACTAAATCTCTTGTCTACGGTCAAAATTTGATCAATATAAACTTGACGTATTTCTTTCAACACCTCAACACACCTCATTTTGAAGGTGCGTGTGTGTAGAATGTTGCTCCTATTTTGATTTTGGAATTCACTCTTCAGTTGTCAAAATGCCGCCCAAGCAAGAAGAGCAGCGTATCAAAATTTTGCTCGCGCATCGCGAAAAGTCCGAGCCACTCGCACGCAAAGCTGGAAAAATCGCTAAAAGTTGTCAAATCAACCATCACAAATGTAATTAAAGTGTTTGGGGAACGTTTGTCGACAGCCAGGAAGTCTGGATCGGGGGGAAATCGAAAACCGGAAGCCGCTGAGACGACAAAGAGAGTTGCCGGTAGTTTCAAGCGAAACCCTAACCTCTCTCTCTCTCCGAGATGCCGCAAATAAGCTGGGTGTATCGTCTACAACCGTGCATCGAGCCAAAAAACGAGCCGGACTATCGCCTAACAAGAAGGTAGTGACTCCAAATCGCGATGATAAACAAAATACGACGGCCAAAGCGCGATCCCGGAGGCTGTACACGACGATGCTGACGAAGTTTGACTGCGTGGTAATGGACGACGAAACCTACGTCAAAGCCGACTACAAGCAGCTTCCGGGACAGGAGTTTTATACGGCAAAAGGAAGGGGAAAGGTAGCAGATATTTTCAAGCACATAAAACTGTCAAAGTTCACAAAGAAATATCTGGTTTGGCAAGCAATCTGTACCTGTGGCTTGAAAAGCAGCATTTTCATAGCTTCCGGGACTGTCAACCAAGAAATTGACGTGAAAGAGTGTTTGAATAAACGTCTGCTGCCTTTCCTGAAGAAACACGATTGTTCCGTACTGTTTTGGCCGGATTTGGCATCTTGTCATTACGGTAAAAAGGCCATGGAGTGGTACGCCGACAACAACGTGCAGGTGGTTCCCAAGGACAAGAACCCTCCCAACACGCCAGAGCTCCGCCCAATTGAGAAATACTGGACTATTGTCAAGCGGAACCTAAAGAAGACCAAAAAAACTGCTAAGGACGAGCAGCAGTTCAAGGCAAACTGGCTTTCTGCGGCAAAGAAGGTGGACAAGGTGGCTGTACAAAATCTGATGGCAGGTGTCAAGCATGAGGACCGGCAATTCGGATTTGGAAAAGCGAAAGCCGAACTGAATATTTTTCTTGAATTTTATACTAATTGAACTTGAAAAAGAAATTTAATTTGATTTTTCACCGATTTACACGCGTTTTCCCTTGACCAAATTTTGACCGTATCACCCTTTAGAGTACTTTTTTTAAATCCGTCAATATAATCCTTCCTGAGAATTAAAACTCCTTCGAACATATCATCATCTTGGATATTGTCGAATTCGTAATTCGAGTTTGCGACGTTTGTTACTTTTTTATATTTACGACGCGTATGTGACGTTTACAACTTTGCGACAGTCGCAAACCGAAAAAGCCCACCCATTTCTGAGCGTGATTACAACAGACAGACAGGGGACAGACAGATGGACTTCGCTATATAGTCTTAGAATTCCTCCCTGATCAAGAATATATATTTAGTTGAAAATCGATGTGTTGCAAAGGGATCGACAAACTTATTATACCTCCATTACCATTCTATGGTGGTGGTTAATAATAGGCTAATAAATAATTTATATCATTACATATACTAAGGTACACTAATGTACTTCGTATAGCAACACTCCTAAATGCGCATCGTAGATAATAAATGCAGTCGTAAAAATTGTTTGAAAATTTTCAAATCATAAATTTAAATCTGGATATGATTTAATATGAATTTCTATGAACTATTATTCCATTCTCTAGAGTAATTTCTAAAAGTGTTCGAAAAGCCTTTAAAATCAAGTCAAATCAAATATAGGAAATCAGTTTCACATATAAAATTTTTTAGTGTATTTTGTAGGGCCATAAAGTATTGTCTATCCATTTTATGCTCACTATTGAGGAAGGACTGTATACCAGTAGGTCGTTTTCGTGTGTGTAGTGTTTGTTCGTTCTGAAGTTACAAGAAATGATGGTTTTGTTTGCTTATGTTTTTGTTTTCATTGCTCTCACATAATGGCTTTCCTGTGTTTCCTTTTGGATGAGTGTGAGTGCTGGTTTATTTGGTTTGTTTTTATGGCTGTTTACACACTTGTTTTTCAGCTAGACAAACATTTCATTTGATTTCCGTTTTTGTTATTCTATATTGTATGTGTGTCGATTTTATTGTTTTTTTTTTTTTGCTTCTGACATACTTCTACACTTCCTACTCCTAAGAAACTTTGATTCCTCTGTTTGGCCAATTTTTCTTTTTTTTTTTATCTACAGGCTAGGGCCTAAAGACTAGCGAAGAGTAGTAGGAAGTGAAAAATCGTAAAATTTCAAGGCTAAATATGCGTGTTTTGCTTTCCTTTTTGCTATGTTATTCCGTTGTTGGAAGGTATTCATGTGTGTGTGTGATACTTTTATCTATAATTTCCCTTTTGTCTTTAGTTTGGCTGGCATCTCTTCTTTGAGTGAGTGGAAATTTCATAGTGTATTTTCGTGTGTATGTGAGAAATTCTCTTACATATGCTCTCGCCAAATAGCAAACTCAATTACTCTCTTTGGGTTAGTAGTTTGCTCACATACACAATCTTTCATACACACACACACGAATATACCTCTGTGTGTATTTGAGTTGTGTGTGAGCTAATGCATTGTAGTTTGTTTGTACTCGTAAGAGAGAGTATAACCGGATTCAAATTTTATTCGCAGACACCCTCTAACCACAAGCGATTGTTTCTTCTTCAGGTCATGTTTCTGCCCTCATCTTTTTCTCAGACATTTCTGACAGGCATTTAAAAAATGCGAAAAGCCTTTTCTCACATAGCCTGTCAGTCAATGCATGTGTGTGTGTGTGTGTGCGAGAGGTGCCATAAGAGTTTCCATTAGTACAATGCTTCCATCTTAAAGTGATTAAATACTTACAATCACCATGTAAAGGGTTCACTTAAATTTCTGTAAAATTCTTTCTAAAAACTAAATAATGAGTGCAAAATTTCTAAACCGGTGGCTCGGAACTTCAGTCGTAGTTTATCACCGTTTAGTAATGTCGGTTACTTTTTTGGAGTATTTTTTAAAGGTTCACACATTTTTTATTATCTTACTAGCGTAACCCGGCCCGCTTCGTTGCGCCTACCGAAGCGTATTTGGATGAACATTTTGCGTTAACTTATCCTTCGTGCTGAAAACAAAAAACAAACGAAAAGCTTTGAATTCTTTTAAACAAATCGGACTACTTGATTTTTCGTTTATAGGTACAAATACGGCGGGAGTGGGTGTACCCTTTCCTCCAAATTTGTGTAATAATGTTCTGTATTCAAGTAGTTGGACAATCTTCTATATTTCTTGTGAATTTTAAGTGTGGTTTGTCAAGGAAAGGTATCCTTCTCCTCAACATATCTGAAAATTAAGCACTATATTATAACATACAAAGAATTACTGTTTCCCATCCAATAAATCGGAAAAAGCAAAAGTAGTAAAAAATTTTACCACATTAACATTTGCTAAAATGTTGAAAAATGATGCACCCTCTACGTTGGCTGCCAATTTCAGGTAAATTTAAGTTCCTTACTAAAAAGAAGTCTGGCAGAAGCCTGTGCAAAAATCATAAAATTATGTACCGAGTTCCCATTTACGGACAACCCTCTACTTTCAATTTAAGAAAAAAAAAAAACGGACAAAAGGGAACCCTCTCCCCACCATCGCTCCACTCCGACCTGATATCGGACTATCACGTACCCTATATTAATTTCAAAAACTACTCAATGGTCCCTATAAATTCTATAGAAGTAAATCAACAAAATTTATTTCAATTTTCCCCTTCCCCAACCAGATATCGAAAAATCATGTATAAATTTAATCACCTCCTCCCACGTTCCCTGTAAATTTCAAGTAGATCGAAGATATTTAAATTTTCCTCTACAGTTTTAAAGGGACGCCACTTTCCCCGATACAATATCGACAAACACCGTAGTGAGTAGCACCCCTAACCTGATATAAATTTCATAACCTCACCCATTTTTTCCGTAAAATTTCAGTCGGGGGAGTTTAGTTTTGTTTGTACTTTCAAACAAAAAAATTCGGGCAAAGGGGTGGTCCCCCTCCCCGACCAAATATCGAAAAATAATGTAACGGATTTTTGTCTAGATGCCAACCCCAACATTCAATGAAAATTTCAAGCAAATCGCATAATTTTGTTCCAAGTTTCAAAAAGTAGGGCAAGGGAGAGGTCCCCCTCCCCATCCACATATGAAATCATCGGGTATTTATTACATAACCTCACCACATGTTCTCTGTAAATCTCAGATAATTTAAAGAATTTTAGTTTTTTCACTGTAATTTAAAAAAAAGTCAAACAAAGGGGGAGGCCCCCCTCCGCCGCCAAATATCGAAATAAAAAGTAGCGGATCTTTGTCTAGATGCCAACCCCAATCTTCAATGAAAATTTCAAGCATATCGGTCAACTTTGGTCCAATTTTCAAAAAGTCCGACGAAGGGGAGGTCCCCCTCCGCGACCTGGTGTCAAAAAATGAGGTACCCTATTTTCACCACATGAACGCCCCCTACGATCTCTGAAAGTTCCAAGTAAATCAGTTCAGCCGTTTCGGAGCCAACTCGGAACATACAAACAAACAAATAAACAAACATAGATTGAATTTTATATATATAGATTACTGAGCTAATCATACACACAATTTTTTTTTCTCATTCAATTACGAAATTAATTTATCCAATTAATTTTTTAATTGAAATTTCTTCGATCACAGAAATGATAGTATCAATTAAAAAATTAAAAATTAATTGATCCAATTAAAAAATTAATTGATACTATTAATTTTTGTGATTGATTTTTGTTTCAATTAAAAAATTTGTTTAATCAATTACATTTTTAATTGAATATTTTCTAAAACTCAATTAAAATTTTAATTGGAAAATATTTCGCGAAATTTTTTTCTGTGTAGTGTTTTCAAGAGATGTGATCACGACAATCGGCAAGATGGTCTGGAACATTCTATATTAACAGGCAACCAATATGTGTAATATAAACGAAAGACAAAAGTCTCATAAAAATCTAGAAAAGTGCAATCTATCCTAAAAATGTTCACTAGGAATATATTATTTATACCCTTCACCACTACTGTGGTACAGGGTATAATAAGTTTGTGCATTTGTATGTAACGCCAAGAAGAAGCAGTCCAAGACCCGTGATCGTTTAGTATACCGATCGGCTTAGAATTAAATTCTCAGTCGATTTAGCGATGTCGTCTGTCTATCTGTCCGTTTATCTCTCATATATATCTTTCGCCCGATATGCATTTTTATGTCCCAGAGGCTAGAAATTCATATTGATTTGCCTCAAATTTTTCACAAGCAGTACAACAGATCGTATCGTCAAGTACGTCAAATTTGGTTGAAATCGGTTGAGATTTAGATATAGGTCTCGATGTAAATTCATATGACCACCGATTTACTTGAAATTTTGCACTATGAGTAGAATTAACATTTTAGCAATATGTTGCAGAGTCGGTTAATAGTTGGATATAGCTCCCACATATATTTACGCCTGATTTAGGGAAATTGCATTTGGAGCAAATGTAATTTCTTGCCTTTGAAAACTCTTCGTCGTAGCGTATTACTTGAAAATATATAGAATTTCAGGTGTCAAGCAATCACATATATCAAAACAGTTGACGGCCCGTGAAATCGGGAGCGATGTCTATATGGGGGCTTAACCACCGTATTCGTAAAACCAATTTAGGGACCTAAAATACCTCAAAATTTTGAATTTCACGCAAATCGTAAAAAAAATTGGGATGTCTGGACCCTCAACAGGTCAAATCGCCAGATCGATCTTTATGGGGGAAATGCCCAGGCATTGACCTATACACGCCATCTTTTGCACCCTTATGTGTGGACCTAAAAAACCTCTAGATTTCCTATTTTAAGAAAAATTGGATACATATTTCAGTATCCAGAAGCCCAAGAAGTGAAAACAGGAGATCGGGCTACATAGGAATAAATATTGCGGTGGCTAGATGCTCAAAACCGAAAATGGGGGGGGGGGGGGGGGGGGGGTGTAGGTTTGTATGGGGGCTATATAAAAATATTGTCCGGTCTTCGAACTTGACCTACCTGCAGACAAAAGACAAGATTGTGCAAAATTTCAGCACAATAGCTTCATTATTTAAGACTGTAGCGTAATGACAACATACAGCCAGACCGACGGCATTACTTCCCAGCAAAAAAAATTGAAAGCACTTCCAAAAATGTCCTCCCAAAGATGTTCTTTATTTTAGCAACACACGAAGTTCAATTATTTCAATTTTTTATAACTTGATTTTTTTTAAATATTTTTAATGTGTAATTTTAACTTTAATTGTTTTAAAATAAATTAAAAACGGAGGAAGAATTTAGAAATTTTAAAATATATTTAAATTTTGTCAAAAAACTTTAAATCTATCCTTGAAAAATGCACATTTTGTAAAATATATATATTTTCAAAGGGTATTGGAATTGAGAGAAATGTTAAGTTCTAAACTTACTTGTATAATGTAAATTCCTTCAATAAACTGTCTTTATATTCTCTTAAATTAGGATATTACATTTTCTCCCTTCCTTTCCCTCTCCGTTTTGGTTTAAATCGAAAAACTGAAATCCTTCGAAATAAATATATATGAATAACAAAACCAAATCGAATACAATAGATTTTGTCAGTTTCCCTACTCTCACCTTAATTTTGGTATGCCAATCATTAGAGACCTTAAATCTCAGTATGTGAAATCAAATTTTGTATTCCATTTCAGTTTGGTTTCTTTATATATTGAATTGCTTTTCCAATGAGTTTCTTTGTTTTTTTATTCTTCTCAGTTTTTATAGTTATTTTTGTTTGTTTTTGTTTTTTTTTTTGACATTATTAAATATCTTGGTATTTATTTGTTTTTCTTTTCATTCATGCATATATAAAATTTTGGCTTATGTCTACTATATTTATTTATTTTTTTTTTTTTGTTGACTTAAATAGCATATTCTAGACATGAATATGCCACAATGAATAAATCAAAACAACATTGTGATATTGTAAAAGGAAACGGAAATAGAATACAGGGAAAACATTTATTTGCTGTGGTTGACTGCCACTTGAAATTTAGACAACTGTGAAAGGACTATAGTTTTTTGATATAAAAATACACATACTTAGTAATGTTGCTGACTAAATTAATCATAGTTCTGATTATGATACCCCCTGGTATAAAATAAATTTTATTCGTGGTAATATTAAACTTCGATTAGACACTCAAAGAGATTCGTTGCCTCATGAAGCGTGTAATTTATTTTCAGTTTTAGGAAAAAATGGTTAATACTTCAATGCAGAAAATATTCAATGAATAATTTTATATATGGCCGTATTACAATAACGGTTGCCACTCGTGACAAAAATAATCTACAAAAATTAAAGAAAATTTGACCATTCTATTGATATACTTTCAAAATTTAATTTCCATAGAACTTTTTTTCAAATTTTATTTCCATAGAAAATGTTTTTCAAAATTTTATTTCTATGTAAAATTTTCTCAAAATATTCTAGAAAATTTTCTCAAAAATTTATTTTTATAAACAATTTTTTCAAAAAAAAAAAATATTTTCTACAGAAAATTTTCACAAAAGTTTATTTTTACTCAAAATTTTTTCACTGTTGAAACTCATGCTAAAAATAACCTTCCAAAATTTAAGAAAATTTTACCATAAATCTTTATTTTTTTATTTCTACAGAAAATATCCTTAAAATTCTATTTCTATTGAAAATTTTCACAAAATTTTATTTCTATAGAAAATTTTCTCAAAATCTTTTTTCTATAAATAATTTTCTCAAAATTTAATTTTTATAGAATATGTTCTCAAAACTTTATTTCAACAGAAAATTTTCACAACATTCTATTTTTACAGAAAATTTTTTCACTGTTGAAACTCATGCTTAAGATAACCTTCCAAAACTTTACCATAAATCTTTATTTTTTTATTTCTACAGAAAATGTCCTCAAAATTCTATTTCTCTTGAAAATTTTCACAAAAATTTTATTTCTACAAAATTTTTCTCAAAATTTTATTTCTATAAAACAATTCTAAAAACTATCACGGTTGTCACTCGTGCCAAAAACAAATCTTCCAAAATTTGAAGAAAATTTTATAAAAAATCTTTATAATTTTTTTGATTTATATAGAAAATGTCCTCAAAATTCTATTTCTTTTGAAAAATTTTCACAAAATTTTATTTCTATAGAAAATGTTCTTAAATTTTTTTTCCATAAACAATTTTGTCAGTTTTATTTTTATAGAAAATGTTCTCAAAATTTTATTTCTATAGAAAATGTTTACAAAATTTTATTTCTACAGAAAACTTGTTCACGGTTGCCACTCATACCAAAAATAATCTTCTAAAATGTGAAGAAAAATTTACTAAAAATCTTTATTTTTTTTATTTCTACAGAAAATGTCCCCAAAATTCTATTTCTATAGAAAATTTTCTCAAAATTTTATTTCTATAAACAATTTTCTCAAAATTTTACTTTTATGGAAAATGTTCCCAAAATTGTATTTCTATAGAAAAATTTCACAGAATTTTATTTCTACAGAAAATTTTTTCAAGGTTGCCACTCATGCCAAAAATAATCTTCCAAAGTTTTTTTGCTAAAAATCGTTATTTCTTTTTGCTAAAATCTTTTTTCGTTTCCTCAAAATTTTATTTCTATAGAAATTTTCACAAAATTTTTTTGTATAGAAAATTTTCACAGAATTTTATTTCTACAGAAAATTTTTCTAGGTTGCCATTCGTGCCAAAAATAATCTTCCAAAGTTTTTTTTGCTGAAAATCTTTATTTCGTTTTGCTAAAAATCTTTATTTCTTTTTGCTAAATATCTTTATTTCTTTTGCTAAAAATATTTATTTCTTTTTTATTTGTATAGAAAATGTCCTCAAAATGTTATTTCTATTGAAAATTTTCACAAAATTTTATTTTTATAGAAAAATTTCACAAAATGTTATTTCTATAAACAATTTTCTCAAATTTTATTTCTACAGAAAATTTTCACAAAATTTTATTGCTACAGAAAATTTTTTCTTCCAAAATTTGAAGAAAATTTTGCCAAAAATCTGCATTTCCTTTTTAAAAGTTTTTCAAAATTTTATTTCTACAGAAAATTTCTTCACGGTTACCACTCATACCAAAAATAATCTTCCAAAATTTGAAAAAAATGTTTACCAAAAATCTTTATTTTTATACAAAATTTTTTTGTATAGAAAATTTTCACAGAATTTTATTTCTACAGAAAATTTTTTCAAGGTTGCCACTCGTGCCAAAAATAATCTTCCAAAGTTTTTTTTTTTTTGCTAAAATCTTTATTTCGTTTTGCTAAAAATCTTTATTTCTTTTTGCTAAAAATCTTTATTTCTTTTTTATTTGTATAGAAAATGTCCTCAAAATGTTATTTCAATTGAAATTTTTCACAAAATTTTATTTTTATAGAAAAATTTTCACAAAATGTTATTTCTATAAACAATTTTCTCAAAATTGTTTTTTTAAGAAAATTTTTCAAAATTTTATTTCTACAGAAAATTTTCACAAAATTTTATTGCTACAGAAAATTTTTTCTTCCAAAATTTGAAGAAAATTTTGCCAAAAATCTGCATTTCCTTTTTAAAAGCTTTTCAAAATTTTATTTCTACAGAAAATTTCTTCACGGTTGCCACTCATACCAAAAATAATCTTCCCTTCCAAAATTTGAAAAAAACTGTTTACCAATAATCTTTATTTCTTTTTTATTTCTATAGAAAATGTCCTCAAAATTCTGTTTGTATTGAAAATTTTCACAAAATTTTATTTTTTTAGAAAAACTTAAAAAAATTTCTTTCTACAAAAAATTTTGTCAAAATTTTATTTTTATAGAAAATGTTCGCAAAATTTTATTTCTACAGAAAATTTTCACAAAATTTTATTTCTACAGAAATTTTTGTTATGGTTGCAATTCATGCAAAAAAAAACCTTCCAAAATTTGAAGAAAATTTCTTTCTCTATTTCTTTTTTATTTTTACAGAAAATGTCTTCAAAATTCAATTTCTATTGAAAATTTAAAAACCAAAAAAAAAAAATATTTCTATAGAAAATGTTCTCAAAATTTTATTTCTATAGAAAATTTGCTCAAAATTTTATTTCTATAGAAAATTTTTTCAAAATTTTATTTCTATATATATAGAAAATTTAAATACTTCTTAGGTGGAGAGGTAGATTTGGCAAAATCTACCAAAACATCCAACATTTCTATCAATCTACCAAACAGTAAAAAATCTACCATTTTTGGTAGAATTCTACCAACTGTGGCAACCGTGAGATTACAATTTCTCTAGAAATACCTACAGTCGATAAAATAACATTGTTTCAAGGAAAAATGCAACCCACAATTTGTCCTCCAACATGCAATTGTCCCTGAAAGTGATTTTTTTATGAATTCAGTTTGCGTGGAAGTAACTGTAAATGATGATTTCGATAATTGCCCACAAGGCCCACCTATATATGAATGACTCTAGAACTCCTACATGAAAATTTATAGGACCAGAGTTTAATAACCAAAGTTGCATTGCATTGAACCAAGCAAATGGAAAAAAGTTCGAAAGCAGAGAGAGAGAGAAAGAGAGAAAATTTTGCATTTGTGACGTTTTATGTCATAGTTGTACTAACTGTAGTTGCGGTAAACTAACTATACTATATATAAAATACACGAGTACGAATTTGTGTGTGTGTGTGTGTGTGTCCAATGTATGAGTAAATTCGTTACGTTTTGTTTCGCTTTGCTTTGCTTTGCCTGTTTGTTGCTGTGTTTTTTCTTTCTTTTTGAACATTTTGCGTAACGTAAAAGTATCCTTGAACTCTTTGCATTCTGCACAAACGAATATCCCCAGAGTTATAATGAAAATGTGTCTTTGTGTGGGCGTTTTTGTATTGTATATGTGTGTATATATATATCCATGTAGACGGAACACTATAGTGATATCAACTCTATCGTAATCATTTCTATCTTAGTACATACCCACACTCAGATATACCCACACCATTCATCCAATTGATGACGTTCGCGATGATGAAACATTTTCCAAGGAAACATGTGTGATTATCTCCACACATTTTGAAATTGAAGCTTGCAAAAGGTCCTTTGATGATGACCTTTAATAAAGGATTCTTTAAGTATATGTTTATAGTTTCAAATACTAAATATTTATTATACAAAAAGGGGGCGTATGATTGATGATTATTTTGTCTTTGGCTACATCGTAATTTAAATGTTGAAGGCTAGAACATATACACATTCCATTTCTTTGTGACATTTTCCAAAAGCGAATTAAAAATTTAGTTTTATTTTTCGTTAGGTTAGATAGCAACCTTCTAGCTACTAGAATAATTCAATCAAAACAAAAAATAAATAAGGTAATTATGGCAATTTAAATAATTGTAGAATTCATATTTTCAAACAAAAAAGATTTACTTAAATAATAATTGAACATGAGAAAATCGACACTTTCAAAATTCAAACAAGAAAATAGGACTGAAAATTCGAATAGGGTGAATCTTGTGTACGCTCCACCATGGATTATATACAAGGTTCTACTAAAGACTACTATCCACAATCGAATTACTTGGTATGTGGTAACACTTATCGATGGTAAGGCAAGTGTTAAAAAAATTGTCTTCTAAATTACAAGTTAGTCCATATGGAGTATTTGTTAGATAAAAAAGGGCAGAATAAATACCTATATAAGCCTCAATGAATCTATCAATAGAAATTAGTTTTTGCGTGCTAATAAGAGGTCCACATTTAAACCGCATCTTATGAAATTTATTCCTTTATGAGGTTTCCGTAGTTAAATCTTGGGAGATCGGCTTATATGGGAGCTATATATAATTATGGACTGATATGGAAAAATTTTTTCTGCGCATATATACTAACATCACTGAAATTTCTTCTTCCAAGAGGCTCCCGAGTCATATTCGGCAATCGGTTTATATGGAGGTCCACATAATTATGGACCTATATAGACCAATTTTAGAGTAGTTATTAGAGGGCGTCCTAGTTATCCTAGAGCCAAGAGGACGTTAATTCGTGAGCAATATGTGAGTAAAAATTAACATTCCATCCAAATCCCAAAAACAAACAAAATTTTATACGAAATACTTCTTTTGGTCATATCTCCTAAGCTAAGCGTTATAGAGCCAAAAGGACATTATTTCGTAACCATCCACAAAAAATTCAAAATTCCATCCAAATCTTAAAAAAATCAAATTTTTATTTGAAAAAGTTTTTTTTTGCCATATCTCCTAAACTTAGCGTCTTAGAGCCTAAAGGTGTTAATTCGTGAGCACTCCTAACATATTGAATATGCCAACCAAATGATAAAAAAAATCAAATTTTTATATGAATTTCTTTTTGCCATATCTCCTTAAATATGCGTTCTAGAACCAAAAGGACTTTAATACGTGACCACTCACAAAAACAAATTGAAAATTCCATCCAAATCTTAAAAAAAATCAAATTTTTTATACGAAAAAGTTCTTTTAGCCATATCTCCTAAACTAAGTGTCCTAGAGCTAAAACGACGTTAATTCGTGGCCACGCCCAAAATATTGAAAATGCCATCCAAATTTAAACAAGTATATACGGCCGTAAGTTCGACCAGGCCGAATCGTATATACCCTCCACCATGGATTACGTAGATACTTCTACTAAAGACTGTCATCCACAATCGAATTACTTGGTTTGCGGTAATACTTTCCGATGACAAGGTATCTTAAAACTTCTGAACACCGTTTCTAAATTCTAAGTTAGTCCATACGAGGTATATATTAAAAAAAAAAAAAAACAAGTATATACGGCCGTAAGTTCGACCAGGCCGAATCGTATATACCCTCCACCATGGATTACGTAGATACTTCTACTAAAGACTGTCATCCACAATCGAATTACTTGGGTTGTGGTATCTTAAAACATCTTAACATCGTTTTCTAAATTGTAAGTTAGTCCATACGTGGTATATATTAGACAAAAAAGTTATGTATACTTAAGTCTACAAATAATTACGAATCGATATGGACTTTTTGCACGGTACGTAGAGAGCCAGAATTGAAAAATGGGGGTCGCTTATATGGGGCTATATACAATTATGAACTTGATATGGACCAATTTTTGTGTGATTCGAAATTGATTTATCTGAGGGATATATATAACTATAGACCGATATGGACCTAGTTGGGCATGGTAGTTAACGACCATATACTAGCACTATGTACCAAATTTCAACTCACTCGGATGAAATTTGCTCCTCCAAGAGGCTCCAAAACCAAATCTCGGGATCGGTTTATATGGGGCTATATATGATTACGGACTGATATGGATCACTTTTGGCATGGTTGTTAAATATCATATACTATCACAACGTACCAAATTTCAAGTAGATCGGATGAATTTTGCTTCTCCAAAAGGCTCCGGAGGTCAAATCTGGGGATCGGTTTATATGGGAGCTATATATAATTATGGACTGAAAGGAACCAATTCCTGCATGATTATTGGATACTATATACTAACATCACGTACCAAATTTCAACCTAATGGGAAGAATTTTGCTCTTCCAAAGGGCTCTGGAGGTCAAATCTGGGGATCGGTTTATATGGGGCCTATATACAATTATGGACCGATACCGACCAATTTTTGCATGGGAGTTTGAGGCCATATACTAACACCACGTACCTAATTTCAACTGAATCAGATGAATTTTGGTCTTCCAAGAGGCTCCGGAGGTCAACTCTGGTGATCGGTTTATATGGGGGCTATATATAATTATGGACCGATGTGGACCAATTTTTGCATGGTTGTTAGAGACCATATACTAACACCATGTACCAAATTTCAGCCAGATCGGATGAAATTTGCTTCTCTTAGAGTCCTCGCAAGCCAAATCGGGGGATCGGTTTATATGGGGACTATATATAATTATAGACCGATGTGGAATAATTTTTGCATGGTCGTTAGAGACCATATACAAACACCATGTACCAAATTTCAGCCGGATCGAATGAAATTTGCTTCTCTTAGAGGCCTCGCAAGCCAAATTTGGGGGTCCGTATATAAGGGGGCTATACGTAAAAGTGGACCGATATGGCCCATTTACAATACCATCCGACCTACATCAATAACAACTACTTGTGCCAAGTTTCAAGTCGATAGCTTGTTTCGTTCGGAAGTTAGCGTGATTTCAACAGACGGACAGACGGACATGCTCAGATCGACTCAGAATTTCACCACGACCCAGAATATATATACTTTATGGGGTCTTAGAACAATATTTCGATGTGTTACAAACGGAATGACAAAGTTAATATACCCCCCATCCTATGGTGGAGGGTATAAAAAACCGATTAAATACGTATATAATTCAGTACGTATATAATTCAGATAGTTTATTTTTGGCGATATGGGCCAATTTTTGTGTGTACCACTACTGTGGTACAGGGTATAATAAGTTTGTGCATTTGTATGTAACGCCAAGAAGGAGTAATCATAGACCAACCTTTTAGCATACGGATTCTGAGTCGATTTTAGCGATGTCCGTCTGTCTGTCTGTCTGTCTGTCTGTCTGTCTGTTGATGTATTTTTGTGTGCAAAGTACGGCTTGCAGTTTTAGTCCGATTGTCCTAAAATTTGGTATAGGGTTCTGTTTCGGCTCAAAGACGATCCCTATTGATTTTGGAAAAAAATCGGTTCAGATTTAGATATAGCTGCCATATATATTTTGCACCGATCTGGTCATAATTGGCGTGTATATCAACCGATCTTCCTCAAATTCCGTACATCCGAATATTGTATGAGTCTCGAAAAACTTGCAAAATATCAAACAAATTGGTTCAGATGCAGCTTTTAACTCGTAATACACCCGAGTTTTTCCGTCGATATGTGACAATGGATGACACATGGCTCCATCACTACACTCCTGAGTCCAATCGACAGTCGGCTGAGTGGACAGCGACCGGTGAACCGTCTCCGAAGCGTCGAAAGACTCAAAAGTCCGCTGGCAAAGTAATGGCCTCTGTTTTTTGGGATGCGCATGGAATAATTTTTATCGATTATCTTGAGAAGGGAAAAATCATCAACAATGACTATTATATGGCGTTATTGGAGCGTTTGAAGGTCGAAATCGCGGCAAAACGGCCCCATATGAAGAAGAAAAAAGTGTTGTTCCACCAAGACAACGTGGTGCCATCGTGGTGCAATGGTTAGCATGCCCGCCTTGCATACACAAGGTCGTGGGTTCGATTCCTACTTCGACCGAACACCAAAAGTTTTTCAGCGGTGGATTATCCTACCTCAGTAATGCTGGTGACATTTCTGAGGGTTACAAAGCTTCTCTAAGTGGTTTCTCTGCAATGTGGAACGCCGTTCGGACTCGGCTATAAAAAGGAGGTCCCTTGTCATTGAGCTTAACAAAGAATCCGGCAGCACTCAGTGATAAGAGAGAAGTTCACCAATGTAGTATCACAATGGACTGAATAGTCTAAGTGAGCCTGATACATCGGATTGCCACCTAACCTAACCTCAGACAACGCACCGTGCCACAAGTCATTGAGAACGATGGCAAAAATTCATGAATTGGGCTTCGAATTGCTTCCCCACCCACTGTATTCTCCAGATCTGGCCCCCAGCGACTTTTTCTTGTTCTCAGACCTCAAAATGATGCTCACAGGGAAATAATTTGGCAGCAATGAAGAGGTGATCGCCGAAACTGAGGCCTATTTTGAGGCAAAAGGACTACTGCCAAAATGGTATCAAAAAATTGGAAGGTCGTTATAATCGTTGTATCGCTCTTGAAAGGAACTAGGTTGAATAATAAAAACGAATTTTGACAAAAATAATGTGTTTTTCTTTGTTAGACCGGGGACTTATCAGCCAATCTGTTAGGTCCCTAGAAATGTCTTTGTTTTAAAGAAGCCGCATCTTTGGCTCAGAATCAATACCAAAATCCTTAAGGGAAAATCAAAATCTTTGGATTCAATTAAACTTATTTGCTGAGTGTACAAATGCCCACAATACAGCACAGACAAAATGACAGAGACTGTGAAAACTCCATGACCGTAAAAATGTCGTATTCCCAAACTTTTTATTTTATTTTTCTCATATAAATTTCCGCGCCATATCTACACTGGTCATTACACTTCCATTTACCCTAGCTATCATCAAATGTGATGAGCAGATGGAGACATTTTCGCAAATATAAACTCCATTAGGGCTTCCAGTTTCATGTTTATCTTCCCCCCTTTTTATGGATGTTGTAATTTTGGCACATTAACTTTTGCTAAATGCCATAATCTTTGGATTTACTTAAAGCATTTTATTGCCATAGCTAGGAAAAGGCATTCACATAGCAACAGTGGCGGTGGCAATGGCAGCATCCCCATCATACGCATAAAATGGACATGGAAGACAGGCATATAAATCTCTTCATAAAAATTGTTCCATTACAACGCCCAGGATTTATCTGCTATGTTATCTAAATGCTTTTTTAAATACAAATGACACGTGTCCTGCAACAAGGACTAAACACATGTGTTGTTTATTCGGGATTTGCCTTTGCTGCTGGTAACTAAAAGAAGGGGAGCTACAATTGCGAATGGGATCAACCCAGCTTCCTCCACCCATTACAACACCTGACAGCGGGATTAGCTTTCATAATAAGTATGTGTGCGTGTGTATGTTTGCGATGGTGTATGTGGGTGTGTTGTTTTCCTCGTACAAAAATATGAATGCTTTGTTAGTGTTCATTCACACATGTGTCCTGTAAACGAGAACAATTGTAGAATCCCTGCTACAAAAAGGATATTTGTTGTCGATGATTTTCCTTGTTTTCAATGATTATGCTGTTCCAGCTCATTGTTGTCCTGTAGCCAACATCATGTTTGTGACAGGTTATTTATGGCTCATACACGCCGTGTTATACAATTCCCTACAATGTCTCTAGGAAGTGCCGAAAACATGGTTTTCGTTTGTTTTGTGTTTTTTCTAAAAATAGTCACTATAATTTGTTTCACTTGTTGGGTGGGGTTACGCTGATCCTAGAAACCTGAATTTATAGAGCACCCACGCAGGGAAATGATTTTATTTTTAGGTATTTGCTTGCCTCTATGCTATATGAGGCTGAAAACAAATCGTATTTTAAGTAGGCGATATAAATGTTACATAGGGATGTTGGATTTGTTACAAATGGGAAAATAATGGAAGTGGAAAATAACTTTTCTTACAAATCGCATTTATTCTAAATGGACACTCAACTAACACTAAAACATGTATATATGGCCGAAATATCGGCGGTCCACTATGGATTGCTTACAATATTATACTAAGGACACAATCGATTTACTTGGGTTGTTGTAACGCTAACCGATGACAAGGTATATTAAAAATTTTTAACATTTGTCTTGTGTAAGTTAGTCCATAGGGAGTCAATATTAGAGACAAAAAAAGGCAAATTAAACCCCTATAATCGTATAAGACAACTCAGTTCTTGATTCCTTTATGTACAGCAAGGATGGAAAATACAATTTTTAAGAAAGTTTTTTGATTTAAAATGTACTTTTCACTAAATTTCAATAAAAATTCCATTGAAATTTAAAGAAACTAAAATTTTGTTTGTCAACTCCTCAATTTAAAATATTTGTTTTGGTTTTATATCCGCATACAAAAGTACAGTAGTATTGTAATAATGGTTGTCACAGTTGTACATCATGGTACTTCATAAATTTTCTGTAGATAAATAAAAATAAATTTTTGACAACATTTTCTAAAAAAAATAATTTTTTTACAAAATTTACCATAGAAATAAAAATGTTGACAAAATTTTTTATAGAAATAAAACTTTAACAAACTTTTCTATAGAAATAAAATTTTGACACAATTTTCTATAGAAATAAAACTTTAACAAACTTTTCTATAGAAATAAAATTTTGACACAATTTTCTATAGAAATAAAACTTTGACACAATTTTCTATAGAAATAAAACTTTGACAAAATTTTCCATAGAAATAAAATTTTTCATAAAAATAAAATTATGGCAAAATTTTCTATAGAAATAAAATTTTGACAGAATTTTCTATAGAGTTAAATTTTGACAAAATTTTCTATAGAAATAAAATTTTGACAAATTTTTCTGTAGAAATAAAACGTTGACAAAATTTCTATAGAAAATTATGTCGAAATTAAATGTTGACAAAATTTTCTATAGAAATAATACTTTGACAAAACTTTCTGTATAAATAAAATTTTGACAAAATTTTCTATAGAAATAAAATTTTGCTAAAATTTTCTATAAAAATAAAATTTTGACAAAATTTTCTATACCATAAAATGTTGACAGAATTTTCTATAGGAATAAAATTTTGACAAAATTTTCAATAGAAATAAAATTTTGACAAAATTGTCTATAAAAATAAAACTTTGACATAATTTTCTATAGGAATAAAATTTTGACAAAATGTTCAATAGAAATAAAATTTTGGCAAAATTGTCTATAGAAATAAAACATTGACAAAATTTTCTACAGAAATAAAATTTTGACAAAATTTTCTATAGCAATAAAATTTTGACAAAATTTTCCATAGAAATAAAATTTTGATAAAATTTTTCATAGAAATAAAATTTTGGCAAAATTTTCTATAGAAATAAAATTTTGACAAAATTTTCTATAGAATAAAATTTTGACAGAATTTTCTGTAGAGATACAATTTTGACAAAATTTTCTATAGAAATAAAATCTTGACAAATTTTTCAGTAGAATTAAAATTTTGACAAAATTTTCTGTAGAAATACAATTTTGACAAAATGTTCTATAGAAATAAAATTAAAAAAAAAATCTACAGAAATACAATTTTGACAAAATTTTCTATAGCAATAAAATTTTGACAAAATTTTCCATAGAAATAAAATTTTGACAAAATTTTTCATAGAAATAAAATTTTGGCAAAATTTTCTATAGAAATAAAATTTTGACAAAATTTTCTATAGAATAAAATTTTGGCAGAATTTTCTATAGAGATACAATTTTGACAAAATTTTCTATAGAAATAAAATTTTGACAAATTTTTCTGTAGAAATAAAATTTTGACAAAATTTTCTATAGAAATTAAATGTTGACAAAATTTTCTATAGAAATAATACTTTGACAAAATTTCCTGTATAAATAAAATTTTGACAAAATTTTCTATAGAAAAAAAAAATTTGCTAAAATTTTCTATAAAAATAAAATTTTGACAAAATTTTCTATACCATAAAATGTTGACAGAATTTTCTATAGGAATAAAATTTTGACAAAATTTTCAATAGAAATAAAATTTTGACAAAATTGTCTATAGAAATAAAACTTTGACATAATTTTCTATAGGAATAAAATTTTGACAAAATGTTCAATAGAAATAAAATTTTTCTGTAGAAATAAAACATTGACAAAATTTTCTACAGAAATAAAATTTTGACAAAATTGTCTATAGCAATAAAATTTTGACAAAATTTTTCATAGAAATAAAATTTTGGCAAAATTTTCTATAGAAATAAAATTTTGACAAAATTTTCTATACAATAAAATTTTGACAGAATTTTCTATAAAGATACAATTTTGACAAAATTTTCTATAGAAATCAAATTTTGACAAATTTTTCTGTAGAAATAAAATGTTGACAAAATTTTCTATAGAAATACAATTTTGAAAGAATATTCTATAGAAATAAAATTTAAAAAAAAAATCTACAGAAATAAAATTTTGACAAAATTTTGACAAAATTTTCCATAGAAATAAAATTTTGACAAAATTTTTCATAGAAATAAAATTTTGGTAAAATTTTCTATAGAAATAAAATTTTGACAAAATTTTCTATAGAATAAAATTTTGACAGAATTTTCTATAGAATAAAATTTTGACAAAATTTTCTATAGAAATAAAATTTTGACAAATTTTTCTGTAGAAATAAAATGTTGACAAAATTTTCTATAGAAATTAAATGTTGACAAAATTTTCTATAGAAATAATACTTTGACAAACTTTTCTGTATAAATAAAATTTTGACAAAAGATACAATTTTGACAAAATTTTCTATAGAAATCAAATTTTGACAAATTTTTCTGTAGAAATAAAATTTTGACAAAATTTTCTATAGAAATACAATTTTGACAAAATATTCTATAGAAATAAAATTAAAAAAAAAATCTACAGAAATAAAATGTTGACAAAATTTTGACAAAATTTTCCATAGAAATAAAATTTTGACAAAATTTTTCATAGAAATAAAATTTTGGCAAAATTTTCTATAGAAATAAAATTTTGACAAAATTTTCTATAGAATAAAATTTTGACAGAATTTTCTATAGAATAAAATTTTGACAAAATTTTCTATAGAAATAAAATTTTGACAAATTTTTCTGTAGAAATAAAATGTTGACAAAATTTTCTATAGAAATTAAATGTTGACAAAATTTTCTATAGAAATAATACTTTGACAAACTTTTCTGTATAAATAAAATTTTGACAAAATTTTCTATAGAAATAAAATTTTCTATAAAAATAAAATTTTGACAAAATTTTCTATACCATAAAATGTTGACAGAATTTTCTATAGGAATAAAATTTTGACAAAATTTTCAATAGAAATAAAATTTTGACAAAATTGTCTATAGAAATAAAACTTTGACACAATTTTCTATAGGAATAAAATTTTGACAAAATGTTCAATAGAAATAAAATTTTGGCAAAATTGTCTATAGAAATAAAACATTGACAAAATTTCTTACAGAAATAAAATTTTGACAAAATTGTCTATAGCAATAAAATTTTGACAAAATTTTCCATAGAAATAAAATTTTGACAAAATTTTTCATAGAAATAAAATTTTGGCAAAATTTTTCATAGAAATAAAATTTTGGCAAAATTTTCTATAGAAATAAAATTTTGACAAAATTTTCTATAGAATAAAATTTTGGCAGAATTTTCTATAGAGATACAATTTTGACAAAATTTTCTATAGAAATAAAATTTTGACAAATTTTTCTGTAGAAATAAAATTTTGACAAAATTTTCTATAGAAATTAAATGTTGACAAAATTTTCTATAGAAATAATACTTTGACAAAATTTCCTGTATAAATAAAATTTTGACAAAATTTTCTATAGAAATAAAATTTTGCTAAAATTTTCTATAAAAATAAAATTTTAACAAAATTTTCTATACCATAAAATGTTGACAGAATTTTCTATAGGAATAAAATTTTGACAAAATTTTCAATAGAAATAAAATTTTGACAAAATTGTCTATAGAAATAAAACTTTGACATAATTTTCTATAGGAATAAAATTTTGACAAAATGTTCAATAGAAATAAAATTTTGGCAAAATTTTTCTGTAGAAATAAAACATTGACAAAATTTTCTACAGAAATAAAATTTTGACAAAATTGTCTATAGCAATAAAATTTTGACAAAATTTTCCATAGAAATAAAATTTTGACAAAATTTTTCATAGAAATAAAATTTTGGCAAAATTTTCTATAGAAATAAAATTTTGACAAAATTTTCTATAGAATAAAATTTTGACAGAATTATCTCTATAGAAAAAATTTTTCTGTAGAAATAAAATTTTGACAAAATTTTCTATAGAAATCAAATTTTGACAAATTTTTCTGTAGAAATAAAATTTTGACAAAATTTTCTATAGAAATGCAATTTTGACAAAATATTCTATAGAAATAAAATTAAAAAAATCTACAGAAATACAATTTTGACAAAATTTTCTATAGAATAAAATTATGACAGATATATCTATAGATATAAAATTTTGACAAAATTTTCTATAGAAATAAAATTTTGACAAAATTTTCCACAGAAGTAAAATTTTGACCAAAATTTCCTGTAGAAATAAAATTTTTAAAAATTTTTTTTATATCCTAACCAACAATTTTTATAGCTTAACCAACAGACGAAAAGAATGTTTGTCAAATTTTTTTGGGCCCTATAGACTGCAAAATGGTTGGATGGACGTAAGTTTCGGAATTACCACATTCCTCATCAGCATCCTCTACTTACAGCAAAACTATCAACCAATTATCAGAATAAATTCAGGCAGTTCATTAAACCCAACAATGAACCACACTTGAACCTTCCGAAAAAGGTTTTGCATGATAGCCGGTTTACGCCGAAATAAATTCGTACAAACATATCTCTTTTCCTATGCCACTGACAAATCATCGATTTGAGTGCAGTTGGCTGGGTTTATTTTGAGCGTGCTTCCTCTTTTTATACCCTCCACTATAGGATCGATCTGAGCATGTCCGTCCGTCCGTCCGGCTGTTGAAATCACGCTAACTTCCGAACGAAACAAGCTATCGACTTGAAACTTTTCACAAGTAGTTGTAATTGATGTACGTCGGATGGTATTGCAAATGGGTCATATGGGCCCACGTATAGTCCCCATATAAACGGACCTACAAATTTGGCTTGCGATTGCTCTAAGAGAAGCAAATTTCATCCGATCCGGCTGAAATTTGGTACATGGTATTAGATATGGTCTCTAACAACCATGCCAAAATTGGTCCACATCGGTCCATAATTATATATAGCCTCCATATAAACTGATCCCCCGATTTGGCTTGCGATTGCTCTAAGAGAAGCAAATTTCATCCGATCCGGCTGAAATTTGGTACATGGTGTTAGATATGGTCTCCAACAACCATGCCAAAATTGGTCCACATCGGCCCATAATTATATATAGCCTCCATATAAACCGATCACCAGATTTGACTCCGGAGCCTCTTGGAAGACCAAAATTCATTTGATTCAGTTGAAATTTAGTACGTGGTGTTAATATATGGCCTCAAACATCCATGCAAAAATTGGTCGAAATTGGTCAATAATTATATATATGTCCCTTATAAACAGATCCCCAGATTTGACATCCGGAGCCCCTTGGAAGAGCAAAATTCATCCGATTCGGTTGAAATTTGGTACGTGATGTTTGTATATGGTATCCACCAACCATGCAGGAATTGGTTCATATCAGTCCATGATTATATATAGCCCCCATATAAACCGATCCCCAGATTTGACCTCCGGTGCCTTTTGGAGAAGCAAAATTCATCCGATCTGGTTGAAATTTGGTACGTGGTGGTAGTATGTTATATGATATATAACAACCATACCAAAAGTGGTCCATATCAGTCCATAATCATATATAGCCCCATATAAACCGATCCCGAGATTTGGTTTTGGAGCCTCCGATCCGGCTGAAATTTGGTACATGGTGTTAGATATGGTCTCCAACAACCATGCCAAAATTGGTCCACATCGGCCCATAATTATATATAGCCTCCATATAAACCAATCACCAGATTTGACTCCGGAGCCTCTTGGAAGACCAAAATTCATTTGATTCAGTTGAAATTTGGTACGTGGTGTTAATATATGGCCTCAAACATTCATGCAAAAATTGGTCGAAATTGGTCAATAATTATATATATGTCCCTTATAAACCGATCCCCAGATTTGACATCCGGAGCCCCTTGGAAGAGCAAAATTCATCCGATTCGGTTGAAATTTGGTACGTTATGTTTGTATATGGTATCCACCAACCATGCAGGAATTGGTTCATATCAGTTCATGATTATATATAGCCCCCATATAAACCGATCCCCAGATTTGACCTCCGGTGCCTTTTGGAGAAGCAAAATTCATCCGATCTGGTTGAAATTTGGTACGTGGTGGTAGTATGTTATATGATATATAACAACCATACCAAAAGTGGTCCATATCAGTCCATAATCATATATAGCCCCCATATAAACCGATCCCGAGATTTGGTTTTGGAGCCTCTTGGAGGAGCAAATTTCATGCGAGTCAGTTGAAATTTGGTACATTGTGCTAGTATATGGCCGTTAACAACCATGCCCATATCTGTCTATAGTTATATATAGCCCTCAGATAAATCGATCCCCAATCACACAAAAATTGGTCCATATCAAGTTCATAACTTAATTCTATATAGCCCCCATATAAGCGACCACAATATTTCAATTCTGGCTCTCTACGTACCGTGCAAAAGTCCATATCGATTCGTAATTATTTGTAGACTTACCTATACATAACTTTTTTGTCTAATATATACCACGTATGGACTAACTCACAATTTACAAAACGATGTTAATAAGTTTGGATTGCGTAGAAACTTCTACGAAAGACTGTCATCCACAATCGAATTACTTGAGTTGCGGTAACGATTGCCGATGGCAAGGTATCTAAAAACCTCCTAACATCGTCTTCTAAAATGTAATTAAGTCCATACGTAGTATATATTAAATCAAAAAAGACCGATTAAATGTGTATATAATTTTGGCAAAATTCTTTATAGAAATAAAATTTTTCTGGATGATTATCGTTGACCTTTTTATTTATCTTTAAGAATTATTTTTTATAGTTTCGGCTAAAGGTCGATTAAAAAACATAGATATGATGTTTTTCGTTTATTTTTATTTTCACTATTTCGGTTGACTTCGTCAAAACCGTTTTCAAGGATTTGTTCTGGTGTGCACAGCTTCACACTCTGTTTTACACAAAAATTTCTGTAGAAATAAAGTTTTGACAAAATTTTCTATAGAAATTACATTTTAACAAAATTTTCTATAGAAATAACATTTTAACAAAATTTTCTATAGATGTTTGTACGAATTTATTTCGGCATAAGCCGGCTATCATGTAAAACCTTTTTCGGAAGGTTCAAGTGTGGTTCATTGTTGGCTTTAATGAACTGCCTGAATTTATTCTGATAATTGGTTGATAGTTATGCTGCAAGTAGAGGATGCTGATGAAGAATATGGTAATTCCAAAACGTGCGTCCATCCAACCACCATGTAGTCTATAGGGCTTTGCCCAAATAAATTGGACAAACAGTCTTTTCCTCTGGTGGTTATGTTAAGCTACACTTGTAGTTTAGTCAATGCATGGTTTTAAGCTGAAATCAAAAGACAACAACAATGATTAAAGAACAAAATCAACAATAACAAAACAAAACGAAATGAAAATTTGACAAAATTTTCTATAGAAATAAAATGTTGACAAAATTTTCTATAGAAATAAAATTTTGACAAAATTTTCTATAGAAATAAAATTTTGACAAAATTTTCTGTAGAAATAAAATTTTGACAAAATTTTCTATAGAAATAAAATTTTGGTAGATTATTTTTGGCTCGAGTGCCAACCATAATTATGAACCGATATGGACCAATTTTTGTGTGATTGGGGATCGGCTATATAACTATAGACCGATCGGCTATATAACTATAGACCGGATCGGATGAATTTTTCTCCTCCAAGAGACTCCATAGTTCAAATCTGGAGAACGGTTTATATGGGGGCTATATATAGTTATGGACTGATGTAGACCAATTCTCGCACGGTTGTTAGAAACCATATACTAACACCATGTTCCAAATTTCAACCGGATCAGATGAAATTTGCTTCTCTTAGAGGCTCCGCAAGCCAAATCTAGGGATCGGTTTATATAGGGGCTATATATAATTACAATCCGATGTGGACCAATTTTTGCATGGTTGTTAGAGACCAGATACCAACATCACGTACCACATTTCAGCCGGATCGGATGAAATTTGTTTCTCTTTGAGGCTCCGCAAGCCAAATCTGGGGATCGGTTTATATGGGGGCTATATATAATTATGGACCGATTTGGTTTTAAACTGAAATCAAAAAACAACAATAGTGATTAAAGAGCAAAACCAACAATAACAAAACAAAACGAAATGAAAATTTGACAAAATTTTCTATAGAAATAAAATTTTGACAAAATTTTCTATACAGCAAAATTTTGGTAGATTATTTTTGGCTCGAGTGACAACCATGATTATGAATCGATATGGACCAATTTTTGTGTGATTGGGGATCGGCTATATAACTTTAGACCGATCGGTTATATAACTATAGACCGGATCGGATGAATTTTGCTCCTCCAAGAGGCTCCGGAGTTCAAATCTGGAGAACGGTTTATATGGGGGCTATATATAGTTACGGACTGATGTGGACCAACTCTCACACGGTTGTTAGAAACCACATACTAACACCATGTTCCAGATTTCAATCGGATCAGATGAAATTTGCTTCCTTTAGAGGCTCCGCAAGCTAAATCTGGGGATCGGTTTATATGGGGGCTATATATAATTATGATCCGATGTGGACCAATTGTTCCATGGTTGTTAGAGACCAGATACCAGCATTACGTACCACATTTCAGCCGGATCGGATGAAATTTGTTTCTTTGTGAGGCTCCGCAAGCCAAATCTGGGGATCGGTTTATATGGGGGCTATATATAATTGTGAACCGATGTGGACACATTTTAGCATGGTTGTTAGATACCATATTCCAACACCATGTACCAAATTTCAGCCGGATCGTATGAAATATGCTTCTGTTAGATGCTTCGCAAGCCAAATCTGGGAATCGGTTTATATGGGGGCTATATATAATTGTGGACCGATGTGGACCAATTTTCGAATGGTTACTAGAGACCATATACAAACACCATGTACCAAATTTCAACCGGATCGGATGAATTTTGCTCCTCCAAGAGGCTCCGCAAGCCAAATCTGAGGGTCCGTTTATATGGGGGCTATACGTAAAAGTGGACCGTATGGCCCATTTGCAATACCATCCGACCTACATCAATAACAACTACTTGTGCCAAGTTTGAAGTCGATAGCTTGTTTCGTTCGGAAGTTAGCGTGATTTCAACAGACGGACGGATGGGCATGCTTAGATCGACTAGGAATTTCATCACGACCCAGAATATATACTTTATAGGGTCTTAGAGCAATATTTCTATGTGTTACAAACGGAATGACAAAGTTAATATACCCCCATTCTATGGTGGAGGGTATAAAAACCAACCAAGACGGCTCACCTTTGGGAGTGTAAACTAGATACTTATCGAACCATCCATGCAATGATACAGATCTAGAGTCTTCCGCTCGGAGAGAATGAATGATAATCGTTTGGATGATTGGGGGATTTGCACTCACAATAACAATAAAAATGTTCGAGCCTCCCTTATGTATGCGTACATAAAGTTGAACTAATTGTAATATAATTGCTTTTTCCTATTAATATTGGTAACAATCATTTACCAAACACCAAAAAGCCATTAAATAAAATGGCTTTCTCAAATATTTGTTGAGTATTAACACAAAACCCTGAAAATGGGATTTCATTAAACAGGGGGAAAGGTCCTTCGGTTAGTTGCAGTGTAAGTATATAAGCACATTGCTTCTATCATCGGTTTGAGTACTACTATTATTAAATTACTTCAATTACTGAAGGACCTTTAACAATTGGTTTGGGTTACACTCTATTTGTGTATTAAGTAGGTATGAGTTATGAGATATATTTACAAAAAAAAAAAAAAAACAACAACAACAACTACAACAACAACAAAAACAAAATGGCAGTATTAATTGAGCTGTAGCGTGCATATCCAACTGATAGTTACTAGAAATTAGATAAATAATTTTTCAAAAATTATTGTAGAAGTTTAATTGAGTTCTAGCCTTTTTGGGGTGGGATTCCATGGTGAATGATGAAGTTCGTTTCGTTTGACTGTTTGAGGTATCTCCATATCATTATTTTTTTGGGGAATAATAAAAAAGTAATATTCTTATTTTAATAATGCATGACAAGTATTCTATTTTATGGCATTTCATTAATTATGAATGATGTTTAACGACACCTATACGTTTGGGGTTTCAGATTTATTATTGTAGCGTCTATACAATATATGCCAGTAATATTTATGGAAAGGTTCTCGGGGAATATGGGAAAAGGATTTCTTTAAATGGTAAAGAGAATTAATAATTACTAGTGTCTGACAAAGCTGAACATATTTCACTACAATTTGCTATACATTACAAATAGATGGGGAAAAGAATTAAAAATTGGGTTGGTTTAAAAAGTTACATTGAATTTGAGACCATGTATGCGTAACGCATCACTCCTGCTCCGAGAAAGAAAAAAACTTCTGTTCAGCTTCCATCCGCTCCATTTTAAATAAAAACAGGTATATACAGTAGTAAGTTCGGCCGGGTCGAATCTTAAATACCCACTGATGGTTGGATGGACGCACGTTTCGGAATTACCACATTCCTCATGTTTTGAATTTATTTCGGCATAAGCCGGCTATCAATGTAAAACCTTTTTTCGGAAGGTTCAAGTGTGGTTCATAGTTGGGTTTAATGAACTGCCTGAATTTATTCCGATAATTGGTTGACAGCTTTGCTGCAAGTAGAGGATGCTGATGAGAAATGTGGTAATTCCGAAACGTGCGTCCATCCAACCATCTTGCAGTCTATAGGGCTTTGCTCAAATAAATTTGACAAACATTCTTTTCGTCTGTTAAGCTACACTTGTAGTTTAGTCAATGTATGGTTTTAAGCTGCAATAAAAACAACAACAATGTTTAAAAGAAAAAAAACAACAGTAACGATACAAAAACGAAATTAAATTTTGACAAAATTTTCTATAGAAATAGATTTTTGACAAAATTTTCTACAGAAATAAAATTTTGACAAAATTTTCTACAGAAATAAAATTTTGACAAAATTTTCTATAGAAATAAAATTTTGACAAAATTTTCTATAGAAATAGAATTTTGACAAAATTTTCTATAGAAATAAGATTTTGACAAAATTTTCTATAGAAATAAGATTTTGACAAAATTTTCTATAGAAATAAAATTTTGACAAAATTTTCTATAGAAATAGAATTTTGACAAATTTTTCTATAGAAATAAAATTTTGATCCAATGTTCTATAGAAATAGATTTTTGACAAAATTTTCTATGGAAATACAATTTTGACAAAATCTTCTATATAAATACAATTTTCAAAAAAAAATTTCTATAGAAATAGAATTTTGACAAATTTTTCGATAGAAATAGAATTTTGACAAAATTTTTTATAGAAATAAAATTTTGACAAAATTTTCTATAGAAATAGAATTTTGACAAATTTTTCTATAGAAATAAATTTTAACAAAATTTTTTATAGAAATAAAAATTTGACAAAGTTTTCTATAGAAATAAAATTTTGACAAAATCTTCTATAGAAATACAATTTTCAAAAAAAAAAAAAATTCTATAGAAATAAAATTTTGACAAATTTTTCGATACAAATAAAATGGTGACAACATTTTTTATCGAAATAAAATTATGAGAAAATTTCCTATAGAAATAAAATTTTTGAGAAATTTTTTTATAGGAATAAAATTTTCAGAAAATTTTTGATAATTGAATACCTTTAAAAATTCTAATTATCGTGTTATTTCATACTATCATTCATTCATTCGAAGAAAAAATTTGTTGTTTGTTTCATCCTAACCACAAAAACTTCAAAATAATTTTTTTTTAATTTGGTAAATTGTGTTAAGAATAGCTTGAAATGTTGGTATATTGTTTTTGCCAAGAGTGGTAGCAGTGCCCACAGAACTTGCAATAATGGAATTATTGAGAGACGAGTTCGGTGAACGGTCAATTGTAGGGCTATATTAAAGCTCTGGTATATCTTCCATTTACACATTGAAAGACAAACCTGAAGCATTTATTTGAAAGATATCAGCCAATATATATGCCAAAATTGGACAAAGCGGATGGACCATTTGAGGAGCAGTCACGGCCAACATTGGCATGAAATAATCGTCAAACATTAAATTATGTGGACCAGACTAAAATTCATGCATGTGTTTGAATCTGACGTGTTTGTTTAATTTTCGTATAGCTCCTTTATACGCTTTATGAGATCTGATACCATTATTTCGATACGTTACAAATGTTTGTGTACCCCCTATTCTATTGGGGAGATTGCAAAACTGATATGGTCCTTTTAACATGGTAGGCATGACCAGTTCACAGATATTGCCCCTCATTATTAACAACACGACTGTCTCTTTGTTATCAAATAAACTTCTGATCGTTTGTCTTAAAAAATGTTATATTTCTTTGTATATCAAAATAATTCTTTTTATTGTAAAACTAAGAGCTCCACTCGGTAGCTATTTTCTGCAATATCTGTACATGGTGGCGAATGATTCATACAAAGTTTATACAATTACTCATACACACCCTAGTACTAAAATACAAAACCCTGCCATCATATCAATTTATCATTATTAAATCCTATATTAAACATTTTGGAAAAAAGCAAAAAAAACCAAATTCCCAAACTCTTAGACAACAATTAAAATGCTTCATTGAAACCACAATGGCAATTAACTGGTGTTTGTGTGCAAATAAATCCACAGTTTAAACATGGCAAAATGTTGGCTGGTATTAAAGTTAAACAACAAAAACAAAAAGAAAACAATACGAACATAAGACAACCAAAGACGATGATGATATGAGAGGGGAATAACAGTAAACAGCAAACAACAACGATTATTTTTCATCAAAAAAACCACAAAATGTAATTAAAAATAATAGTCAACAATTTATTTTTAACATTTATTGCTGCACAAATACCCATACTCATAGGAAATATTCGCATACACAGACACACAAACACAAATATAGCGCTCTGTGGGCATACTCATATGCTCAGCTATCTATTTTGGTGCGATAAAAGAGAAGTTGAAAAGAGAATGTTATACACAACAACAATTACAACCACATTAACTAGTACTAGTAGTGTAGGTTGTGTGAGCCCAAGGAATCCGTAAAAAGGAAAAATCGTTCTATTGCCAAAGCAAGACTTTAATATTGTGATAGATGCCGTCTCAAATTACAGACAGATTTACTGACAGATGATGGGTATTACGTGGTAATTTAGTAGAATAAAATTTCTTAATTTCCGTTTCCTTTCGTACAGCAAAGACAATGTAAGGTGTAAAGCCATATATAACATACAATGTGAAGTCGGAAACATGTTTTCGAATTTCTAATCAAACTTCTACTAATTTTTGTAGCTATTTCGTTTGACATACCTTAAAATCTGACTTTCTGACTATATAAAGTCAACATACATTAGCCGAAACGGGACCTCTTCGATGCGCTTTTTGGATCTTTTAAAACTGAGAGAGTAGTTTTTATACCTTGCGACACACTGTAGAACAGGGTATTATAAGTAGGTGCATATGTTTGGGACACCCAGAAGGAGACGAGATAGACACATGGTGTCTTTGGCAAAAATGCTCAGGGTGGGCTCCTGAGTCGATATAAACATGTCCCACCGTCCGTGAACACATTTTTGTAATCAAAGTCTAGATCGCAGTTTTAGTCCAATCGACTTCAAATTTGGCACAAGTATGTGATTTGGGTCAGGATAAAACCCTATTGATTTTGGAAGAAATCGGTTCAGATTTAGATATAGCTCCCACATATATATTTCGACCGATATGGACTTATATGGCTCCAGAAGCCAGAGTTTTACCCCAATTCGGTAAAAATTTTGCACTAGGAGTACATTTAGTAGTGTAGTCAAGTGTGGCAAATTTTATTGAAATCGGTTCAGATTTAGATATAGCTCCCATATATATCGTTCGCCCGATTTGCACTCATATGACCAAAGTGGCCAAACTTTTACTCCGATTTAATTGAAATTTTGCACAAGGAGTAGAATTAGCATTGTAGGTATGCGTGCCAAATTTGGTTGAAATCGGTTCAGATTTAGATATAGCTCCCATATATAGCTTTCGCCCGAAATGGACTAATACAGTCCCAGAAGCCAGAGTTTTACCCCAATTCGGTTATAATTTTGCACTAGGAGTACAATTAGTAGTGTAGACAAGTGTGCAAAATTTTATTGAAATCGGTTCAGATTTAGATATAGCTCCCATATATATCGTTCGCCCGATTTGCATTCATATGACCACAGTGGCCAATCTTTTACTTCGATTTAATTGAAATTTTGCACAGGGAATAGAATTAGCATTGTAGCTATGCGTGCCTGATTTGGTTGAAATCGGTTCAGATTTATATATATCTCCCATATATAGCTTTCGCCCGAAATGGACTAATACGGTCCCAGAAGCCAGAGTTTTACCCCAATTCGGTTAAAATTTTGCACTAGGAGTACAATTAGTAGTGTAGACAAGTGTGCAAAATTTTATTGAAATCGGTTCAGATTTAGATATAGCTCCCATATATATCGTTCGCCCGATTTGCATTCATATGACCACAGTGGCCAATCTTTTACTCCGATTTAATTGAAATTTTGCACAGGGAGTAGAATTAGCATTGTAGCTATGCGTGCCAAATTTGGTTGAAATCGGTTCAGATTTAGATATAGCTCCCATATATAGCTTTCGCCCGATTTACACTCATATGACCACAGAGGCCAAGTTTTTGATCCGATTTAGTTGAAAATTAGCACGGGGAGTAGAATTAGCATTGTAGCTATGCGTGCCTGATTTGGTTGAAATCAGTTCAGATTTAGATATATCTCCCATATATAGCTTTCGCCCGATTTACACCCATATGACCACTGAGGCCAAGTTTTTGCTCCGATTTAGTTGAAATTTTTGCACAGGGAGTAGAATTAGCATTTCGCTATGCGTGCCACATTTGGTTGAAATCGGTTCAGATTTATATATATCTCCCATATATAGCTTTCGCCCGATTTACACCCATATGACCACTGAGGCCAATTTTTTGCTCCGATTTAGTTGAAATTTTGCACAAGGAGTAGAATTAGCATTTTGCTATGCGTGCCACATTTGGTTGAAATCAGTTCAGATTTAGATATAGCTCCCATATATATGTTTTTCTGATTTCGACAAAAATGGTCAAAATACCAACATTTTCCTTGTAAAATCGCCACTGCTTAGCTGTAAAATGACTATAATTTTCCTAAACTTCTAATACATATATATCGAGCGATAAATCATAAATAAACTTTTGCGAAGTTTCCTTAAAATTGCTTCAGATTTAATTTTTGCATAGTTGTTAGAACCATATACTAACACCATGTACCAAATTTCAGCCGGATCGGCTGAAATCTTTGCATGGTTGTTAAAAACCATATACTAACACCATGTACTAAATTTCAGCCGGATCGGATGAAATTTGCTTCTCTTAGAGGCTCCGCAAGCCAAATTTGGGGATCGGTTTATATGGGGGCTATATATAATTATGGACCGATATGGATTAATTTTTGTTAGAAACCATATACTAATACCATGTACCAAAATTCAGCCGGATCGGCTGAAATTTTTGGCATGGTTGTTAAAAACCATATACTAACACCATGTACTAAATTTCAGCCGGATCGGATGAAATTTGCTTCTCTTAGAGGCTCCGCAAGCCAAATTTGGGGATCGGTTTATATGGGGGCTATATATAATTATGGACCAATTTTGCATGGTTGTTAGAGACATTATACTAACACCATGTACCAAATTTCAACCGGATCGGATGAATTTTGCTCCTCCAAGTGGCTCTGCGATCCAATTCTGAGCGTCGGTTTATATGGGGGCTATACGTAAAGGTGGTCCGATATGGCCCATTTGCAATACCATATGACCTACATCAATAACAACTACTTGTGCCAAGTTTCAAGTCGATAGCTTGTTTCGTTGGCAAATTAGCGTGATGTCAACAGACGGACGGATATGCTTAGATCGACTCAGAATTTCACCACGACCCAGAATATATATACTTTATGGGGTCTTAGAGCAATACTTCGACGTGTTACAAACGGAAAGTTAATATACCATCCATAATACACCATATTAATTTCATACCTCCTCCATATATTCTTTAAATTTTAAGTAAATCAGAGATGTTTAGTTTTTTTCGCTATACTTTAAGATAAATGTCAGGCAAATGGGAGGTCATCTTCCCCGACCAAATATTGAAAAATAATGTTGCGAATCTATATCTAGACGACACTCCTAGGTTAGGTTAGGTGGCAGCCCGATGTATCAGGCTCACTTAGACTATTCAGTCCATTGTGAACTTCCCTCTTATCACTGAGTGCTGCCCGATTCCATGTTAAGCTCAATGACAAGGGACCTCCTTTTTATACCCGAGTCCGAACGGCGTTCCATATTGCAGTGAAACCACTTAGAGAAGCTTTGAAACCCTCAGAAATGTCACCAGCATTACTCAGCTGGGATAATCCACCGCTGAAAAACTTTTTGATGTTCGGTCGAAGCAGGAATCGAACCCACGACCTTGTGTATGCAAGGCGGGCATGCTAACCATTGCACCACGGTGGCTCCCACTCCTAACTCATTTAGTGTACAAAAGTCGTGAAATATATATTTGTGCTTTGGGCCACTGTTGATGACAGTTTTATTGGTATTTTATCTAGTGCCGCCAGTAGTTTCTTTAAATATAATCCATTCATTCAAGTGATGACACTTTCTTTACACACACACGCATACACGCTTCCACCCTCTCCCCGCACCCCACCCATAGTCTCATCGAGGCAAGAAGCAATAAAACAGAAAATCCAACTAACAAAAACTGTGAACATTGTTCCGGTGATGATGGCGTAAGCATTAGTCATAGGCCCATTCTGGTAGCCTATGCAATTTGGCTGGAGGTTTTAGGTGAAATGATTAAGAAAGTATTTGCAAAATGACGTAAATGTGTAAGAACATCACCGACCTGGAAATGTATCAGCCTTCAACCGTGACCCCACTATCTCTCTTTCTGCCACCTGTAAAGACAAGTACGGAAAAGAAAAACAATAATGACCTTAATGGATTTTTATTGCTTCTCAAATCTTGGCAAACAGAAAGGTAAACGTAACACAAATCAACAATAGAAGCAAACACCAAAAAGAGCCATTCACTTAGGCATCGAAATTCTTAAGTGCCTGAAATAGGCTGAACATTCTGAGGGGGGAATGATGGCGTAATTGAATCGATATTCGATAATTTAGCAAAACATCTTAAAGGAAGGAAATTTTAAATTTTAATGGCGAACAACTGTTCCCACCACTATAGAATGGTGATGGGGGTATAATAAATTTGTCTTTTCGTTTGTAAAAAGGCGAATCATGTAACCATGTCTGTCCGTGTGAAAGATGTAACCATGTCCGTCCGTCTGTCTATTGCCATCACCAGGAAGGTGTAGTCTTGGAGTCAGAGTCTATAGATTTTGCTGGAGTGGTAGAAGTTTTGCAAGACCCCAAATCGAGAGATCGGTCTATATGGGGGATATACCAAAACCTAGACCAATACTCACCATGTTTAGCACTCCTCTTTATGGTCCTAAAATACCTCTAGATTTCAAATTTCAACCAAATTGGATAATAACTACGGATTCTAGAAGCCCAAGTAGTAAAATCTGGAAATCGGTTTATATGGGGGCTATACCTAAACATCAACCGATAGTCACCATTTTTGGCACACCTCTTTATGGTGCTAAAATACCTCTAGATTTCCAATTTCAGGCGAATTGGATAGAAACTATCGATTCTAGAAGCCCTAGAAATATAATCGGGAGATCGGTCTATATGGGGGCTATACCAAAATAGAGACCGATACTCACCATTTTTGGAACACCTCTTTGTGGTCATAAAATACCTCTAGATTTCCAATTTCAGGCAAATTGGATAGAAACCAAGGTTTTTATAAGACCAAGACCCCAAATCGGGAGGTCGGTTTATATGGGGACTATATAGCGCGATATAGCCCATCTTCGAACTTGACCTGCCTGCAGACAAAAGACGAGTTTGTGCGAAATTTCAGCATGATTGCTTTATTATTGAAGACTGTAGCGTGATTATAACAGACAGACTGACAGCCAGACAGACGGACGGACAGACGGACATGGCTATATCGTCTTAGAAGTTCTCCCTGATCAAGAATATATATATATATATATATATATATATATATATATATATATATATATATATATATATATATATATATATATATATATATATATATATATATATATATATATATATATATATATATATATATATATATATATATATATATATATATATATATATATATATATATATATATATATATATATATATATATATATATATATATATATATATATATATATATATATATATATATATATATATATACTTTATATAGTCGGAAATCGATATTTCGATGTGTTACAAACGGAATGACAAACTTATAATACCCCCGTCACCATTCTACTAGAAATAAAATTTCGGAAAAATTTTCTATGAAAATAAAATTTTGTAAAAATTTTCAATACAATTAAAATTTTGCAAAAAATTTCTATAAAAATAAAATCTTCAAATAAATAAAATTTTGAAAAATTTTCTATAAAATAAATTTTGTAAAAATTTTCTTTAGTAATCAATTTTTGACAAAAATTCCTATAGAGATAAAATTTTGGCAAAATCTTCTATAAAGATAAAATTTTAGCAAAATTTTCTATAGTGATAAAAATTTGGCAAGATCTTCTATAAAGATAAAATTTTAGCAAAATTTTCTATAGCGATAAAATTTTGGCAACATTTTCTTTAGAGATAAAATTTGGCAAAATTTTCTAGGGAGATAAAAATTTGATAAAATTTTCTATAGAAACAAAATTTGTAAAAATTTATTTTAAAACTAAAAAATTGCAAACATTTTTTATAAAAATGAAAATTTCCAAAAATTTTCCATAGGAATATATTTTGGTAAAATTTTCTATAGAGATAAAATTTTGGCAAAATTTTCTAAAGAGATCAAATTTTGGCTACATTTTCTATAGACATAAAATTTGCAAAAATTTTCTTTAAAAATAAAATTTTGCAAAAATTTTCTTTAAAAATAAAATTTTGCAAATTTTTTTTATAAAAATGAAAATTTACAAAAATTGTCCATAGAAATAAATTTTGGTAAAATTTTCTATAGAGATAAAATTTTGGCAAAATTTCCTAAGGAGATAAAATTTTAGCAAAGTTGTCTATAGAGATAAAATTTTAGCAAAATTTTCTATTGAGTTAAAATTTTGGCAAAATTTCCTATAGAGATAAAATTTTGGCCAAATTTTCCATAGAGATAAAATTTTGGCCAAATTTTCTATAGAGTTAAAATTTTGGCAAAATTTTTTATAGAAATAAAATTTTGGCCAAATTTTCCATAGAGATAAAATTTTGGCCAAATTTTCTATAGAGATAAAATTTTGCAAAAAGTTTCTATAAAAATTAAATTTTGCAAAAATTTTCTATACAAATAAAATGTTACAAAAATTTAATTTGAAAATAAAGTTTTGCAACAATTTGCTATAGAAGTAAAAATCATTTGTTATAGAAAAAGAAATTTGCAAAAAATTTCTATAAAAATAAAATTTTGCAAAATTTTTCTATAAAAATTAAATGTGCAAATCACTTTTTTTAGATATAATATTTTGCAAATTTTTTCCATAAAAATAAAATTTTGACAACAATTTTACCAAAAATTCAACATAAGATTTTAAAATTGGTAGATTTTTGGCACAAGTGGCAACCGCGAATACGAGCCAGCATAGAGCAAAATTGGCTCGTCTCTTGGTAATCACTCTACAGCCTTCAATATCGACGCAATAGTGCTGAAACTTGCCTACGGGAAATGGATCAAGTGGATTGGACAGGGCTAGACCGTGGTGTGTACGGACCAATCTCAGTTCTGGTATGGAAGGGACCGGTCAATTTAACATGGGTTTATCATTGACGAGGTAAATTTAAACATTAGGATACGATATGGACTCATACCAAAGGATACTACCTAGGACAACATGGTTGGACTACCGTATTGACAGGCCTCAAGATACAGTCTGGGACAAACTCTTAGGAACCTGTTGTATTTTGATCATCCGATACGTCCAAAAAGTAACAGTTTTTTTTTGGAATATGGTGAACAATAGAATATTGTGATAACTGTATTTCAGAAAATGTGTAGATCCGATAGGTTTTAACATCAACATAGTAGAGAAATCACTAATTTATATGAAAATTTAAAAATTCCGACAAACTGTAGCACACACATCAGTCCGGTCCGTAAGGAATCTAGAATTATATGGAGGACATTTTTGGAAGTGCTTTTAGAATTGTGCCTTTAGAACAACTTCCAAATTATTTGCTGGGTTTGGTAACTAATAGGTTTCGTAACTGTTAGGCCATTAAAAATAGGCATATCCACAAAATAGCTTTTGCAGCTCATAAAATCTTCGAAGAAAGCTTTCGCATTGCATTTACTTATTGCTAATTTAAGTTGTTTGAACTCGAGTAAATAAATTTTTTTTTTGTGTAAAAAAAATTGATAAATAAAAATACAAAAACCCCAATTAAATATTTATCAATTTGCCAGCAATAAACTTTTTTATAGATTCAACGTCCAGTGTTGTAGATGTTTCATCGAAAATATTTTCTAATTATCACTTACCATACCGATAAAGAAATCCACTATTCAACAAATATGTCGTAGTAGATTTGTAAGTTTTCTACTGGAATTTTTGTCTTCATGGAATACTCGTAAAATTTCAGACTCAAAATGAATGGATTACATTCATTTTCTGTGTAATCTGAAACCAAAATTAAAGATCAAAGTTTGTTCGAAAATTCCAAAACATAACTAACCTAAAGTAACATTTTAGCAATGCATTCTAAATTTGATCTATAAAGTGGCTCTTGTTGTTGATGTAGGTCGGATGGTATTGCAAATGGGCCATATCGGTCCACTTTTACGTATAGCCCCCATATAAAAGGACCCCCAAATTTGGCTTGCGATTGCTCTAAGAGAAGCAAATTTATCCGATCCGGCTGAAATTTGATACATGGTGTTAGTATATGGTATCTAACAAACATGCAAAAATTGGTCAACATCGGTCCGTAATTATATATAGCCCCCATATAAACCGATCCCCAAATTTGGCTTGCGGATCCTCTAAGAGAAGCAAATTTCATCCGATCCGGTTGAAATTTGGTACATGGTGTTAGTATATGGTCTCTAACAACCATGCAAAAATTGATCCATATCGGTCCATAATTATATATAGCTCCCATATAAACCGATCCCCAGATTTTTATTACGGTGCCTCTAAGAGAAGCAAATTTCATCCGATCCGGCTGAAATTTGGTATATGGTCTCTAAAAAATACGCAAAAATTGGTCCACATCGGTCTTTAATTATATATAGCCCCCATATAAACCTATCTCCCGATTTGGCTTACAGAGCCTCTTGGAAGAGCAAAATTCATCCGATCCGGTTGAAATTTGGTACATGGTGTTAGTATATGGTCTCTAATAATTATGCAAAAATTGGTCCACATCGGTCCATAATTATGTATAGCCCCCATATAAACCGATCCCCAGATTTGACCTCCGGAGAGTCGTGGATGAGCAAAATGCATCCGATTCGGTAGAAATTTTGTACGTGGTGTTAGTATATGGTCTCTAACAACCATGCAGGAATTGGTCCATATCGGTCTATAATTATATGTAGCCCCCATATAAAACGATCCCCAGATTTGAAGAGCAAAATTCGCCCGATCGCCCTTGGAAGAGCAAAATTCGCCCGATCCGCTTGAAATTTGGTACGTGGTGTTAGTATATGGTCTCTAACAACCATGCAGGAATTGGTCCATATCAGTCCATAATTATATGTAGCCCCCATATAAAAAGATCCCCAGATTTGACCTTCGGAGCTCTTGGAGGAGCAAAATTCATCCGATTCGGTTGAAATTTGATACGTGGTTAAATTTGGTACATTGCGCTAGTATATGCTATGTTAACAACCATGCCAAAATTTGTCCATATCGGTCTATAGTTATATATAGCCGATCCCCAAAAATAATCTACCAAAATTTTATTTCCATAGAAAGTTTTGTCAAGATTTTATTACTATAGAAAATTTTGTCAAAATTTTATTACTATACAAAATTTTGTCAAAATTTTATTGCTATACAACGTTTTATCAAAATTTTATTCCAATAGAAAATTTTGTAAAAATTTTATTTCTATAGAAAATTTTGTCAAAATTTTATTTTTATAGAAAATTTTGTCAAAATTTTATTACTATACAAAATTTGTCAAGATTTTATTCTATAAAAAATTTTGTCAAAATGTTATTGCTATAGAAAGTTTTATCAAAATTTTATCTCTGTAGAAAATTTTGTAAAAATTTTATTTCTATAGAAAATTTTGTCAAAATTTTATTTCTATAGAAAATTTTGTCAAAATTTTATTACTATACAAAATTTGTCAAGATTTTATTTCTATAAAAAATTTTGTCAAAATGTTATTGCTATAGAAAGTTTTATCAAAATTTTATTTCTGTAGAAAATTTTGTCAAAATTTTATTTCTACAGAAAATTTTGTCAAAATTTTATTTCTACAGAAAATTTTGTCAAAATTTTATTTCTATAGAAAATTTTGTCAAAATTTTATTGCTATAGAAAGACTTGTCAAAATTTTATTTCTATAGAAAATTTTGTCAAAATTTTATTTCTATAGAAAATTTGGTCAAAATTTTATTTCTATAGAAAATGTTGTCAAAATTTTTTTGCTGCAAGTAGAGGATGCTGATGAGGAACCAACCATCTTGCAGTCTATAGGGCTTTGCCCAAATAAATTTGACAAGCATACTTTTCCTCTGTTGGTTAAGCTACACTTGTAGTTTAGTCAATGCATGGCTTTAAGCTGAGATCAAAAAAACAACAATAACGATTGAAGAAAAGCCAACAATAACAAACAAAACGAAAAAAATTTATTTCTATAGAAAATTTTGTCAAAATTTTATTTCTATAGAAAATTTTGTCAAAATTTTATTTCTACAAAAAATTTTATTTCTATAGAAAATTTTGTCAAAATTTTATTTCTATAGAAAATTTTGTCAAAATTTTATTTCTATAGAACACTTTGTCAAACTGAATTATATACGTATTTAATCGGCCTTTTTTATTTTTGTTTAATACATACCCCGTATGGACTAACTTACAATTGAGAAGACGGTGTTAAGAAGTTTTAAGATACCTTGCCATAGGCAAGTTTTGCCAGAATCCAAGTAATTCGGTTGGGGATGACAGTCTTTAGTACAAGTTTCTATAAAATCCATGGTGAAGGGTACATAAGATTCGGCCTGGCCGAACTTACGGCCGTATATACTTGTTTTTACTTTCATACATCCCGCAATATTTTTCTATACTTTCTTATAATAAAGATTTCATGGCATTTAATGTTCCTCTGTTCCTAAGTGCCATCAAATCTATAATCTCCTTAGGAAAGGTCATTCCATTTGATAATATTTATTATACCCATCTAACCCTCCGCTGACCAATAATAAAAAAAAAAAAACAAACAACTTTATAAATTCACAATTGTTGTTACGTCTATGATTACATATGAGTTTTTGTTTGTTTTTTTTTTCTAGAACTAATACCAAATTTTCTATATTTACAGGAAAATCTCTGGAGATTTGTTTGGTAAGTTTATGTTGCCCAATCAAGACTATGAAATAATCTTTTATAACGACATAAGATCCAACCAATAGGTAAAACATTACAATCATTTACGTAAGAAGGAAAGAGAGAGAGAGACAGAGCAACCTCAAAAATGTTATTAGAGCCCATTTTATCTTTAAGCAATTTCATATAAACTATTTATAATATTGCCCATATGCCAAATCAAGATAGTTTTCTTTTTACCCATATCTTTCGTTTCTCTTAAGGGATCCATATAAGATAAGATTGAAAAGCATTGAATACAAAAATATCTTGAGGCATCAATATTTTGATTTTTCTCAAAGGATATTTCTTTTTTTGTCTGTTTATTCACATGGCACTGTATTGCAGTATGTGGTATACCAATGTGGCTGGATACCCATATAAGTTGAACATTTATACGCTAAGTGCTATTCTGCAGTTTTTTGGTATGCCACTTCCAAAATCTCCGGATCTCAATCCGTTGGTATTTTGCACCTGCGATATTTGGAGAGTAATATTGGCACTAAAAAATCAAGTCCCGATTATCTCAAAAATTCGCGTCAAAGGTAGCAAATTCGAATAAATCTAAACTGATTCCATAATTTTATATTATTCACGACATTTTTTGCTGTTGAACACAACAATTTGAAATACATGGGGTTTTAATTTATTAGCCATCCAATATATTTAGAATCAGGGAGAAATTCTAAGACGCTCTAACGATGTAGGTCTGTCTCCCTGTTGTATTACCGCCACTGCCGTCAATAATCGAGCTTTCATTCTGAAATTTGACATAAATTTTTTCCGTGTCTACCACCAGGCCAAGTTTCAAAATAGGCTATAACAGTTCAGGTTTTGATATAACCCTCATAAAAACCGCCCCCACATTTGGTTTCTAGTACATCCAGACACAGCAATTTATATCCGGTATGCTTAAAATTGGAAACCCAGATGTATTTTGGATCCACAAAGATGTGTAACGAAAATGGCGTTTGTTTTGTAGAAGACCCATATGAATCGTTCCCTCGATTTGATTTCTTGGCCTATCTGTAAGGCCGCAATTTGTATAATATATAATAGGTTTGGCATTCTCTATCCAACGAATAGAAATATCGATTTCCGACTGTATCAAGTACATAAATATACTCTGGACCATCGATCTGTCTGTCTTAATCACACTACAACCATCAATAATGACATTATCGTCCTGAAATTCGAAACAGATTCGTTTTTTGTCTGCAAGCAGGTTAAGTTCGAAGATGGGCTTTATATGTTCAAGTTTTTATATGGACCCCATATAAAGCTATCTCTCGATTTGATTTCTTGGACTATCTACAGACATGTCTTGCAACCAACTCCAGGTTGTTATCATTTTCTAATCTTTCGTCTGACAACTGGCAAATTTATTCCAGTGACACTTAATTTTTTGGTTTTCAAACTGACAACAGCATTTTCATCTATTGCACTATACAAATTACAAATGGCTACCGTTAGAATCCTTCCCAGTTAAATGCGAATAAATCTTCGCGATTAAACAGTGGACGCATAAAACGCTAATAACACAGGCATGATCCAAAAAGTCAAGCCCGATTTGATCGAAATCCATGCTGCATTAGTAGAAAAACAAGTTACACTGACAAGAGCCAAAGAGTTGCGACTAAAGTGGTCAGTTACCGAATTTTGGTTTCTTTGATGAGAATCAATTCCAAATTGAGTAGTTTGTGAACAAACCAAATCAATGGGGAAAATGGCCTATTATGGGGAAAATGTCCTGAAAATGGTATTAAGAATGACTTAAAAAGGAGGTTTTCTCGCTTCATTTCTATCGCACAAGGACCACAAAAATCTTCGGATCAAAATCCGTTACAGCCGTCAATAATTTGGAAATTTGACACACACTCTTTTTTTTGTCAAACAGTTCGCAAATGGCCTATATCGGCCCAGATGTTGATATGGCCTTGGTAGAAAAACAAGTTAGACTGAAAAGAGCCAAAGAGTTGCGACTAAAGTGGTCAGTTACCGAATTTTGGTTTCGTTGATGAGAGTCAATTCCAAATTGAGTAGTTTGTGAACAAACCAAATCAATGGGAAAAATGTCCTATTATGGGAAAAATGTCCTGAAAATGGTATTAAGAATGACCTAAAAAGGAGGTTTTCTCGCTTCATTTCTATCGCACAAGGACCACAAAAATCTCCGGATAAAAATCCGTTACAGCCGTCAATAATTTGGAAATTTGACACACACTCTTTTTTTGTCTAACAGTTCGCAAATGGCCTATATCGGCCCAGATGTTGATATAGCCTTCGTATAAGTCGATAACCCCCCCTGTTAATCGCCTAATAAGTCTACAGAGATCTGTTTGTAAGGTATCTTTTGTTATAGCCATCTTACAGACCGACAACTCACTTTTATTTCTTGGGTATCCAGACACCGTATTTTTTATCCGAAACCTCGGAAAAATAAGTCATTCGGACTATATGGCAGATGACAATCAAATCCATGTTTTGAGTGCTCAAAAATTAAGTTGTTTGACCGATGTCCGTTTTCAGCGGTTGGTTTTCTTGATTTGTTGATAAAAACTGGCAAACAAATGTTTGTGTACAACAACAAATATTGTGGTACGATTCCGACATATACAGTTTTTTTCGAAAAAAAATAATATTTTCTCTTATTATACCCTGCACCATAGGATGGGGGGTACATTAACTTTGTCATTCCGTTTGTAACACATTGAAATATTGCTGTAAGGCCCCATAAAGTATATATATTCGGGGTCGTGGTGAAATTCTGAGTCGATCTAAGCATGTCCGTCCGTCCGTCTATTGAAATCACGCTAACTTCCGAACGAAACAAGCTATCGACTTGAAACTTGGCACAAGTAGTTGTTATTGATGTAGGTCGGACGGTATTGTAAATGGGCCATATCGGACCAATTTTACGTATAGCCCCCATATAAACCGACGCTCAGATTTGGCTTTCGGAGCCTCTTGGAGGAGCAAAATTCATCCGATCCGGTTGAAATTTGGTACATAGTGTTAGTATATGGTCTCTAACAACCATGCCAAAATTGGTCCGTATCGGTCCATAATTATATATAGCACCCATAAAAACCGATCCCCCGATTTGGCTTGCGGAGCCTCTAACAGAAGCAAATTTCATCCGATCCGGCTGAAATGCGGTATATGGTGTTAGTATATGGTCTCTAACCACGATGCAAAAATTGGTCCACATCGGTCCATAATTATATATAGCCCCCATATAAACCGATCCCCAGATTTGACCTCCGAAACCTCATGGATGAGCAAAATTCATCCGATTCGGTTGAAATTTGGTACGTGGTGTTAGTATATGGTCTCTAACAACCATGCAGGAATTGGTCCATATCGGTCCATAATTATATGTAACCCCCATATAAACCGATCCCCAGATTTGATCTCCGAAGCTCTTAGAGGAGCAAAATTCATCCGATCCGGTTAAAATTTGGTACATTGCGATAGTATGTGGCCGCTAACAACCATGCCAAAATTGGTCCATTTCGGTCTATAGTTATATATAGCCGATCACCAAAAATTGTCTACCAAAATTTTATTTCTATAGAAAATTTTGCCAAATTTTATTACTATAGAAAATTTTCTCAAGATTTTATTTCTATAGAAAATTTTGTCAAAATACCTTACCATCGGCAAGTGTTACTGCAACCCAAGTAATTCGATTGTGGATGACAGTTTACATAAGATTCGGCCTGGCTGAACTTACGGCCGTATATACTTATTGAATTATTACTGTCATTACCACAATCACAAAATATCTTAGGTGTTAATTTTTGTATCCACCAACATGGAATGGTGACGGGGGTACAATAAGTTTGTCATTCCGTTTGTAACACATCGAAATATCGATTTCCGACTATATAAAGTACATATATATTCTTGATCAGGGAGAGATTCTAAGACGATATAACCATGTCCGTCTGTCTGACTGTCTGTCTGTTGTAATCACGCTACAGTCTTCGATAATGAAGCAATCGTGCTGAAATGTTGCACAAACTCGTCTTTTGTCTGATGGCAGGTCAAGTTCGAAGATGGGCTATATAGGTCCAGGTTTTGATATAGTCCCCATATAAACCGATTTGGAGTCTTGGGCTTATAGAAACCGTAGTTTTTATTCAAATCAATAGGTATTTTAGGACCATAAAGAGGTTTGACAAAAATTGAGAGTATCGATCCATGTTTTTAGTATTTGGGATCCTAGAAACCGGGATTCCAATTTGCGTGAAATTGTTTTTTTCGGACCACAAATAGGTGTGCCGAATATATTTTGTATCGGTACAGTTTTTGATATTGCCCATTATAAACCAGTCCTCCGATTTGGGGTCTACATTCTAGAACTACAATTAGATGTGCTGACCCACAAAACGTGTATGGAATTTAGTTTTTATAGGCCAATTTGGTAAGGCCTCCGATTTCACATCCTGAGGGTTTTAGAAGGTACACTGATCATGAAATTTGCTTTAAACTGAATGTACAATTTCCATATTTTACTTCCCGCAATAATTGAAATAATGGGGGTAAAAATCTACGAATTTATGATTTCAAATCAAAGCGGAATCATAAACGTACCAGATGTTCATGATTCCTCTAAAACTCAAACAAAAATGGTTCTTATAAATTCAGAATCTGATCTAATCTTCATAGACGACATCTTTAAATTTATCATAGGGAAGCGCATTGGTTGAACTGATCTGTTTGGGAGAATATCTGTCATCAAACCCCCTGAAATTGTCAAAGGAAACTATATTTGATTCATGGTGGTGGGCATTTAAGACTCGGCCCAGCCGATCTTACCGCTGTATATACTTGTTTATGTTTACGAATCGGTTGAATTTTGCCCTTCCACGAGGCTCCGGAGGTCAAATCTGGGGATCGGTTTATATGGGGGCTATATATAACTATGGACCGATGTGGACCAATTTTTGCATGGTTGTTAGATACCATATACCAACACCATGTACCAAATTTCAGCCGTATCGGAGCAATATTTCGATGTGTTACAAACGGAATGACAAAGTTAATATACCCCCATCCTATGGTGGAGGGTATAAAAAGAATTTATTTTTCTCTCCTTTCCACTCCATTTTGTTGTGAAACTCGAAATAAGAATAAATTGAATATAAGAGAATTCTATACTCAATGAAATTAAATAAATGCCTATTCTCGTGAGTAGCTATTTCAATACACTCTAATATTCATTCAAACTCATAGATACTCACAAACATCCACAGTCACATTCTCATCTACTAAACTTTATCTTCTTTCAAACTCACTAATACCAAAAATGAAAACATACACACCCAAACACACGCCCACTCACATTGAGAGTGCTCTTTTTACTTCTTTTTGACTCATCCTAGTGTGTAATTCCGATTACCTTTAAATAAATTTTCTTATTTGAAAAGGAAACGGAAACATTGAAAGCCATAGAAGGAGAAATAGAAGAAGAAAAAGAAGCACAAAACTTCTAACAGCCATTGAAAAAAGTCCATATATGGAGGCCAACGATAGAGAGAACGTTGTGAGAAGAGAAATTGGGAATACAAACTCTGCGAATGGGGAAAAATTATGTACAAAAAAAGAAAACACCTACATTACGTTCAATGACAAGAAACCAGAGATGTAGTTGAGGGGTACTCGCTTCAAAGCCAAAAAAGGCTTAACATGTATTAAATTCAAAATATAGCCATATTATGAGAGGGATTATTAGAAAATCAAAAGAGTAGATTGGGTTGGGTCAGCTTAAGGTGGCAGCCCGATTTATTTCAGGCGCACTTATACTATTCAGTCCATTGTGATAACACATTAATTAATATTGATATAAATTAATTAATTAATATTGATAATAATTTATTTTATTCATTCATTATTAAGTTACAATTAATATTGATAACTTAAAAAAAGTTTAATGGCTATGACAACTAAGATCTTAAGCTCTGATAATAATTTACTGTAGGGTTATCGAAGGAATTTGAATGGGAATAGTAAGTTCAAAGTTTACGTTAACTTATATGGCGGTTAAAGAACCTATTACATATGGGCACTTTTTCCTTCTGTTGAACCAACCTGATTGTTCCAAAAAACCATTAATAGACTGCTTAAGCTAACATTTACAGATTCGTCAGTAATCCAAAGCTATATATTCCTAAAATCCGCTTACACCTTACACAAAAAGGCGCGACACTTCCACAAGAGGTATTTGATTCCTTTTCCTCCGCGTCATGACCAGGGCTGTGGAGCCGGAGTCGGAGTCAGAGTCTTGGAGTCGGAGTCTGAAGATTTTGCTGGAGTCGGAGTCGTAAAAATTTTGCTCGACTCCGACTCCGGCTAAACCAAATTTATCACTGCACATTTTTTGTAGCTAAGCTAGTTTTTACGCAAATTAGTTTCCATTGCTCTATTCATTAGATCAATGTACAGCATGATTGTAAATGAAAATCAACTTCCAATTACGATTATCTTTTTATGTTTCCTAGAATGTTTGACTAGCAGATGGGCTGGATCGATCCATTTTAATGCCCATATCAATTTATTTGAAATATTTCGAACAATCGAAATTATTTTTTTTAATTTTATTTTAAGGCCATATACATATGTGGTATATTGACAGAAAATTTTTTCAAAGTTGTTTTTTATAGAAAATTTTGTCAAAATGTTATTTCTATAAAAAGTTTTGTCAAAATTTTATTTCTATAGCAAATTTTGTCAAAATTTTATTTCTATAAAAAATTTATTCGAAATTTTATTACTATAGAAATATTTTTTTCTATATAAAATTTAGTCAAAATTTTATTTCTATAGAAAATTGAGTCAAAATTTTGTTTCTATGGAGTATTTTGCAAAATTTTATTTCCATAGAAAATTTTGCAAAATTTGGTTTGTTACACAAAAGTTTTTCAAAATTTTATTCTTATTGATAACTTTATTTCTATAAATTTATTTAAAATTTTATTTCTATAGAAAATTTTGCCAAAATTTTATAGTAATAGACTTTTTTATTAGAAAATTTGGTCAAAATGTTGTTTCTATAGAATATTTTGCCAAATTTTATTTCTATAGAAAATTTTGCAAAATTTTGTTTGTTAAACAAAAATTTTTTCAAAATTTTATTTCTATTGATAATTTTATTTCTATAAAAATTTAAGTCAAAATTTTATTTCTATAGAAAGTATTGCCAAAATTTTATAGTAATAGATTTTTTTTATTAGAAAATTTTGTCAAAATTTTATTTCTATAGAAAATTCTGTCAAAATGTTATTTCTATAGAAAATTTTGTCAAAGTTTTATTTCTATAGACAATTTGGTCGAAATTTTGTTTCTGTAGAATATTTTGCAGAATTTTATTTACTACATAAAATTTTTTCTAAAATTGTATTTTTATTGATAATTTTTTCAAAATTTTATTTCTATAAGAAAAAATTGTCAAATTTTATTTCTATAGCAAATTTTCTCAAATTTTTTTTCTTACTGATGCTCACTGATACTCACTGCTATAAAAAATGTATTCAAAATTTTATTAATATACAAATATTTTTTTCTATATAAAATTCAGTCAAAATTTTTTTTCTATAGAATATTTTTGTTTGCTACACAATTTTTTTTTTAAATTGTATTTCTATTGATAATTTTTTCAAACTTTTATTTCTATAAAAAATTTTGCATCTAATGTAAATACGATACTGTATATCGATCCACTTACGGTACCCCCACAATAGAACTACAAATTAGTGGTATTAAAATAAGATTTAGTTATATTACCCGGAGTCGACTCCGGAGTCGGAGTCGAGCTGATGAAAAATGCTGGAGTCGGAGTCGAAGTCGAGCAAAATTGGCTCGAATCCACAGCCCTGGTCATGACAGCAGTAGTAATTATACTTTACGCCAACAATTTCTCGTCTATCAACGACCCATTAAGGCAGATATCAGGAGCGTTCTGGTAGCCAAAAGGATACCAGCAGCTTCTAGTTCGCCTGAAATATGCAAGGTAGCTCTTAGCTTTGTCAACTCATACTGTTAAACTATGTTTAGCGAGAAACTAATTATGATATAAACCTAATATAAAACCAAAAATTGTATTTAAATGACTTTTCTAAAATTTTAAATTTGTCTTACTTTTCATATATAAGAAAATCTGTTTCTTTGAAAAAAAAATGTAACTATAAAGCAATTATTTTATACATTCTTTATTCGCGCAAGTGGATAAAAAATTTCCCATACATGAGAAACATTCTCAAATTACATCGCTTACCGCTGAATGTAATCAATCATGGCTTCCCCATTCTATGCTTACCAATATATAATCAATCCCATACAAGAGAGTCTAACGGTCAAAATTGCAAAAAATGTTTTTAGTGCCATACGAAGTTCATGATTGGTCCAATTTTAACCCTCCAATGCCCAGGCCCGCCTTTAGGCGGGCTTCATTTAATAGGATTTAAAAAATGGGCAAAATAAAAAGAAAACTTATTTGAAACTATTCAGGAGGCTTTGCAGCATATGCTGAATTTTACGGTAAAAATTTTTCTTGCTTAGTTCTCTTGCTTTTGTGTCGTTAACATTGAAAATTTAATCAGGTGGCAAAAAAAAAAAATGGGGCATTAGAGGGTTAAGAAATTCTGAACTATTTGGTGGGAGACACGAATTTAGTTTATCTTTATACTTCATTTGTGAATAATTTTTATACCCTGCGCCACACTGTGGAACAGGGTATTATAAGTTAGTGCATATGTTTGTAACACCCAGAAGGAGACGAGGTAGACACATGGTGTCTTTGGCAATATAGCTCAGGGTGGGTCCCTGAGTCGACATAACCATGTCCGTCTGTCCGTCCGTCTGTCTGTGAACACATTTTTGTGATCAAAGTCTAGGTCGCAATTTAAGTCCAATCGCTTTCAAATTTGGCACATGTTCCTAATTTTGGTCAGAATAGAACCCTATTGATTTTGGAAGAAATCGGTTCAGATCTAGATATAGCTCCCATATATATCTTTCGCCCGATATGCACTAATATGGACCCAGCAGCCGGAGTTTTATACCGATTTGCTTGAAATTTTGCACTAGGAGTACAATTAGTAGTATAGTCAAGTGCGCAAAATTTGATTGAAATCGGTTCAGATTTAGATATAGCTCCCATTTATATCTTTCACCCGATATGGACTAATATGTTCCTAGAAGCCAGAGTTTTGGCCCAATTTGGTTGAAATTTTGCACACGAAGTACAACTCGTAGTATAGTCATGTGTGCCAAATTTGATTGAAATCGGTTCAGATTTAGATATAGCTCCCATATATATCTTTCGCCCGATATGGACTAATATGGTCCTAAAAGCCAGAGTTTTGGCCCAATTTGGTTGAAATTTTACACACGAAGTACAACTCGTAGTATAGTCATGTGTGCCAAATTTGATTGAAATCGGTTCAGATTTAGGTATAGCTCCCATATATATCTTTCGCCCGATATGGACTAATATGTTCCTAGAAGCAAGAGTTTTGGCCCAATTTGGCTGAAGTTTTGCACGAGGAGCACAATTAGTAGTGTAGTTAATTGTACCCAATTTGATTGAAATCGGTTCAGACTTAGATATAGCTCCCATGTATAGCTTTCGCCCGATTTAGACTCATATGACCCTTGAGGCCAATTTTTTACTCCGATTTAGATGAAATTTTGGACAGGGAGTAGTATTAGCTTTTTTGCTATGCGTGCCAAATTTGGTTGAAATCGGTTCAGATTTAGATATAGCTCCCATATATAGCTTTCGCCCGATTTACACTCATATGACCACAGAGGCCAATTTTTTGCTCCGATTTAGTTGAAATTTTGCACAGAGAGTAGATTTAGCATTATAGCCATGTGTGCCAAATTTGGTTGAAATCGATTCAGATTTAGATATAGCTCCCATATATAGCTTTCGCCCGATTTACACTCATATGACCACAGAGACCAATTTTTAACTCCGATTTAGTTGAAATTTTGCACAGGGAGTAGAATTAGCATTGTTGCTATGCGTGCCAAATTTGTAATCGGTTCAGATTTAGATATAGCTCCCATATATATGTTTTTCTGATTTCGGCAAAAATGGTCAAAATACCAACATTTTCCTTGTTAAATCGCCACTGCTTAGTCGAAAAGTTGTAAAATAGACTCTAATTTGCCTAAACTTCTAATACATATATATCGAGCGATAAATCATAAATAAAGATTTGCGAAGTTTCCTTAAAATTGCTTCAGATTTAAATGTTTCACATACTTTTTTACTAAAATTGTGTTCCACCCTAGGTTAGGTTAGGTTAGGTTAGGTTATGTGGCAGCCCGATGTATCAGGCTCACTTAGACTATTCAGTCCATTGTGATACCACAGTGGTGAACTTCTCTCTTATCACTGAGTGCTGCCCGATTCCATGTTAAGCTCAATGACAAGGGACCTCCTTTTTATAGCCGAGTCCGAACGGCGTTCCACATTGCAGTGAAACCACTTAGAGAAGCTTTGTAACCCTCAGAAATGTCACCAGCATTACTGAGGTGGGATAATCCACCGCTGGAAAACTTTTTGGTGTTCGGTCGTAGCAGGAATCGAACCCACGACCTTGTGTATGCAAGGCGGGCATGCTAACCATTGCACCACGGTGGCTCCCATGGTGCATTAGACTACTTAAATTTTGAGTCTATAGATTTTGTAAAAGTCTATCAAATTCTGTCCAAATCGAGTGATGTTTAAATGTATGTATTTGGGACAAACCTTTATATATAGCACCCAACACATTTGACGGATGTGATATGGTATCGAAAATTTAGATCTACAAAGTGGTGCAGGGTATAATATAGTCGGCCCCGCCCGACTTTAGACTTTCCTTACTAGTTTCCTCTGTTTTAGTTAATTTAACTAACGTAAGCAAAAAAATATTAACGTCATGGAATGTTTCTTCAAACATAATAATTCCATGAACTAAAAGAGAATTAAATCAATTAAGCTTTATTGAAATATAGGGTTCACTTTTTTTGAGTGTATTTTCCTGAAAAAAAATTCGGAATTATTTTGACCCCTCCTTGATGAATAGTGCGTGGAGGCCGTAACGGCGGTCAACAGCATACCATCGGTGGTACTCGAGTTCTGGTAGAGACAATGAAAAGAGTAAATTTTCAGTTGAGCTCTTTAGAATGGGCTGCCATCAGAGAAAACAAAATGTCCATCTTCGGACAAGTGAAACAACTCCTTTGCCCTTTCTATACAAAAAACAAGTATAAAAAGCAGTATGTTCGACCGGACCGAATCTTAAATACATACCACCATGAATCACCCAACAAAAAATTTGGAAGTACTTCTAAAGGCACAACTTTAAAAGCACTTCCAAAAATGTCCTTCCAGAGATGTTATTTAATTTAGCTACTCAGTAAGTTCTTTTAATTAATTTTTTATAACTCGCTTTTTTCATACTTTTAATTTTTTGTTTCAAATATGTTAAAAACAGGGTAAGGATTAATAAAATGGTATAAATTATTTAAATTTTGTCGAAATAAAAATCTAAATTCATTTTAGAAAAATTGCGAAATTTTGAAAATATTTGAGGTCAAGGGTTCTTATAAATTCAGAATCTGATCTAGTCTTCATAGATAACTGAACTGATCTGCTTGGAAAAATATCTGTCATCAAACCCCCTGAAATTTTCAAAGGAAACTATTATATTTGATTAATGGTGGTGGGTATTTACGATTCGTCCCGGCCGAACTTACTACTGTAAGTACTTGTTAGTGTTGTCATCGTTTTTTTTTTTTTGTTCATTATTTTAACCCAATGCGACAACGACAGTATCATTGTAACGAGCACTGGTACGAGAAATAAGAGATTTACACTCATTTGGGTTTAAAAATAATATCTACCTGTAGTTGGTTGCAATACATATCAGCCGCACTGTATGATATGAGAAGGCCCCTCTATGAAAGACCTATGAAAAATTCCCCTTTCAAATTCATCACACAAAAGACATGTGCAAATCAAATGCTAGACAACAATAACAACAATACAGCCAGAAGGTGGTATTAGAGATGAAGGACACATTCAATGCGGGCGTCAAAGCCAAAGATCCTTGAGACTCCAACAAAAAGAAACATAATATGAAGCTCTTTGCAAAAATTACCAAAAACAACAACAAACAAAATATATAAAAACAAAATGTACGCTCGAACAAACATTGAAGTTTTTCCATAACGTGTGACCTTCACTCATTCTCTATACCATCCTAGTCACCAAACACACACATTTTGAGACATGAGTGGTTCGCACGTCTGTGCCATTGAATTGAAATCGAAAATAATTTAATCTGTAGATATAAGAAGTAGAAGAGAGAGATATACTAAGACCTACACTATTTAATTCGGTATAGCACCATATTTGAAGATTTGGGATTTCAAAATACTTTATACGATGGTGGTTTTCAAGTATATTTATTATTGGTGCGTCCATGGTCTATGACCAAGACTTTTAATCCTCTAATGTCCCCATTTTTTGAGAGCTGAAAAAAAATTCTACGGTTTATGAAAAAGAAAAAGTTATAAGGTAAAATCCAGTATATGCTGCATAGTCTTTTGTAGCGTTTTGTTGTCTGTAGATGTGTTTTTGTTAAACATTTCCCTTTTATTCGAAGTACGCGTAAAGGCGGGTTTGAGCATTAGAGGGTTAAAAAGACTCCAAAATGTTGTGTTCTAAAGTACAAATTTTATTTAGAGACTCAAAGTAAAAAATATTGGGTTATATAGAAAAAGTCGTTTTTACACTGAAAAAAGCATGCTCGATTCCAAAGATTTTGTCTTTACTTTAAAAAATTTGGTATTGGTTCCAAGCCAAAGAAGCGGAGAATACAAATAAGGATACTTTAAAGACACAATTCTCTTTTAAATTTGGGTTTTGTGTTCTTGCTTCTAGGAAGCAAATTTTAATTTTTCGTTTCTTCAGCTTTTTTCATGTGCTATCAAAGTCCTTTAAAAACGAGTTAACGGCAACTTCATTTTCCAAATTCAGACTCGACTTCCAACAGAAATTATACTATGTTTCAAGTAAAAAACGTCTTTAAAATAAAGTGTCGAAAAACATGTCCTATATTTGAACGATTTTTAACCCTCCACCATAGGACGGGGGGTATATTAACTTTGTCATTCCGTTTGTAACACATCGAAATATTGATCTAAGACCCCATAAAGTATATATACTCTGGGTCGTGGTGAAATTCTGAGTCGATCTGAGCATGTCCGTTCGTCCGTCCGTCCGTCTGTTGAAATCACGCTAACTTCCGAACGAAACAAGCTATCGACTTGAAACTTGGCACAAGTAGTTGTTATTGATGTAGGTCGGATGGTATTAAAAACGGGCCATATCGGTCCACTTTTACGTATAGCCCCCATATAAACGGACCCCCAAATTTGGCTTGCGAGGCCTCTAAGAGAAGCAAATTTCATCCGATACGGCTGAAATTTGGTACATGGTATTAGTATATAGTCTCTAACAACCATGCAAAAATTGGTCCATATCGGTCCATAATTATATATAGCCCCCATATAAACCCATCCCCCGATTTGATTTGCACACCCTCTAAGAGCAACAATTTTCCTCCGATGCGGCTGAAATTTGGTACATGGCGTTACTATATGGTCTCTAACAACCGTGCAAAAATTGTTCGATATCGGTCCATAATTATATATAGCCCCCATATAAACCGATCTCCGATTTGGCTTCCAGACCCTCTAAGAGCAACAATTTTCATCCGATCCAGCTGAAATTTGGTACATGGCGTAAGTATATGGTCTCTAACAACCATGTAAAAATTGGTCCATATCGGTCCATAATTATATATAGCCCCCATATAAACCGATCCCCCGATTTGGCTTGCAGACCCTCTAAGAGCAACAATTTTCATCCGATCCGGCTGAAATTTGGTACATGGCGTAAGTATATGGTCTCCAACAACCATGTAAAAATTGGTCCATATCGGTCCACAATTATATATAGCCCCCATATAAACCGATCACCAGATTTGACCTCCGGAGCCTCTTGGAAGACCAAAATTCATCTGATTCAGTTGAAATTTGGTACGTGATGTTAATATATGGCCTCAAACACTCATGCAAAAATTGGTCGATATCGGTCCATAATTATATATAGGCGCCATATAAACCGATCCCCAGTGTTGACCTCCGGAGCACCTTGGAAGAGCAAAATTCTTCCCATTCGGTTGAAATTTGGTTAGTAATGTTTGTATAGGGTATCCAACAACCATGCAGGAATTGGTTCCTCTCAGTCCATAATAATATATAGCTCCCATATAAACCGATCCCCAGATTTGACCTCCGGTGCCTTTTGGAGAAGCAAAATTGATCCGATCTGGTTGAAATTTGGTACGTGGAGGTGGTATATGATATTTAACGGCGACCGGACATATCTCCCAACGGACATTTCGCCCAAAATGATTTTTGGGCGTTATGACCTCCAATGGGGCGGTCACATCGCCCAATTTTAGTTTGGGCTTTATGTCCTCCCTCATCGCGGTCATATGTCCCAAAAAATAGGCGGTCAAAACGCCCAATATTTTATTGGGAAAATAATGTCGGAATACAAATCAAAATCTGTCCTAAATGAATTAGTTTTGATCTCCAATTTTGGTTAACTAAATAGGTACGGTATTTAATTCAAAATGCCGTAACTAGAAATATAGTGCAGATCTCGTGGTCTATAAGAAAATTAAGGGGAAAATGGTGCAAAACGCTCCACAAAGCCCCCAAGAACTCATTGCACTATTTGCCAAATCAGAACATATGAGTGAATACTAAATGTGCGAAAGTGTGCCGGAAAAGATATTTTAGCAAACCACTATTATGGAAGCCGATTTGGCATACAGTCTCTTTGTGTTCCACCCCAGTAACTGAAATAATGAATAATATGGATGATGGAGATGCTATTGTTTTATTGACGTCCATTTTTCGGTCGTTCTATTTTATCTTATGGGTACAAGAAATTACTAATATTTACGAAGGTTACAAATGACATGTCAGTATAACTGTGTTAATTTTTTAAATCAAGTTAATAAAACGAAAGATGCAAGAACTTGAGGACAAACTGAATGTGATGAATTTAACAAAGAATTCGCGTGCGCGAATTTCAGTTTATTATCTTGTTCTAAACATTAAAATTGGAAAGAGTTGAAATGATCGACGTGCTGCTGATGGGTATTTGAAAAAAATCGCGCGCGCGATCTATTTCAAGTACCCATCAGCAGCACGTCGATCATCTCATCTGCCTCCAAATCGCGCGCGCGAATCCTTTTTTAAATTCATCACATTTAGTTCATCCTCACATTCTTGCAACTTTCGTTTTATTATCTTATTCTAAACATTAAAATTGGAAAGAGATGAGATGATCGATGTGCTGCTGATGGGTACTTGAAATAAATCGCGCGCGCGATTTTTTTCACGTACCCATCAGCAGCAAATCGATAATCTCATCTTGTTCCAATTTTCAGTTTAAAATACATAATTTTCAATTCAGCATTTGTCTGGTTTGTTCAAAAGAAAAAAATTATCAATTTCCGAATATTCATGTTTCAATATATAAATTCAAATGTCTTGGAGCTTTAACCGACCTATTTCACGAGCGAAATAGGTCTTCATAGTGCCACTTTAGCCGCTTTTCCATTTCAATCATACGCTGAGAAGAAAAATAGTCAAAAATTATGTTCCAGTCAAAAACAATTAAAAGAAACGATGAAGCCAAGATATGCTAGTTTTACATCTTCTTCCAGCATACACAATAAAATCAGGATTAGATTTTGTCAATAAGAGGCATATCTATCTATTAAATATTTAAAAAAAAAATTATGGATAGATGAAGTAATCATATATAGCTTTTGAATGATTTAAAAAAATATATTTTGTTATTTTAAACTATTGCTTATATTCAATTATATTCAAACGGTCATAACACCCACATTTTTTTATGGGGCTTATGACCGCGATGTGGGAGGACATAAAGCCCAAACTAAAATTGGGCGATGTGACCGCCCCAGTGGAGGTCATAACGCCCAAAAATCATTTTGGGCGAAATGTCCGTTGGGGATATGTCCGGTCGCCATATTTAACAACCATGTGAGTTGAAATTTGTGGATGACAGTCTTTCGTAAAAGTTTCTACGCAATCCATGGTGGAGGGTACATAAGATTCGGCCTGGCCGAACTTACTGCCGTATATACTTGTTTGCTTTGTAATCGAGATGCAAAAAGACAACAAATTTAAAAACAATTTCATTAATTTTAAATAATATTTCTGAATTATTAAAGTCATGTTGACCTTAACCCAAACATTTTTTCTTTCATGTTATAATACCCATTTTTAAGTGAAATCACTTTATTATAAGGACAATACGACTTCATTGAAAAGTTTATCGACTTTTGGATAAGGAAAAAAACTTTATATTAGAGAAATGCGTCTTCTATGCTAATCAAAATTTGCATTCGTATTTTAAAGACATGAAATCTTTGACCTCACGACAATATTTCATTTCAGTGTATATCCTAAACCACTCTGTGGAACAGGATATTATAAGTTAGAGCCAATATTTGCAACACCCAGAAGGATACCAGATAGACTGGGCTCAAGGCCGGCCTATGCACATTTTTGTTATCAAAGTCTAGGTCGCAGCTTTAGTCCAATCGACTTAAAATTTTGGTGCTAGTACCTATTTTGATGTTGGAAAAACTCAGTTAAGATTTTCATATTTAACATTTGTAGCACATTATTTTTAAATGCAAGCATATAATGTTTACAAACTAGCATAATATGTTTCCGATATATATGTTCATATATTAGACCATATTATGTTTGGGACATAACATTTTTTTAAATATAATATGTTTGGATGCAAACATATATTAATTTAGAAATTGCCTATAAACATATATGTGTTTTGAAAGAGAGACTGTAAGTTCGGCCAGGCCGAATCTTATGTACCCTCCATAATTGATTGCGTAGAAACTTCTTCGAAAGACCGTCATCCATAATCGAATTATTTGGGTTGTGGTAATACTTACTCAATTCTTCTTGACATCGTCTTCTAAATTGTAAGATAGTCCATACGTGGTATATATTAGACGAGAAGGCAGATTAAGTACGTATATAATTCAGTTCTTGGCCGCTATATATAGGGAAGTCCACAAATAATTACGAACCGCTATGAACTTTTGCACGGTAATTAGAAAGCCAGAATTGAAATATGGGTGTCGATTTATATGGAGGCTATATACAATTATGAACCGATGTATACCAATTTTTGTGTGATTGGGGATTGGTTTATCTGAGGGCTATAAATAACTATACACCTAGTTATGCATAGTTGTGGTATGGACCTAGTTATGCATGGTTGTTTGCGGCCATATACTATCACAATGTACCAAATTTCAAATCGGATGAAATTTGCTCCTCCAAAAGGTTCCAAAACCAAATTGGGGGCTATACATGATTATGGACCCATATGGTCCAATTTTTGCATGGTTGTTAGAGACAATATACCAACCACAGCAAAATTGACGCAGAAGCGATGAATTTAACATTGGAAGTGCTTTTATAGTTGTGCCCTAAAAGAACTTACAATTTTTATACCCTCCACCATACACGCAAAAAAATAATTCTTTCCTCCCAAACGAAATTTTAGACAAACAAAGTTCGTTTCTCATTTGCTTTTCACTGTAAGGAAGTGTATTTGGAAGAAAAGTATATACTTTTTGTGATAAACGTTTATTCTTTTCCAGGATGTAAAAACAATTTCATAAAGACAAACTAAAAAAAAAAAACATTGTTTTCTTGCTAACTGCATTTTCCCTCATATCTTTCCTCACACGAGGTTTTTTAGTTCTTAACACCTTTTTCTTGTAATACCAACAATGTGGAAGAAATTATACGATTTTATAAATTTTTTAAATTTGTTTAAAAAATTTAGAATCGAACCGCGGACCATGCACTTTGTAAGCCAACACACTAACCACTGAGCTATGTACCTGTTATGGTCATCAATAGATAAATATCCATATAAGTTATATTTATGTAGCATAGCTTGCGGCGCCCACGAACCGAAAAAACAAAGTTTATTTAACAGAAACAAACATTTATTTTGGCACCGTGGAGCAGTGTTTGCTACGTCCGACTTGCATGCCAAGGGTCGTGGGTTCGATCCCTGCTACGGCCAAAGTTTTTTTTTGTTTGTTTACATATATTCCAGATATGTTCGGAAGATTCCGAAAAAATGATCAACATTACATTGTACTATATTAAATTTTGAACTGTAAAATGTGTCTTATTAAAGACCTAAAGTCAGAAAAGAACAGTGTTTAATATAAACGAAATGGACTATTTTGTTGTTTCAAAAATAACTTTTTTTTATTGAAAAAATAAAATTTTTGTAACAAACGAATTTTTTGGTGATAAAAGTTTAAAATTTTCGAAGCAATTCAAAAAACTCTAACAAAAGAAAAACGTTTTCGGTACATGTTTTCCAAACGTTTTTTTCTTTGCGTGTAGGATGGGGGTATATTAACTTTGTCATTCCGTTTGTAACACATCGAAATATTGATCTAAGACCCCATAAAGTATATATATTCTGGGTCGTAATGAAATTCTGAGTCGATCTGAGCATGTCCGTCCGTCCGTCCGTCCGTCCGTCTGTTGAAATCACGCTAACTTCCGAACGAAACAAGCTATCGACTTGAAACTTGGCACAAGTATTTGTTATTGATGTAGGTCGGATGGTATTGCAAATGGGCCATATCGGTCCACTTTTACGTATAGCCCCCATATAAACGGACCCCCAAATTTGGCTTGCGATTGCTCTAAGAGAAGCAAATTTCATCCGATCCGGCTGAAATTTGGTACGTGGTGTTAGTATATGGTCTCTAACAACCATGCAAAAATTGGTCCATATCGGTCCATAATTACATATAGCCCCCATATAAACCGATCCCCCGATTCGGCTTGCAGAGCCTCTAAGAGAACCAAATTTCATCCGATCCGGCTGAAATTTGGTACATGGTGTTATTATATGGTCTCTAACAACCATGCAAATATTGGTCCACATCGGTCCATAATTATATATAGCCCCCATATAAACCGATCCCCCGATTTGGGTTGTGGAGCCTCTAAGAGAATCAAATTTCATCCGATTCGGCTTAAATTTGGTACATGGTATTGGTATATGTTCTCTAATGACCATGCAAAAATTGGTCCATATCGGTCCATAATTATATATAGCCCCCATATAAATCGATTCCCAGATTTGTCCTCCGGAGCCTCTTTGAGGAGCAAAATTCATCCGATACTGTTGAAATTTGCAACGTGGTGTTAGTATAAGGCCGCTAATATCCATGCCAAAATTGGTCCATAACGGTCTATAGTTATATATAGCCGATCTCCAATCACACAAAAATTGGTCCATATCGGTTCATATTCATGGTTGCCACTCGAGCCAAAAATAATCTACCAAAATTTTAGTTTTATGGAAAACATTTTCAAAATGTTATTTCTATAGAAAATTTTGTCAAAATTTTATTTCTATAGAAAATTTTGTCAAAATTTTATTTCTATAGAAAATTTTGTAAAAATTGTATCAAAATTTTATTTCTATAGTAATTTTTTTCCAAATTTTATTTCTATAGAAAATTTTTTCCAAATTTTACTTCTATAGAAAATGTTGTCAAAATTTTGTTTCTGTAGAAACTTTAAACTTAATTATATACGTATTTAATCGGCCTTTTTTAGTTTAATATATACTACGTATGGACTACCTTGTAATTTAGAAGACGGTGTTAGGAAGTTTTAAGATACCTTGCCATCGGCAAGTGTTACCGCAACCCAAGTAATTCGATTGTGGATGACAGTCTTCAGTAGAAGTTTCTACGCAATCCATGGTGGAGGGTACAAAAGCTTCGGCCTGGCCGAACTTACGGCCGTATATACTTGTTTTTTCTGGGTAGTGTATGTCTAAGGTGAAACATAATATGTTTGAACAATACAAACAATATTTTGTTTGGACCAATATATATGCTTGAATCGGAATGTGTAAAGAAGGGTGTAAAGGGCACTTTTGTCTCTGGGATAATCTGTGGAGTAAGAAATGCACTAAAAATAGCAAAGTGTGAAGCACATCAAGACGCCGCTTCGTCGGGAATTAGCCAAAATATCGCAGAGCCACTGCAACATTGTAACTGTTTAAAGGCCATACTTCCAAGTAGCCAATTAGAATAAATCTAAACTTAATCTAAAATTTGATGTCATTTTCAAAATTTATTTCTTATTTCAAAATTATTAAAAATTAAAAAAAAAAAAATATATATAGCGCATTAATTCAATGTATTACATATCAGCCACTTTGTATTTAGTTCAATAAAGTTCATTGTAAATAAAAACATTGAATTTTGATTACAAATACAAACAGATTTGTTCGACTGTCAATAGTTTCATTATAAAAAAAATTATAACGAGAATGTTTTATCTTCAAGATACAAAATATAAATGAAATATAACTGAAAAAGCATAATTGAAAATATTTATTCAACTTTACCCATAGAATTTTAGTGCGCATTCATTGTAGTTTTTTTTGTGAAGTTTTCTTCCAGAAAATCCAATTTCTTTTCAAATTCTATTTGGCTGTCAGGATAAAACCATTTGGTTTCTGTGGCTGTTAAACCAACTATTTGTGATGAGCGCGTTGCTGCTGAAGATGATGATCATCTTCTGCATCGTAGAACCATAGTAATTTTATGCCACAGCAGTAGCTGTCTAATTCTCCTTTATATTTTTAATGAAATTTAATTCACTTCGGTGGCTCATTCTCATTTCCTCCATTTACCTGTGGGGAATATTTCAATTTAAATAAATTACGACTGGTGAATATGTGAGAGATAAATTCATTAGAAAACTTTTATCTTCTTGTGAAACTTTGGATGTACAAACTCATGCAAAAGGGTCAAGGTGTGTACGTTGGTAAAGGGTTATCTAAAGCCGGACTTGCAGATAAAAGGAAAATATAAAATAAAGGTAAATACATTAGTTGATTACAACGATTTAAATATATTCTCAAAAAAAAAAAATATATCGCCGCTTAAAAAAAAACAATTGGGATCCAAAGATTTGTTGATCTTTGTTGATTCTACGACAAAGATGCGTTGTTTTTTTGCAAATGCAAGTAATCTTAAAACTTCTTAAATTAGCTAGTCCAACTAAGTCTATGTTAGATCAAAAAGGTAGATCAAATACCCATAGATAAGTCACTTTAGGTCCTGATTATACGGAGTAGTTTCAAAATAACCAATTTTCCAGGCCAGATCTTATGTGTCGGTTTATATTTAACTATGAACCCATGTGAACCAATTTTTGCGTGCTATTTAGAAAGCATTTACTGACCATATATTTAATACGAACCGATAAGAAACATTTTTTACTAAAGATGTTAGGAGCACGGTTGCCACTTCAGAAAAATTTACCAAAAACCCTCAAAAAATTTTTCCAAATTTTTTGTCTATATAAAATTATGTCAAAATTTTATTTCTACAGAAAATTTTGTCAAAATTTTATTTCTAAAGAAAATTTTGTCAAAATTTTATTTCTATAGAAAATTTTGTCAAAATTTTATTTCTATAGAAAATTTTGTCAAAACTTTATTTCTATAGAAAATTTTGTCCAAATTTTATTTCTATAGAAAATTTTGTCAAAATTATATTTCGATAGAAAATTTTGTCAACATTTCATTTCTATAGAAAATATTTGTCAAAATTTTATTTCTATAGAAAATTTTGTCCAAATTTTATTTCTATAGAACATTTTGTCAAAATTTTATTTCTATAGCAAGTTTTGTAAAAATTTTATTTCTATCGAAAATTTTGTCAAAATTTTATTTCTAACGATAATTTTGCCAAAATTTTATTTCTATAGAAAATTTTGTCAAAATTTTATTTCTTTACAAAATTCTGTCCAAATTTTATTTCTATAGAAAATTTTGTCAAAATTTTATTTCCAAATTTTATTTATATAAAAAATTTGTCAAAATTTTATTTCTATAGAAAATTTTGTGAATATTTTACTTCAATAAAAAATTCTTCACAATTTTATTTCTATACAAATTTTTGTCAAAATTTTATTTCTATAGAAAATATTGTCACAATTTTAGTTCTATAGAAAATTTTGTCTAAATTTTATTTCTATAGAAAATTTTGTCAAAATTTTATTTCTATAGAAAATTTTGTCAATACTTTATTACCAAATTTTAATTCTATAAAAATTTTATCAAAATTTTATTTCTATAGAAAATTTTGTCAATATTTTATTTCAATAAAACATTCTTCAAAATTTTATTTCTATAGAAAATGTTGTCACAATTTTAGTTCTATAGAAAATTTTGTCTAGATTTTAATTCTATAGAAAATGTTGTCTAAATTTTATTTCTATAGAAAATTTTATCAAAATTTTATTTCTATAGAAAATTTTGTCAAAAATTTATTTCTATATAAAATTTTGTCCAAATTTTTTCTATAGAAAATTTTGTCAAAAATTTATTTCTATATAAAATTTTGTCCAAATTTTGTTTCTATAGACAATTTCGTGAAAAGTATTTCTATAGAAAATTTTGTCAACATTTTATTTCTATAGAAAATTTTGTCAAAATTTTATTCCTATAGAAAGTTTTGTCAAAATATTATTTCTATAGAAAATTTTGACAAAATTTTATTTCTATAGAAAATTTTGTTAAAATTTTATTTCTATGCAAAATTTTGTCAAAATTTTATTTCTATAGAAAATTTTGTCAAAACGCATTTTTATATAAATTTTTATCAAAATTTTATTTCTTTAAAAACTTTTGTCAAAATTTTATTTCCATAGGAAATTTTGTCAATATTTTATTTCAATTAAAAAAATCTTAAAAATTTTATTTCTATAAAAAATTTTGTCAAAATTTTATTTCCAAATTTTATTTCTATAAAAAATTTTGTCAAAATATTATTTCTATAGAATTTTATTTCTATAGAAAATTTTGTCAAAATTTTATTGCTATAGAAAATTTTGTCAAAATTTTATTCCTATAGCAAATTTTGTCAAAATATTATTTCAACAGAAGCTTTTGTCAAAATTTTATTTCTATGTGAAAACTATTTCTATATAAAGTTTTGTCAAAATTTTATTTCTATAGAAAATTTTGTCTAAATTTTATTTCTATAGAAAATTTTGTCAAAATTTTGTTTCTACAGAAACTTTTGTCAAAACTTATTTTTATATAAATTTTTATCAAAATTTTATTTCTATACAAAATTTTGTTCAAATTTTATTTCTATGGAAAATTTTGTCAAAATTTTATTTATATAGAAAATTTTGTCAAAATTTAATTTTTGTTGTTGTTTTTTATTGCAGCTTAAAACCATACATTGACTAAACTACAAGTGTAGCTTAATCAACAGAGGAAAATAATGTTTGTCAAATTTATTTGGGCAAAGCCCTATAGACTGCAAGATGGTGGGATGGACGCTCATTTCGGAATTACCACATTCCTCAGCAGAATCCTCTACTTGCAGCAAAACTATCGACCAATTATCAGAATAAATTCAACCAGTTCATTAAACCCAACAATGAACCACACTTGAACCTTCCAAAAAAAAAAGTTTTACATGATAGCCGGCTTATGCCGAAATAAATTCGTACAAACATATCTCTTTTCCTTTGCCACCGTCAAATCATCGATTTGAGTGCAGTTGGCTGGGTTTATTTTGTGCGTGCTTCCTCTTCATTCATTCGTTTTGTTTTATTATTGTTGGTTTTGTTCTTTAATCATTGTTGTTGTTTATTCTGATAATTGGTTGCTGCAAGTAGAGGATGCTGATGAGGAATGTGGTAATTCCGAAAAGTGCGTCCATCCAACCATCTTGCCGTCTATAGGGCTTTGCCCAAATAAATTTGACTTCTTCAGAATATTTTGGCAATATTTTATTTCTATAAAAAATTCTTCAAAATTTTATTCCTATAGAAAATTTTGTCAACATTTTATCTCTATAGTTCAAATTTCATAACCCTTTACTCACATCCTTTATCGTCTCACACATAACTTTATGGATTAGTTAAAATGAAGAATCTTCTCCTCTTTATGGACCAACAATTGTGTTTCCCTAAGATAGGCACACATTTGTACAGATGAATATAGGCAACTTGTAAAGTTTAACTTTAGCTCCCCCCAAAAAGGGTAAACACAAGAAAAAGGATCCCATATGTATTGGAGAGTTTTGGTAATATCGTTAATGGCATAACAGACCTTGGGAGTTGCACCCATATACCCACATACATTGAAGCCATAATCGTGTTTGTCGGCATCAGCATCATTATCATTTTTGGAAGCTTCAAAAACAAATATCCCATAAAATGGCAAAAACTTTTGTAACTAATTTTGATTAACAACTTTAACAAAGACCTTCTACTTGACCGATTTCAATAAAAAATAAAATAAATAAAATTTTCCATGAGAGAGATGGAAAAGTTTAGATGAATTCCCTCAAGATAAGTTTTTCACTCCAAATGGTTACAGAAGCTAAAATGATGAAAATACTTTTTCTGTTCCTGATTAGTGTTTCTATACCAATGACCATACACTTAAAACAAAAGTTTACTTGGAGCACAAAATTTTTTTACTTTGTCTTGGGGATTATGGTATGGAAACTGAGCCAAAGAGGTGACTTCTTTAAAATAAAACAAGTATATACAGCAGTAAGTTTGGCCGGGCCGAATCTTAAATACCCAGCACCATGAATCAAATATTATAGTTTACTTTGAAAACTCTTCGACGTAGCGGGTTAGTTGATAATATGTAGAATTTCAGGGGGTTTGATAACAAATATTCTCCCCAGCAAATCAATTCATCCGGTACGCTTCCCGAAGATAAATTTAAAGATTCTACATATGAAGACCAGAACAGATCCATGATTTATAAAAACATTTTTGTTTGTGTTTTAGAGAAATCGTAAATATAACGTGCAAATGATTAAATAACTCCTTGATTTGAAATCTGAAATCTTTAGATTTTTAATGTCATTATTTAAATGATTGCGAGTAGTAAATTGTACTTTCAGTTTCAAGCATTTTCCATGATCAGTGCGACTTCTATACACTGAAAGAAAAGTTTTCTTTTCTGAGTAACGAAAGTTTAGACAAGCAAAGTTTCCTTTTGACACAAATTTTAGATACAATCGTTGAATCGCTTATCAAAAATTCGGATTATTTGCACGAAAATACTTTATACGAAAGGGTAATTTCGTTTATTTAAAATTTCATTCCGGAGGAAAATATTTTTTCTTTGGGTGTACTGTCAAGAAGAGAAATCGGACTATATAAATGCGATACAGATTTTTGAGGGTCTACATATATTTACATTTTCGAGCAAACCGGATAAAAACTGCGGTTTCTAGATCGGTCTATGGTGTGTGTCGAGCCAAAACATGGGTCGACACACACCATATTCGGCTGACCTATTTGAGGTCAGCCGGATTCTAGAAGTTCTAAAAATTAATTCGGGAGGTAGGTCTATATGGGGGCTATACCAAAACATGGAGCAATACTCACCATTTTCGACACACCACTTAATGGTCCTCAAATACCTCTAGAATTCCAATTTCAGACAAATTGGGTAAAAACTACGAATTCTAGAAGCCAACGAAGTATAGTCGAGAGATGAGTCTATATGGGGGCTATACCCAAACATGGGGCGATAAGCAACATTTTAGGGACACCTTTTGATGGTCCTAAAATACTTCTAGAGTTCCAATTTCAGTCATTCCGTTTGTAACACATCGATGTATCGATCTCCGACTATATAAAGTATATATATTCTTGATCAGGGAGAAATTCTAAGACGATATAACGATGTCCGTCTGTCTGTCTGTCTGGCTGGCTGTCTGTTGGAATCTCGCTACAGTCTTCAATAATGAAACAATCGTGCTGAAATTTTGCACAAACTCGTCTTTTGTCTGCAGGTCAAGTTCGAAGATGGGCTATATCGGTCCAGGTTTTGATATAGTCCCCATATAAACCGACCTCCCGATTTTGGGTCATGGGCTTATAGAAATAGTAGTTTTTATCCAATTTGCCTGAAATTTGAAATCTAGAGGTATTTTAAGACCATAAAGAGGTGCGCCAAAAATGGGGTGTATCGTTCCATGTTTTGGTATAGCCCCCATAAAGACCGATCTCTATATACAATTTGCCTGAAATTGGAAATTTATAGGTATTGTAGGACCACAAATACGTGTGCCAAAAAATGTGAGTATCGGTCCATATTTTGGTATAGCCCCCATATAGACCGATTTCCCGATTTTACTTCTAGGCTTATAGAAACCGCAGTTTTTATTCAATTTACCTGAAATTGGAAATCGAGAGGTACATTATAACCGTGAAGAGGTGTGCCAAAAATGAGGAGCATCGGTCCATGTTTTGGTATGGTCCCCATATAAACCGACTTCCCGATTTGGGGTCTTGGGCTTATAGAAACCGTAGTTTTTATCCAATTTGCCTGAAATTGAAAAGCTAGAGGTACTTGAGGACCATCAAAAGGTGTGCCGAAAATGGTGCGTATCGTTCCATGTTTTGGTATAGCCCCCATATAGACCGATCTCCCGATTTTACATCTTGGGTTTATAGAATCCGTAGTTTATATACAATTAGCATGAAATTGGAAAATTATAGGTATTTTAGGATCATAAAGAGGTATGCCACAAATGGTGAGTATCGGTCCATGTTTTGGTATAGCCCCGATATAGACCGATATCCCGATTTAACTCCTTGGGTTTCTAGAAACCGTAGTTTTTATCCGATTTGCCTAAAATTGTAAATATTCTGGTATTTTAGGCTCACAAAAACGTGTATCGGATTAAATTTTTATCGGTCCATTTGGTAATGCCTCCATATAGACCGACTTCACTTCTTGAGGGTATAGAAGGCGCACTGATCATCAACATTGCTTGAAACTCAATGTAAAATTTCCAGTTTTTATTTCACGGATGAAAATCTACAGATTTAAGATTTCAAATCAAGACGTTATTTTATTATTTTCTTACACACTTACAAGAGATGTTAATGATTCCTCTAATATTATAAATGCAGAATCCAGGACTATATCAGACCTCATAGGTGAAATCTTTAAATTTGTCTTCGGGAAGTATCCTCAAGTTCTCAAGCTCTCCTGAAAATTCAAAGGAAACCCTAATATTTGGTTCATATTACTGCTGTATATACTTGTTACATTTATAAAGGAAAAAAAAAAATACCATTAAAGGATTGTAGCCATATGAGAAGATGATGCACAGTGGTGGTGAAAAAATATTTCAATTTGGGAGAAATAATTCTCGTATGTAATTTTTATAGAAAATTAACATATAACACCCAAATTGAATCATCTCACCCGCACCCTAAAAATCGCTTTTGTAACATATAACCGAAACACATTGTGCTTCAAGCATATATATTTTCAGGATTGGTCCAAACAAAATATTTTTTGTATTGTTCAAACATATTATGTTGCTTTGTGTATATATTTTTAAGGCGCCAATTGGTTACTTCTATTATTTTATTTGCAGCTTACTCTCTAGGTCTCTCTTTCTAAACACATATATGTTTGTAGGCTATTTCTAAATTAATATATGTTTGCATCTAAGCTATTATATTTATAAACATTTTATGTCCCAAACATAATATGTTCTAACATATTAACATATATGTCCCAAACATTTTATGCTAGTTTATGAACATTATATGCTAGCACTTAAAAATATTGTGTTAAAAAATTTGAGTTCCAAATATATAATTTTTACACCCAAACAGTATTTTTCGTCCGTGCGGCCAGATTTTACTAAGGACTATGGAAATGTGTATTAGCCAACGAAACATATTTATAGTCAGATTTTTGAGATTGGTATATGGCATTTTCTTTTCATTAGCTCATTAATACAAATTCCTTAGTCTTCTTGTCCTACATCCTCAAAAAATCGCTTCTGTAACATATACCCCAAACACATTTTGCTTCAAGCATATATATTTTCAGGATTGGTTCAAGCAAAATATTGTTTGTAATGTTGAAACATATTATGCTTCTTTGTGTGTATATTTTTAAGGCGCCAATATGGCTTTATCTAAATTAATATATATTTGTATTCATATCTAAATTAATATATATCTAAATTAATATATATTTGCATTCAAACATATTATATTTACAAAAACGTTATGTCCCGAACATAATACGTTCTAACATATTAACATATATGTCGCAAGCATGTTGTGCTAGATTATGAACATTATATGCTTGCACTTAAAAAAATTGAGATCCAAAAATATATTTTTTATAACCAAACATATGAAAAACAGCCTTTTTCTAAGATTCGATAATATGTAAAAATTACTTTAATTTGAAATATTTTCCATATTTTTGACTAACATTGTGTGTCGTCCCGGGGCGTTAGCCGATTCAAATTTTAGATGTAGATTTTGTTGAAAAAAACTTGTATCCACAACGGTTCAGATTTAAATAAATTTATATGCGAATATGAAATTTTATATAGCTCCGTACAAATTTGACGAATGTCTGCTGATAATAAAAATCTACAATGTGGTGAAGGGTATTGTATAGTCGGCCACATTCAACTTTAGGCTATCCTTACTTGTTTTTAATTCAATTAAAGTTTTTGTTTGATAAAAAAATGCCGAGAAAGGCAATTGCTGTGTTAGTTGTTAGTAACTATCACAAAAGTTTTAATTGCATTTGTTTAACTCCAGCCCATACTTCAGATTCTGTTCCACTATAGACTGTTCCTGATATCTTACATCTGCTATTAGATTTGGAGTTTGTTCTCTGTGGTCAACTGGAATGGAAAACAAAATGGCTTTTATATTCAACTGGTCCTTTGCTCTCTTTTCTTTTAATTTGCGTCTACCCAAAATTGAATGCAAAGCAAAAATTGTTTATCTACACTTAGAGAAATATTAAATTGAAAAAAAAAAAAAAATGCTGTTAGGGTCTCCTTTGCAGCTTACACATGCAATTTTAAGGCCTCTCCCTCCAAGGAAAATTTTTATTGCCGATTTAAGTTTATTTTAGTTAATAAAAATTTGTTGATTTTTCTTCAATTTTGCCAAATGTGAGAAAATTTTTCTTGACTTAATTTTTTTGCTTTCTTTTAACACGCGAAATTAAACATGAGAAAAAAATGTTATACGAATGAAATACACAATTTTGCTAAATATGAAAATAGTTCATATTTTTCTAATATGGGTGAAGTTTGCTGAAACTATTCATAAGTTTCTCAAACGAGTAAAGTTTACTTACATTGTGTCTGTGTAAGCATTGCTTAAAAATAAACTTTGGAGAGTTAAGAAATTCAATTTGAAATAAAAACAAGAAAAAGAACATATATGAAATATAAAACATATATGAAATAGAGAAACATAAAATTTTAATATGCATTGAGGAAGTGAAAATAAAAGATCTTTTCTTTAAAAAGGCTTATAGTCTATCTAGAACTTCATATAGCGTTAAAGACATTTTAAATATTTTTTATTTCAATTTTTTCTCCCAAAAAAATGAAATTTTATTAAAAAATAGAAAAAAATATATTATTTTTATTAAATTTTCTTCAATTTGACAAAAATGTTATCTAAAATTTTCCAATATAAAGCTACATTTTCTTTCATGGTGGGTTCACTTTTTTCTGGGTGTGATATTTGAAATCTCTACATCTTTAATATATCTTACCAGGTATAGCGGAATCAATAACAACGTTCAAAAGCTTTGGAACTGGGTACGGTTTTCTTTCAGTGTAGATAACATAACCTACTCTTCAGAGGACTACTTCAGAGGACTACTTATCTGATAAAGCAAACATGCGTTTAGCAAACCTAAAACTGCAAAATTTTCAGTATTCATGTCATCAATTTGTATGAAAATCAAGTTATCCTTAATCTCTTGTAGGAAATTCGGTGAACTGTCTGAATGTATTCTGATAATTAGTTGATAGTTTTGCTGCAAGTAGAGGATGCTGATGAGGAATGTGGTAATTCCGAAACGTGCGTCCATCCAACCATATTGCAGTCTATAGGGCTTTGTCCAAATAAATTTGACAAACATTCTTTTCCTCTGTTGGTTAAGCTACACTTGTAGTTTAGTCAATGCATGGTTTTAAGCAGAAATCAAAAACAACCACAATGGGTAAAAAATAATATTAATAATAAAATAATTTCTGTCAAAATTAATGTCCTTTATTTCTATGAGATCATCGCCTATGGCTATACGGTCTATTTTGCATGCATCAAGAAAATGTAAATATCACATTGTTCTATTTATAGCAAATCTCGAAATGAAGGAGACTACAAATTAATCGGAAGTTTTTTTTAACATGTTCGTTCGTTTTAGTAGGTTAGATAAAATGGCCAACCCCTTATCCTATTAATTTGGATAAGGGATTGATATTTAAGATCCGCCTGGCATTAGCTTTACTTTTATTATATTTTTTGATCGTAGTCCCCAAACTGTGCCAAACTGGTTATTATAAGTTAGGACATTTGTTTGCATCCATAAAGAGAGGAGATATTTACTCAGGGTCACCCTCTGAGTCGATTTAGCGCAGGGATGGAAAATACAATTTTTAAGAAAGTACAAAAAAGTATTTTTTTCACTAAATTTCAACACAAATCCCATTGGAAGATTATTGTCAAGAGCTCCTTTAGACTGAATTTTAAAGAAAATAAAATTTGGTTTGTCAACTCCTTAATTTTAAATATTTTGTTTTTAGTTTTATATCCATTTACAACGACTACCATAGTATTGTAGTCACGATTGAACTTCATGGTACTTCATAAATTTTCTGTAGATAAATAAAAATAAATTTTTGACAATATTTTCTAAAAAAAATAATTTTTTTACAAAACTTACCATAGAAATAAAACTTTGACAAAATTTTTTATAGAAATAAAATTTTGACAAAATTTTTTATAGAAATAAAATTTTGACAAAATTTTCTATAGAAGCAAAACTTTGACAAAATTTTCTACAGAAATAAAATTTTGACAAAAAATTTCTATAGAAATAAAATTTTGACAAAATTTTCTATAGAAATAAAATTTTGACAAAATTTTCCATAGAAATAAAATTTTGACAAAATTTTTCATAGAAATAAAATTTTGGCAAAATTTTCTATAGAAATAAAATTTTTACAAAATTTTCTATAGAAATAAAATTTTGACAAAATTTTCTATAGAAATACAATTTTGACAAAAAAATGTTGACAAAATTTTCTATAGAAATAAAACTTTGACAAAATTTTCTATAGAAATAAAACTTTGACAAAATTTTCTACAGAAATAAAATTTTAACAAAAATTTCTATAGAAATAAAATTTTGACAAAATTTTCTATAGAAATAAAATTTTGACAAAATTTTCTATAGAAATAAAATTTTGACAAAATTTTCCATAGAAATAAAATTTTGACAAAATTTTTCATAGAAATAAAATTTTGGCAAAATTTTCTATAGAAATAAAATTTTGACAAAATTTTCTATAGAAATACAATTTTGACAAAAAAATGTTGACAAAATTTTCTATAGAAATAAAACTTTGACAAAATTTTCCATAGAAATAAAATTTTTAAAAATTTTTCTGTTGAAATATAATTTTGGCAAAAATTTCAATAGAAATAAAATTTTGACAAAATTTTCTATAGAATAAAATTTTGACAGAATTTTCGATAGAGATAAAATTTTGACAAAATTTCCTATAGAAATAAAATTTTGACAACATTTTCTAGAGAAATAAAATTTTGACAAAATTTTCTATAAAAATAAAATGTTGACAAAATTTTCTATAGAAATAAAATTTTCATAAAATTTTCTATAGAAATAAAATTTTGGCAAAAATTTCTATAGAAAAAAATTTTGACAAAATTTTGACAAAATTTTTTATAGAAATAATATTTTGACAAAATTTTCTATAGAAATACAATTTTGACAAAATTTCATATAGAAATAAAACTTTGACAATATTTTCTATTGAAATAAAATGTTGACAAAATTTTTTATAGAAATAAAACTTTGACAAAATTTTCAATAGAAATAAAATTTTGACAAAATTTTCTATACAAATAAAATTTGGCAAAATTTTCTATAGATATCAAATGTTGACAGAATTTTTGAAAAATACAATTTTGACAAAATTTCCTCTAGCAATAAAACTTTGACAAAATTTTCTATAGAAATAAAATTTTGATAACATTTTCTATAGAAATAAAATTTTGACAAAATTTTCACCAGAAATAAAATGTTGACAAAATTTTCTATAGAAATAAAACTTTGACAAAATTTTCCATAGAAATAAAATTTTTAAAAATGTGTCTGTTGAAATAAAATTTTGACAACATTTTCAATAGAAATAAAATTTTGACAAAATTTTCTATAGAATAAAATTTTGACAACATTTTCTAGAGAAATAAAATTTTGATAAAATTTTCTATAGAAATAAAATTTTGGCAAAAATTTCTATAGAAAAAAATTTTGACAAAATTTTTTATAGAAATAACATTTTGACAAAATTTTCTATAGAAATACAATTTTGACAAAATTTCATATAGAAATAAAACTTTGACAATATTTTCTATTGAAATAAAATGTTGACAAAATTTTTTATAGAAATAAAACTTTGACAAAACTTTTTGATAAAATTTTCTATAGAAATAAAATTTTGACAAAATTTTCACCAGAAATAAAATTTTGACAAAATTTTCTATAGAAATAAAATTTTGACAAAATTTTCTATAGAAATAAAATTTTGACAAAATTTTCTATAGAAATAAAATTTTGACAAAATTTTCAATAGAAATACATTTTTGATAAAATTTTCAATAGAAGTAAATTTTTGATAAATTTTTTTTATAGAAAATTTGTATCAGATTTTTTTATAGAAAATTCTCCCAAAGAAAAATGTTGACAACATTTTCTGTAGAAATAAAATTTTGATGAAACTTTCTGGAGAAATAAAATTTTGTCAAAACTTTATAAGAAATAAATTTTTGCAAAATAATATCGGAGGTTTCGACCGTGATTGTACTGCTTATTTTAATACGCGATCGATAACTTCTTGTCTACAAAGTGTTCGTGTGGAAGCGTAATATAGAAACACACGCTTTTTTCGACTAAAACATTCTTGAAATTCAATATTTCAATTTGACTATGGCTTTTAAAAAATCGAGATTTTTTCCCACATGAACTTTTGTGTTTTTCCAAAATTGTAAAAGACTATTAGCAAATAAGTTTGTTAAAGACTTTCTCGAAATAATAAAATATTTGGTCAAAACTATAATGTCTACATAAAAGGTACTAAATCGTTCTAGGGTGTACTACGGTACTAACTAGGGTGAAAATGTATTGCAAAATGTGCTATAGTACTGCATTTTCCATTCCCGATTTAGCGATGCCTGACTCCGTCCGTCTGTCTGTGAAAACATTTTTGTAATCAATCGAGTCAAATTTGGAAAAAGTGTTGTTCCACCAAGACAACGCACCGTGCCACAAGTCATTGAGAACGATGGCAAAAATTCATGAATTGGGCTTCGAATTGCTTCTCCACCTACCGTATTCTCCAGATCTGCCCCCAGCGACTTTTTCTTGTTCTCAGACCATCCTTTTGAGGTCTGAGAACAAGCAGGGAAAAAAATTGGCTGCAATGAAGAGGTGATCGCCGAAACTGAGACCTATTTTGAGGCAAAACCGAAGGAGTACTACCAAAATGGAAGGTCGTTACAATCGTTGTATCGCTCTTGAAGGGAACTATGTTGAATAATAAAAACGAATTTTGACAAAAAAATGTGTTTTTCTTTGTTGGACCGGGGACTTATCAGCCAACCTGTTATATGTGCTCAGAAGCCAGAGTTTTACCTTGATTTGCTTGAAATTTTGCACAAACAAAACACTTGGCCGTATATTCAAGTGCGCAAAATTTGATTGAAATCGGTTCAGATATAGATATAGCTTTCGCCCGATTTAGACTCATATGACCATAGAGAGAGCAGTGCAATTGGTACTATAATCAAGTGTGCTAAATTTGATTGAAATCGCTTCAGATTTAGATATAGCTCCCATATAAATCTTTCGCCCGATTTACACTCATATGACCACAGTGGTTAATCTTTTACTCCGATTTGGTTGAAGTTTTGCACAGGGAGCAGAATTAACATTCTGACTGTCCGTACCAAATTTGGTTGAAATCGGTTCAGATTTAGATATAGCTCCCATATATATGTTTTTCTGATTTCGACAAAAATGGTCAAAATACCAAAATTTTCCTTGCAAAATCGCCACTGCTTACTCGAAAACTTGTAAAAATGATTCCAATTTTTCTATACTTCTAATACATATCTATGGACCGATAAATCATAAATACACTTTTGCGAAGTTGCCTCATACATAAGATTCGGCCCGGCCGAACTTACGGCCGTATATACTTGTTTTTTATAAACTTTTTTCTCCACTGTTTTTTTTTTTTTTTTTGTTTCTCTCTAAATGTTTCATTTGTTTTATTGTATTATTGAAATCTTTAGTGTCTTTATATGTTGCCACTTTCTATTTTGTTTTTTTTTTTTTTCATTTCATGTCGATGAATGAATACGTCAAATATTTGGTTTAGAATGAAAGCAAAAGCAACGTCAATATCAAAAGCACCTAAAAGAATTGAGCAGCACGTTCTAACGACCAAAACTAACAAGCGTCAAGGGGATCATCGTGGCCCAAATGCCTCCTTTCCCCATACTTCTACCCTTTCAGCAATCATTTTTGTTAACAGAGTTTGTTTTTTTTTCTCGTTGATATTTTCACATTGAACCATTTGGGTTTTGTTTGGTATTACTGGTATACCTATTTATCCTGTTGGCGTTGTTTTGTAATCGACGGTGTCTGCGTGTGTGTGTGTGTATGTGTGCGCCACCACATAGACTCATCCAAGGACTGACTGATTTATCAATATTGATGTCCTTAGCCCAAGGCAAACACTTGTGTTATGCTTTTTAACCATAACAATTTTCGTTGGCCTTATTTCCTCGATTTTCGTTCATTCATTCCCCGTGGCCCTGACTCTTATGTGCTTGCCTCCAGTGGTATGGGTTTTGAAAGTGTTGCTTTTTTTGCCGTATTCTATTTGTTGTTCTTGCTGAGGCAGTTGTTGTTGATATTTACTGGTTGTACTTGGCAATTTTTGTTGTTGTTGTTATTCATTTTTATACCCACCACCATAGGATGGGGGGTATATTAACTTTGTCATTCCGTTTGTAACACATCGAAATATTGCTCTAAGACCCCATAAAGTATATATATTCTGGGTCGTGGTGAAATTCTGAGTCGATCTGAGCATGTCCGTCCGTCCGTCCGTCCGTCCGTCCGTCTGTTGAAATCACGCTGACTTCCGAACGAAACAAGCTATCGACTTGAAACTTGGCACAAGTAGTTGTTATTGATGTAGGTCGGATGGTATTGCAAATGGGCCATATCGGTCCACTTTTACGTATAGCCCCCATATAAACGGACCCCAAAATTTGGCTTGCGAGGCCTCTAAGAGAAGCAAATTTCATCCGATCCGGCTGAAATTTGGTACATGGTGTTAGTATATGGTCTCTAACAACCATGCAAAAATTGGTCCACATCGGTCCATAATTATATATAGCCCCCATATAAACCGATCCCCCGATTTGGCTTGCGAGGCCCCTAAGAGAAGCAAATTTCATCCGATCCGGCTGAAATTTGGTACATGGTGTTAGTATATGGTCTCTAACAATCATGCAAAAATTGGTCCACATCGGTTCATAATTATATATAGCCCCCATATAAACCGATCCCCCGATTTTGCTTGCGAGGCCCCTAAGAGAAGCAAATTTCATCCGATCCGGCTGAAATTTGGTACATGGTGTCAGTATATGGTCTCTAAGAACCATGCAAAAATTGGTCCACATCGGTCCTTAATTATATATAGCCCCCATATAAACCGATCCCCCGATTTGGCTTGCGAGGTCTCTAAGAGAAGCAAATTTCATCCGATCCGGTTGAAATTTGGTACATGGTGTTGGTATATGGTCTCGAACAACCATGCAAAAATTGGTCCACATCGGTCTATAATTATATAATTATATATCATCCGATCCGGCTGAAATTTGGTACGTGATGTTAGTATATGGTCTCTAACAACCATGCAAAAATTGGTCCACATCGGTTCATAATTATATATAGCCCCCATATAAACCGATCACCAGATTTGACCTCCGGAACCTCTTGGAAGACCAAAATTCATCTGATTCAGTTGAAATTTGGTGCGAGGTGTTAATATATGGCCTCAAACTCCCATGCAAAAATTGGTCGATATCGGTCCATAATTATATATAGGCCCCATATAAACCGATCCCCAGATTTGACCTCCAGAGCCCCTTGGAAGAGCAAAATTCTTCCCATTCGGTTGAAATTTGGTACGTGATGTTAGTATATGGTATCCAACAACCATGCAGGAATAAGAAGTTTTAAGATACCACAACCCAAGTAATTCGATTGTGGATGACAGTCTTTCGTAGAAGTTTCTACGCAATCCATGGTGGTGGGTACATAAGATTCGGCCTGGCCGAACTTGCGGCCGTATATACTTGTTATCAATGTTGATGGTCTTTGTTATGTGGGTGGTGATGACAGAGTGAGTGAGAGAGCGAGAGAGAGAAAAAGTGAAAGAATAAAGGAAATTACCTGCTCTCGAATAATGTTGGCCTTAGTGTAACCAAAAATGTTGGCATTGACGTTGGTTACATTAAGGTTTGTTTTTTTTTTGTTGGTTTGGTTTTTTATTTGGGCCAAAAAAGATCTACCAAATCGAAAAACATATTGCCATACAATGTCTCTCAAAAATGCTTTTGTCTCGACTCTTTACTGGTACATATGCGGGAACAAGGATTTTGTGTTTTAGATGTCAGCATAACGAAATATTAATACACATATTCAGAGAAAACAAGTAAGGAAAGTCTAAAGTCGAGCGGGGCCGACTATATTATACCCTTCACCACTTTGTAAGTCCACATTTTCGATACCATATCAAATCCGTCCAATATGTTGGATGTTATATGAATCCATACACATATATTCTGTATATCTGAGCAGATCTGTACAGAGTTCTGCAATACTTATAGATTTTACATTTAAGTCGGCTAATGCGCTGAGGTGGAACACAATGTTAGTAAAAAATATAGGAAACATTTAAATATGAACCAATTTTGAGGCAACTTCGCAAAAGTGTATTTATGATTTATCGGTCGATAGATGTGTAATAGAGTAGTAGGAAAATTTGAGTCATTTTGATAAGTTTTCGACTTAGCAGTGGCGATTTGATAAGGAAAATGTAGGTATTTCGGCCAGTTTTGCCTAAATAGGAAAAACATATATATGGAATCTATATCGAAATCTGAACCGATTGCAATCAAATTGCACATGCATAGTTACTATGTTGAATCTACTCCCTGTGCAAAATTTCACGTAAATCGGATAACAACTTTGACCTCTGTGGTCATATGACGGAAAATCGGGCGAAAGATATATATGGGAGCTATATCAAAATCTGAACCGATTTCAACCAAAATAAACACGCATATGCAGAACCTTAATTCTACTGCCTGTGCAAAGTTTCAAGTTCAATTCTACTTCCTCTGCAAAATTTCACGTAAATCAGAGTAGCACTTTTGCCTCTGTGGACATATTAGTCCAAATCGGGTGAATGATATATATGGGAGCTATATCTAAATCTGAACCGATTTCAACTAAATTTTGCACAATTAACGATACTATAAAACGTACTCCTTGTGCAAAATTTCAAGCAACTCAGGGCAAAACTCTGGCTTTTGAGGCCATATAAATCCAAATCGGACGAAAGATATATATGGGAGCTATATCTAAATCGGAACCGATTTTGACCAAATTAAGCACACTCAACGATACTATTAAACGTACTTGTTGTGCAAAATTTGAAGCAAATCAGGGCAAAACTCTGGCTTTTGGGCCATATAAGTCCAAATCGGTCGAAAGATATATATGGGAGCTATATCTAAATCTGAACCGATTTCAACTAAATTTGGCACAATTAACGATACTATTAAACGTACCCCTTGTGCAAAATTTGAAGCAAATCAGGGCAAAACTCTGGCTTTTGGGGCCATATAAGTCCAAATCGGACGAAAGATATATATGGGAGCTATATATAAATCTGAACCGATTTAGTTGATATTTGGCAGTTTTTACGGGACTGACAAAACATTCAGATGTACAAAATTTGAAGAACGTCGGTTCATAAATACGTGAATTATGATCAAATCGGTGATAACTATATATGGCAGCTATATCTAAATCTGAACCGATTTTTTCCAAAACCAATAGCGATTGTCTCTGTCCCAAGAAACGGCCCTATACCAAATTTGAGGACGATCGGACTTAAACTGCGACGTGTACTTTGTGCACAAAATTACATATACAGACGGACGGACGGACAGACAGACAGACAGACAGACATCGTTAAATCGACTCAGAATTTAATTCTAAGCCGATCGGTATACTAAAAGATGGGTCTATGACAATTATTTCTTGGCGTTACATACAAATGCACAAACTTATTATACCCTGTACCACAGTAGTGGTGAAGGGTATAAAAAGTGAACCTTCCAAAGCACTAAAGCCAACTTAACTGTATTTTAGTTCATGCAATTTATTAGTTTTAGTTTAAATTTATATAAATTCTGTAAGAGGATCCGGAGGCGTCTAGCGCTGTAAACGTGAAGTAACACCGTAGTTTTGTCAGAATCTAATATCGCCCCAGAAGCCACAGTTTCACTTTGACTTGCTCAAAATTTTGCACAAGGAGTACAATTAGTAATATAGTCAAGTGTGTAAAATTTGGTGTACATCGGTTCAGATTTAGATATAGCTCCCATACAAATCTTCCGCCCAAGTTAGACTCATATGACTTCCGGAAAACAAATTTTCACTGTGAGACCAAATATTCACTCTGATTTAGGTTAAGTTAGATAAAAGTGGCAGCCCGATTAAGATTCAGGCTCACTTAGACTATTCAGTCCATTCTGATACCACATTAACTAAAAGTACCTATTACATATGGGCACTTCTAGTTTTAACCGCTGAACCTTCTCGATTATTTTCTTCTGTTGAACCAACCAGATTGTTCCAAAAACATTAGCAGACTGCTTAAGATAACGTTTTCCAAGTGCGCCAGTAATCTGAAGCTATATGCCCCTAAAATTTGCTTACGCCTTACACAAAATGCAGGACACTCACACAAGAGGTGTTTTATTGATTCCTTTTCCTCCGCATCATGACAGCTCATACAATAGTCATTATACTTCCCACCAATAGTTTTTGCAAAATCGCCTATCAGGCAGCGATCCGTTATAGCAGATATCAGGAGTCATATCTGGCGTCTCGAGAACACTAGCATATCTAGTGTGCGGTTTAAGTTTAAATGGGGCCATATTTGCTTGGTGTCGTTACAACCCTTGCAATTCTCCCATCGAACATTTGCCATCATGACAGCCTTCTCACCCAGTAAGAGCTTGCAGATAGCCAGAGGCATACCAACAGATTCTAGTTCCCCTGGAATATGTAAGGTAGTTCCTAGCCTTTTTAGCTCATCTGCTTCGATGTTCCCCGGTATGTTCCTATGGCCAGCCACCCATATTAGGTGAATATTGTGCTGCTCAGCCATCTCATTGAGAGATTTGCGGCAGTCGATGGCCGTTTTCGAGTTGAGGAACACAGAGTCCAAGGATTTTATTGCAGGCTGACTGTCTGAGTATATATTAATGCCAATATTGCTTGGAGCATTACTTCTCAGCCAATTCACCACTTCTCATATTGCTAATATTTCAGCCTGAAAAACACTACAGTGATCAGGTAATCTTTTCGCTATTCGAAGTTCCAGATCTTTAGAATATACTCCGAAACCCACTTGGCCATCCAATTTGGATCCATCAGTGTAGAAATCTTGGATCCATCAGTGTAGAAATCTTTTATTCCCCGGGGTCCGTGTACACCACGCCTCACTGTTGGGAATTAGAGTCTCAAACTTATTGTCGAAAAGTGGTCTCGCCAAAGTGTAATACACTACGTTAGGCACATCTGACATTATTTTGAGGACCGAACTGTGACCGTTACTTTTTTCCGACCACAGCGATAGCTCGGGCAACCGCACAGCCGTTGTTGCAGCTGACTGTTTGGCCAAAATGTCTAAAGGCAATAGATGCAGTATGACATTAAGGGAATTTGTTCCTGTCTTGCTGAATGCACCTGAGATACACAAGCACGCTGCAGTTTGTCTAAACTTGTTGGCTGGTGAAGTGCCGGCCACCAGACTACAACACCATATAGCATTATAGGTCTAACCACTGCCGTGTATAGCCAATGCACAATTTTTGGTTTTAGTCCCCACTTTTTCCCTATTGCCTTTATGCACGAGTATAAAGCTACCGTTGCTTTCCTCGCCCTTTCTTCAATATTAAGCTTAAAGTTCAGCTTCCTCTCTGATTTACTTGAAATTTTGCACATTTGTAGAATTAACATTTTTACGGTGCATACGGTGAATTTGGTATTCAATTAATTCATTTTATTCATCCAAAATTTCATAGGTTTACAAATAGTATTAAAGACTATTTTTGAGATTTTATCTATAAGATATTGCAACAAATAAATACTATATTTAAATTTTTATACCCTCCATCATAGGATGGGGGTATATTAACTTTGTCATTCCGTTTGTAACACATCGAAATATTGCTCTAAGACCCCATAAAGTATATATTCTGGATCGTGGTGAAATTCTGAGTCGATCTAAGCATGTCCGTCCGTCCGTCCGTCTGTTGAAATCACGCTAACTTCCGAACGAAGCAAGCTATCGACTTGAAACTTGGCACAAGTAGTTGTTATCGGTGTAGGTCGGACGGTATTGAAAATGGGCCATATCGGCCCACTTTTACGTATAGCCCCCATATAAAGGGACCCTCAGATTTGGCTTGTGGAGCCTCTAACAGAAGCATATTTCATCCGATCCGGCTGAAATTTGATACATGATGTTGGTATATGGTATCTAACAACCATGCAAAAATTGGTCCACATCGATCCATAATTATATATAGCCCCCATATAAACCGATCTTCAGATTTGGCTTGCGGAGCCTAAAAGAGAAGCAAATTTCATCCGATCCGGCTGAAATTTGGTACATGGTGTTGGTATATGGTCTTTAACAATCATGCAAAAATTGGTCCACATCGGTCCATAATTATATATAGCCCCCATATAAACCGATCCCCAGATTTGGCTTGCGGAGCCTCAAAGAGAAGCAAATTTCATCCGATCCGGCTGAAATTTGGTACATGGTGTTGGTATATGGTCTCTAACAACCATGCAAAAATTGGTCCACATCGGTCCATAATTATATATATCCCACATATAAACCGATCCCCATATTTGGCTTGCGAAGTCACCAAGAGAAGCAAATTTCATCCAATCCGGTTGTAATTTGGAACATGTTGTTAGTATATGATCTTTAACAAGCGTGCCAGAATTGGTCCATATCGGTCCATAATTATATATAGCCCCCATATAAAACATTCTCCAGATTTGACGTCCGGAGCCTCTTGGAAGAGCAAAATTCATCCGATCCGGTTCAAATTAGGCACGTGGTGTTAGTATATGGTCGCTAACAACCATACCAAAATTGGTCCAATCACACAAAAATGTGTCCATATCAGTTCATAATCATGGTTGCCACTGGAGCCAAAAATAATCTACCAAAATTTTATTTCTATAGAAAATTTTGTCAAAATTTTATTTCTATAGAAAATTTTGTCAACATTTTATTTCTAGAGAAAATTTTGTTAAAATTTTATTCGGTTCATAATAAAATTTTCATCATTGTCAAAATTTTATTTCTATAAAAAATTTTGTTCAAATTTTATTCGGTTCATAATCATGGTTGCCACTCGAACCAAAAATAATCTACCAAGATTTTATTTCTATAGAAAATTTTGTCAAAATGTATTTCTATAGAAAATTTTGTTAAAATTTTATTTCTGTAGAAATTATTGTCAAAATTTTCTTTCTATAGAAAATTTTGTGAAAATTTTTTTTTCTATAGACAATTTTGTGAAAATTTTATTTCTGTAGAAAATTTTGTTAAAATTTTATTTCTGTAGAAAATTTTGTCAAAATTTTATGTCTATTTTGTCAAACTGAATTATATACGCATTGGATCGATCTTTTTTTGATTTAATATACCGCGTATGGACTTACATACAATTTAGAAGATGGTGTTAGGAGTTTTTAAGATACCTTGCCATCGGCAAGCGTTACCGCAACTTAAGTAATTCGATTGTGGATGGCAGTGTTTAGATGAAGTTTCTACGCAATCCATGATGGAGGGTACATAAGCTTCGGCCTGGCCGAACTTATGGCCGTATATACTTGTTGCTAACTTATTTAATATATTATATATTTATTGAATTAAATTAGATTTTGTAGGCAAAAGTGGGGAAAACAAAATTAATTTAAATTACAGAGAAGGGTTCAAGAATTAGCGTAATTAGAGTAAAGGTGAATATATATAAATTATTTTAAAAAGAAAAATAATTTATTATATACCATTTACTCAAAGCTTGGTGATGTCATAGTTTGCAGTAGGAATTACTATAATTCTAAACAATCTCTCATTACATCGTAAGGAGAGTCTATTATTTTGTTGAAGAAATTGATACTTTGTCTATCTAAGTGTTCTTTAAAAAAGTTCGTATCCTGTTTCATTATGTAGATGAAAAGTTGAATATCTCCATGATTTGTTGTTTATCAATTTCAAACATTTGTTTTGAATGATTTGCAGCTTTTTCATGTGGCTTTTGGCAGCATTATGCCATACAGGGTCAGGGTAGGACATAATCGGCCTTATTACGGTGAATTTGATTGAAATCGATTCAGATTTGGATATAGCTCCCATATAACAGGTTGGCTTATAAGCCCCCGGTATAACAAAGAAAAACACATTATTTTTTTGTCAAAATTCTTTTTATACCCTCGACCATAGGATGGGGGTATATTAACATTGTCATTCCGTTTGTAACACATCGAAATATTGCTCTAAGACCTCATAAAGAATATATATTCTGGGTCGTGGTGAAATTCTGAGTCGATCTGAGCATGTCCGAACGTCCGTCCGTCCGTCTGTTGAAATCACGCTAACTTCCGAACGAAACAAGCTATCGACTTGAAACTTGGCACAAATAGTTGTTATTGATGTAGGTCGGATGGCATTGCAAATGGGCCATATCGGTCCACTTTTACGTATAGCCCCCATATAAACGGACCCCAAAATTTGGCTTGCGATTGCTCTAAGAGAAGCAAATTTCATCCGATCCGGCTGAAATTTGGTACATGGTGTTAGTATATGGTCTCTAACAACCATGCAAAAATTGGTCCACATCGGTCCATAATTATATATAGCCCCCATATAAACCGATCCCCCGATTTGGCTTGCGAGGCCTCTAAGAAAATCAAATTTCATCCGATCCGGCTGAAATTTGGTACATGGTGTTAGTATATGGTATCTAACAACCATGCAAAAATTGGTCCACATCGGTCCATAATTATATATAGCCCCCATATAAACCGATCCCCCGATTTGGTTTGCGAGGCCTCTAAGAGAGGCCTCCGGAGCCTCTTGGAAGACCAAAATTCATCTGATTCACTTGAAATTTGGTACGTGGTGATTATATAAGTCCTCAAACTCCCATGCAAAAATTGGTCAATATCGGTCAATAATTATATATAGGCCCCATATAAACCGATCCCCAGATTTGACCTCCAGAGCCCCTTGGAAGAGCAAAATTCTTCCCATTCGGTTGAAATTTGGTACGTGATGTTAGTATATGGTATCCAACAACCATGCAGGACTTGGTTCCTATCAGTCCATAATTATATATAGCTCCCATATAAACCGATCCCCAGATTTGACCTCCGGTGCCTTTTCGAGAAGCAAAATTCATCCCATCTGCTTGAAATTTGGTACGTGGTGGTAGTATATGATATTTAACAACCATGCCAAAAGTGATCCATATCAGTCCATAACCATATATAGCCCCCATATAAACCGATCCCGAGATTTGGTTTTGGAGTCTCTTGGAGGAGCAAATTTCATCCGAGTGAGTTAAAATTTTTTACATTGTGCTAGTATATGGTCGTTAACAACCATGTCCATATAGGTCCATATCGGTCTATAGTTATATATAGCCCTAAGATAAATCGATCCCCAATCACACAAAAATTGGTCCATATCAAGTTCATAATTGTGTATAGCCCCCATATAAGCGACCCCCAATATTTCAATTCTGACTCTCTAATTACCGTGCAAATGTCCATATTGATTCGTAATTATTTGTAGACTTACATATACATAACTTTTTTGTCTAATATGTTCCATGTATGGACTAAATCACAATTTACAAAACGATGTTAAGAAGTTTTAAGATACCACAACCCAATTAATTCGATTGTGGATGACAGTCTTTCGTAGAAGTTTCTACGCAATCCATGGTGGAGGGTACATAAGATTCGGCCTGGCCGAACTTACGGCCGTATATACTTGTTATTATTCAACATAGTTCCCTTCAAGAGCGATACAACGATTATAACAACCTTCCAATTTTTGATACCATTTTGGTAGTACTCCTTCGGTTTTGCCTTAAAATAGGCCGCAGTTTCGGCGATCACCTCTTCATTGCAGCCAAATTTTTTCCCTGTGAGCATCCTTTTGAGGTCTGAGACAAAAGAAAAAGTCGCTGGGGGCCAGATCTGGAGAATACGGTGGGTGGGGAAGCAAGTCGAAGCCCAATTCATGAATTTTTGCCATCGTTCTCAATGACTTGTGGCACGGTGCGTTGTCTTGGTGGAACAACACTTTTTTCTTCTTCATATGGGGCCGTTTTGCCGCGATTTCGACCTTCAAACGCTCCAATAACGCCATATAATAGTCATTGTTGATGGTTTTTCCCTTCTCAAGATAATCGATAAAAATTATTCCATGCGCATCCCAAAAAACAGAGGCCATTACATTGCCAGCGGACTTTTGAGTCTTTCCACGCTTCGGAGACGGTTCGCCGGTCGCTGTCCACTCAGCCGACTGTCGATTGGACTCAGGAGTGTAGTAATGGAGCCATGTTTCATCCTTTGTCACATATCGACGGAAAAACTCGGGTGTATTACGAGTTAACAGCTGCAAACCCCGCTCAGAATCATCAATACGTTGGTGTTTTTGGTTAAATGTGAGCTCGCGCGGCACCCATTTTGCACAGAGCTTCCGCATATCCAAATATTGATGAATGATATGACCAACACAGTCCTTTGATATCTTTAAGGCCTCTGCTATCTCGATCAACTTTATTTTACGGTCATTCAAAATCATTTTCGGGCGTCCACTGCGTTCACCGTCCTCCGTGCTCATTTCACCACGTTTGAATTTTGCATACCAATCAATTATTGTTGATTTCCTTGGGGCAGAGTCCGGAAACTCATTATCAAGCCAAGTTTTTGCTTCCACCGTATTTTTTTCCCTTCAGAAAACAGTATTTTATCAAAACACGAAATTCCTTTTTTTTCATTTTTTTCACAATAATAAAAGTTGCTTCACAAAAGCCGCTCTATCTCACAAACTAATTGACTTACAAACGTCAAATTTTGACACGAATCATTTGAAGGTTGGTACTATATAAAAATAATATGCATTTAATACTACCGACGCCATCTATGTGTCAGACCGGGGACTTATCAGCCAACCTGTTAGAAACCGTAGTTTGCATCCAATTTGTCTGAAATTGAAAATCTATAGGTATGTTAGGTGTGCTGAAAAGGTGTGCTAAAAATGGTGAGTATCGGTTCATGTTTTGGTATAGCCCCCCTATAGACCGATCTTCCGATTGTACTTCTTGGGCTTATAGAAATCGTAGTTTTTTTCCAATATTCCTCACATTGAAAATCTATAGGTATTTTAGGACTATAAAAAGGTATGCCGAAAATTGTGAGTATCGGTCCATGTTTTAATATAGCCCCCATATAGACCGATCTCCAGATTTTACTTCTCGGACTTATAGAAAGCGTAGTTTTTATCCAATTTGCCTGAAATTTTAAATCTAGAGATATTATAGGACCACAAAGAGGTGTGCCGAAAATGGTGAGTATCGGCCAATGTTTTAGTATAGCCCCCATATAGACCGATCTCCCGATTTTACTTCTTAGGCTTATAAAACCGCAGTTTTTATCCAATTTGCCTGAAATTTGAAATCTAGAGATATTAAAGGACCACAAAAAGGTGTGCCGAAAATGATGAGTATCGGTCAATGTTTTAGTATAGCCCCATATCGACCGATCTCCCGATTTTACTTTTCGGAGTTATAGAAACCGTAGTTTCCATCCAATTTGCCTGAAATTGGATATCTAGAGGTATTTTTGAACTGAAAGAGGTTTGCCAAAAATGGTGATTATCGGTCCATGTTTTGGTATAGCCCCTATATAGACAGATCTCCCGATTTTACTTTTTGGGCTTATAGAAACCGCAGTTTTTATCCAATTTGCCTGAAATTGGAAATCTAGAGGTGTTTTTGAACCAGAAAGAGATTTGGCAAAAATGGTGAGTATCGGTCCATGTTTTGGTATAGCCCCTATATAGACCGATCTCCCGATTTTACTTTTTGGGCTTATAGAAACCGTAGTTTTTATCCAATTTGCCTCAAATTGGAAATCTAGAGGTATTTTAGAACCACAAAGAGGTTTGCTAAAAATGGTGAGTATCGGTCCATGTTTTGGTATAGCCCCCATATAGACCGATTTGCCAATTTTACTTCTTGGGCTTTTAGAAACCGTAGTTTTTATCCAATTTGCCTCAAATTGGAAATCTAGAGGTATTTTAGAACCATAGGGAGGTGTGCCACAAAAGGTGGGTATCGGTCCATGTTTTGGTATAGTCCCCATTTAGACCGATCTCCTGATTTTACTTCTTGGGCTTATAGAAACCGTAGTTTTCATCCAATTTGCCTGAAATTTGAAATCTAAAGACATTTTAGGACCACAAAGAGGTGTGTCGAAAATAGTGAGTATCGATCAATGTTTTAGTATAGGCCCATATCGACCGATCTCCCGAGTTTACTTTTTGGGCTTTACATTTATCTTCGGGAAGTGTACTGGTTGAACTGCTTTTATTAAGAGAATATCTGCCATCAAACCCCCTGAAATTTGAAAGGAAACTATTATATTTGATTCGTGGTGGTGGGTATTTAAGATTCGTCCCGGATGAATTTACTGCTGTATATACTTGTTTAAAACTTAATTAAGACTTTAATTGGAAAAAAAATTTTTCTGCGTACGGCCTCAAATATCCATAAAAAAAGTACCCAAGTTCCTACAGTTTTTATACCCTTCACCACTACTGTGGTACAGGGTATAATAAGTTTGTGCATTTTTATGTAACGCCAAGAAGGAGTAATCATAGACCAACCTTTTAGTATACGGATCGGCTTAGAATTAAATTCTGAGTCGATTTAGCGATGTCCGTCTGTCTGTATGTCTGTCTGTCTGTCCGTCTGTCTGTCTGTTGGTGTATTTTTGTGTGCAAAGTACAACTCGCAGTTTTAGTCCGATTGACCTAAAATTTGGTATAGGGTCCTGTTTCGGCTCAAAGACGATCCCTACTGATTTTGGAAAAAATCGGTTCAGATTTAGATATAGCTCCGATTTAGTTGAAATTTTGCATAGGGAATAGAATTAGCATAGTAAATATGCGTGCCAAATTTGGTTGAAATCGGTTCAGATTTGGATATATCTCCCATATATAGCTTTCGTCCGATTTGCACTCATATGACCACAGAGGCCAATTTTTAACACCGATTTAGTAGAAATTTTGCACAGGGAGTAGAATTAGCATTGTAGCTATGTGTGCCAAATTTGGTTGACATCGGTTCAGATTTAGATATAGCTCCCATATATATGTTTTTCTGATTTCGACAAAAATGGTCAAAATACCAACATTTTCCTTGTAAAATCGCCACTGCTTAGTCGAAAAACTGTAAAAATGACTCTAATTTTCCTAAACTTTTAATACATATATATCGAGCGATAAATGATAAATAAACTTTTGCGAAGTTTCCTTAAAAATACTTCAGATTTAAATGTTTTCCATATTATACCCACCACCATAGGATGGGGGGTATATTAACTTTGTCATTCCGTTTGTAACACATCGAAATATTGCTCTAAGACCCCATAAAGTATATATATTCTGGGTCGTGGTGAAATTCTGAGTCGATCTGAGCATGTCCGTCCGTCCGTCTGTTGAAATCACGCTAACTTCCGAACGAAACAAGCTATCGACTTGAAACTTGGCACAAGTAGTTGTTAGTGATGTAGGTCGGATGGTATTGCAAATGGACCATATCGGTTCACTTTTACGTATAGCCCACATATAAACGGACCCCAAAATTTGGCTTGCGAGGCCTCTAAGAGTAGCAAATTTCATCCGATCCGGCTGAAATTTGGTACATGGTGTTAGTATATGGTCTCTAACAACCATGCAAAAATTGGTCCACATCGGTCCATAATTATATATAGCCCCCATATAAACCGATCCCCCGATTTGGCTTGCGAGGCCCCTAAGAGAAGCAAATTTCATCCGATCCGGCTGAAATTTGGTACATGGTGTCAGTATATGGTCTTTAACAACCATGCACAAATTGGTCCACATCGGTGCATAATTATATATAGCCCCCATATAAACCGATCCCCCGATTTGGCTTGCGAGGCCGCTAAGAAAAGCAAATTTCATCCGATCCGACTGAAGTTTTGTACGTGATGTTAATATATGGTCTATAACAACCATGCAAAAATTGGTCCACATCGGTTCATAATTATATATAGCCCCCATATAAACCGATCACCAGATTTGACCTCCGGAACCTCTTGGAAGACCAAAATGCATCTGATTCAGTTGAAATTTGGTATGTGGTGTTAATATATGGCCACAAACTCCCATGCAAAAATTGGTCGATATCGGTCCATAATTATATATAGGCCCCATATAAACCGATCCCCAGATTTGACCTCCAGAGCCCCTTGGAAGAGCAATATTCTTGCCATTCGGTTGAAATTTGGTACGTGATGTTAGTATATGGTATCCAACAACCATGCAGGAATTGGTTCATATCAGTCCATAATTATATATAGCCCCCATATAAACCGATCCCCAGATTTTACCTCCAGTGCCTTTTGGAGAAGCAAAATTCATCCGATCTGGTTGAAATTTGGTACGTGGTGGTAGTATATGATATTTAACAACCATGCCAAAAAGGGGTCCATATCAGTCCATAATCATATATAGCCCTCCATATAAACCGATCCCGAGATTTGGTTTTGGAGCCCCTTGGAGGAGTAAATTTCATCCGAGTCAGTTGAAATTTGGTACATTGTGTTAGTATATGATCGTCTATAGTTATATATAGCCCTCAGATAAATCGATCCCCAATCACACAAAAATTTGTCCATATCAAGTTCATAATTGTTTATAGCCCCCATATAAGCGACCCTCATATTTCAATTCTGGCTCTCTAAGTACCGTGCAAAAGTCCATATCGATTCGTAATTATTTGTAGACTTACCTATACATAACTTTTTTGTCTAATATATACCATGTATGGACTAAATCACAGTCTTTCGTAGAAGTTTCTACGCAATCCATGGTGGTGGGTACATAAGATTCGGCCTGGCCGAACTTGCGGCCGTATGTACTTGTTTTTTTTTACTAAAATTGTGTTCCACCCTAGTGCATTAGCCAACTTAAATTTTGAGTCTATAGATTTTGTAAAAGTCTATCAAATTCTGTCCAAATCGAGTGATATTTAAATGTATGTATTTGGGACAAATCTTTATATATAGCACCCAACATGTGATATGGTATCGAAAATTTAGACCTACAAAGTGGTGCAGGGTATAATATAGTCGGCCCCGCCCGACTTTAAACTTTCCTTACTTGTTTTTTATAGAACTGAATTTGCACCAGTTTTTATGCGTTTTTTATACGTTTTATTTAAATATTTTTAAAAATTTATTTTACAGCTAACATATTAAAATTAAATATTTATGTAATTATTATAACTAATAAAATAATACAATGTTTCTAAAATTTCCCAAATTGATCGTCTTTAATCCAAGTTTTCTCTCAAGATTTTTTACAAAATTAATATTTCAAAATACATTAAAATTTTTAATAAAATATTTTAACCCGTCTTTTGTTTTCATTTTAGCTCCACATATTCGTCCTGAACTTAAGGTGAGTAAATAAATGAAACTATAATTCTAAGAACTTTATAAACGAAAATCGTAAAATTTTAAATGTTTCCTCTCTGGCTTTAAGGCATATTGTTTGCCACACCAAAATGTGAATACAATTTTTGTGGTATATTTGTCCGATTTTCAAATCTCTACCACTTTGAAAAACATGAAGTGAACGTAAATGAAAAAAAAGTATATATACAATAACATTAAATTCTTTTGTATACGATATTTGCCATTCGTTTCGTTGTTTAAATCATTGTTTGTTGCATTGGCTCTTTGTTTGTTAATAGTTTTCGGGTTGATCCATATTGCCCTGTGGCATGTTTGTGACTCAAGTGTGGGGCGTTTACAATTGGCGTCAATGTGGTTTCTAACAATGAAAAGCTGTCCTAACACCAACACCGCATACAAAATCCATATACGTTAATATATGGTGGTGTGTGTGTGTGTGAATCTAAAAGTTCATAAATCCTTAGATCCGTGTATGGTAAAATTTCACACATACTCAAAAGTCATTGTTATAATTCTTTTTTTTTTCCTATTTGTTTTTCATACCAGTAAGAGTATTTCCTTTTTTTCCTATCCATTGAAGCATATCAATGTTACTCGATATTCGACAGCATTCAGTCAGTAACGGAATTTAGAGTTATGCCTTGGTTACATGGTGGTGGGTGGGTATGTCTGTGTGTCGCTCCATATGCTTCAAATCGATATAAGGCCTGAAGTAAAATTTGGGAATATGTTGAAGTTTTAGGCCTTATCACGGATTCTTATTTTTGGAAAATAAGGCTTTGCTCATTGTTATTAATTGTTCGAAATAAATTTTTAATTAAACATTTTTCACCACTTTCTTAAGTCTTTCGAGTTCGATTCAAAAGCTAATTGTATCAATTACTTTTTTAATTAAAAATTTTAATATTTTTAATTATTAACTTAATTAACTTGAAAATGTTTCCATCTTGATTAAAAAGTTAATTATATCAATTAACCCTCTAATGCCGTAATTTTTTTGCCAGCTGATTAAATTTTCAATGTTAACGACACAAACGCAAGAGAACTAAGCAAAAAAATGTATACGGTAAAATTCACCATATGCTGCAAAGCCTCTTGAATAGTTTCAAATAAGTTTTCTTTTTATTTTGCCCACTTTTGTTGACTTGGGCATTAGAGGGTTAATTTATTAATTGAAAAATGTCTCAACTTCAATCCACTTTTTAATTGGAGATATTTTGGTGATATTTAGTTTTCTGTGCAGAATACAGATTGTGATAACCGTATTTATTGCCAATTTATATTTGGCAAGAAAACAACATTTTTGCAGCAAATATTTTCAATTTTCATCATTCAAAATAACATTTTGTTCTACGAGGTGATCAAATTCCTTCTCTGCGTACACAAAGATCAGTATGTTTCTACATTTAATCATAAAAAGCAAGTAAGGAAAGTCTAAAGTCGGGCGGGGCCGACTATATTATACCCTGCACTTTGTAGATCTAAATTTTCGATACTATACCACATCCGTCAATTGTGTTGGGTGCTATATATAAAAGGTTTATCCCAAATACATACATTTTAATATCTCTCGATCTGGACAGAATTTGATAGACTTCTACAAATTCTATAGACTCAAAATTTAAGTCGGCTAATGCACTAGGGTGAAACGCAATGTTAGTAAAAAAAATATGGGAAAAATTTAAATCTGAAGCAATTTTAAGGAAACTTCACAAAAGTTTATCTATGATTTATCGCTCGATATATATATGTATTTGAAGTTAAGGAAAATTACAGTCAGTTTTACAACTTTTCAACTAAGCAGAGGCGATTTTACAAGGAAAATGTTGGTATTTTGGCCATTTTTGTCGAAATCAGAAAAACATATATATGGGAGCACTATCTAAATCTAAACCGATTCTTACCAAATTTGGCACGCACAGCTACACAGAAAAAAATATCACCAAAATATTTCCAATTAAAAAGTTAATTGAAGTTGAATTTTTTTTCAATTAATAAATTAATTGGTACAATTAACTTTATAATCAAGATAGAAACATTAAGTTAATTAAGTCAATGATTGAAAATTTTAAAATTTTTAATTAAAAAGTTAATTGATACAATAAACTTTTAATCATATTCGGAAGACTAAGTCAGTTAAAAAAGTGATTAACATTTTTTTAAATTTTTAATTAAAATTTTTTTTCAAACAATCAATTGTTAATCCAAATAAAAATTCTAAGCCAATTCAAAAGGTAATTGAAAATAGTTACCTTTTTTTTTAATTAATAAATTAATTGAGTTTTGCAATCAACATCAATTAAATTTTTAATTGAATCAATTAAAAAATTAATTGAAATTTGGTAATGAAATCAATTAATTTTTTAATCAAGATTTTTTTCTATGCCCAATTAAAACTGTGATTGATACTATCATTTTCGTGATTGAAGACATTTCAATTAAAAAATTAATTGGATCAATTAATTTCGTGATTGAATCAAAAAAAAAATTTTTTGTGTGTACAATGCTAATTATACTCCCTGTGCAAAATTTCAACTAAATCGGAGTAAAAAATTGGCCTCTGTGGTCATATGAGTGTAAACCGGGCGAAAGCTATATGTGGGAGCTATATCTAAATCTGAACCGATTTCAATCAAATTTGGCACACTTGACTATACTGCTAATTGTACTGCTAGTGCAAAATGTCAACCAAATTGGGCCAAAACTCTGGCTTCTAGGACCATATTAGCCCATATCGGGCGAAAGATATATATGGGAGCTATATCAAAATCTGAACCGATTTCAATCAAATTGCGTACAATTAACTACACTACTAATTGTGCTCCTAGTGCAAAATTTCAACCAAATTGGGCCAAAACTCTGGCTTCTAGGAACATATTAGTCCATATCGGGCGAAAGATATATATGGGAGCTATATCTAAATCTGAACCGATTTCAATCAAATTTGACACACATGACTATACTATGAATTGTACTTCGTGTGCAAAATTTGAACCAAATTGAACCAAAACTTCTAGGACCATAATAGTCCATATCGGGCGAAAGATATATATATGAGCTATATCTAAATCTGAACCGATTTCTTCCAAAATCAATAGCGTTCTATTCTGACCCGAAAAAGGAACACGTGCCAAATTTGAAGGCGATTGGACTTATATTGCGACCTAGACTTTGATCACAAAAATGTGTTCACAGACAGACGGACGGACAGACGGACGGACGGACGGACAGACGGACATGGTGATATCGACTCAGGGAACCACCCTGAGCATTATTGCCAAAGACACCATATGTCTACCTCGTCTCCTTCTGGATGTTACAAACATATGCACTAACTTATAATACCCGGTTCAACAGTGTGGCGCAGGGTATAAATATGGGAAACATTTAAATCTGAAGCAATTTTAAGGAAACTTCGCAAAAGTTTATTTATGATTTATCGCTCGATATATATGTATTAGAAGTTTAGGAAAATTGGATTCATTTTTACAACTTTTCGACTACGCAGTGGCGATTTTACAAGGAAAATGTTGGTATTTTGACCATTTTTGTCGAAATCAGAAAAACATATATATGGGAGCTATATCTAAATCTGAACCGATTTTAATCAAATTTGGCACACATGACTATATTACTAATTGAACTTATACTGCAAAATTTCAACCAAATTGGGCCAAAACTTTGGCTTTTGGGGCCATATAAGTTCATATCGGTCGAAAGATATATATGGGAGCTATATCTAAATCTGAACCGATGTCAACCAAATTTGGCACGCATTGCTACAGTGCTAATTCTACTCCCTGTGCAAAATTTCAACCAAATCGGAGTTAAAAATTGGCCTCTGTGGTCATATGAGTGTAAATCGGGCGAACGATATATATGGGAGCTATATCGAAATCTGAACCGATTTCAACCAAATTTGGCACGCATTGCTACAATGCTAATTCTACACCCTGTGCAAAATTTCAACAAAATCGGAGTTAAAAATTGGCCTCTGTGTTCATATGGGTGTAAATCGAGCGAACGATTTATATGGGAGCTATATCTAAATCTGAACCGATTTCAATAAAATTTGGCACACTTGACTACACTACTAATTGTACTCCTAGTGCAAAATTTCAACCAAATTGGGGTAAAATTCTGGCTTCTGGGACCGTATTAGTCCATATCGGGCGAAAGATATATATGGGAGCTATATCTAAATCTGAACCGATTTCAATAAAATTTGGCACACTTGACCATGCTACTAATTGTACTCCTAGTGCAAAATTTTAAGCAAATTAGGGTTAACCTCTGGCTTCTGGGGTGATATAAGTCCATATCGGGCGAAATATATATGGGAGCTATATCTAAATCTGAACCGATTTCTTCCATAATCAATAGGGTTCTATTCTGAGCCAAAACACATACTTGTGCCAAATTTGAAGTCGATTGGACTAAAACTGCGACCTAGACTTTGATTACAAAACTGTGTTCACGGACAGACGGACAGAGGGACATGGCTATATCGACTCAGGAGACCACCCGGAGCATTTTTGCCTAAGACACCATGTGTCTATCTCGTCTCCTTCTGGGTGTTGCAAACATATGCACTAACTTATAATACCCTGTTCCACAGTGCGGCGCAGGGTATAAATATTGTAGGACAATTGAAGTACTGTTAAAATGAGATTTAGGTACACCACCTGGAGTCGACTCCGGAGTCGGAGTCAAGGCTAATAAGAAATGCTGGAGTCGGAGTCGTAGCCGGAGTCGAGCAAAATTGACTCGACTCCACAGCCCTGGTTGCTACAACTATTTGTCTTGCATCACAAACGAACACCCTTTCAAATTATCACCAAATGGTAGAAATAACGAAAAAATGCTTGCAAAAATTTAGCTGATGGCCTCTGTAGCCAATGCTACTATTCTAATATTATTCTTATATTTTTTGTCTAATTTTGTAAATAAATAAATGCTTCCAAAAAATTAATGTTAATTGACCAAACTATCATTGACTTCTAAATGTGGAATTTTCATTACTGCAATGTTCAAACTCGAAATATTTTATTTTGGAAATTGTTTGTTTACGGGAATGGAAGTGAAAAAGTTGACAGGCACAGGTTCAATTCACCGCGGGGGTGACATTTTGAAATTTATTTTCATTATATTTTTACTTTTTCGTTGATTATTGTCTGCGACATCTAATTGTCCAAAATTTAAATTTTGACTTTAAACCGCCAAATAACGCATTTACTAAGACTGGTCCAAAAACTTCATCGGAAGTGGAAAAAATTGATGGGAAATCCCGGGATGTTCGTAACAAGAAATGGTTGTGGAACAATCTCCATTTTTATACCCTGCGCCACACTGGAACAGGGTATTATAAGTTAGTGCATACGTTTGTAACACCCAGAAGGAGACGAGGTAGACATATGGTGGTTTTTTGGCAATAATGCTCAGGATGGTTCCCTGAGTCGATATAACCATGTCCGTCTGTCCGTCCGTCCGTCTGTCTGTGAACCAGGGATGGAAAATACAATTTTTAAGAAAGTACAAAAAAGGTACTTTTTTGAGCGAAAAAGTACTTTTCACTAAATTTTAACAAAAATTCCATTGGAAGATTATCGTTGAGAGCTCCCTTAAATTGAATTGAGAAAATAAAATTTTGTTTGCCAACTCCTAAATTTTAAATATTTTCTTTTGTTAGTCTTATATTCGCTTACAAAGACTACCGTAGTATTGTAATCGCGGCTGCCACAGCTCTACTTTATGGTACTACATAAATTTTCTCTGGGTAAATAAAAATAAATTTTTGACAAACTTTTCTATAGAAATAAAATTTTGACAAAATTTTCTATAGAAATAAAATTTTGACAAAATTTTCTATAGAAATAAAATTTTGACAAAATGTTCTATAGAAATAAAATTTTGACAAAATTTCCTATATTTGTTGTGTTGATCTCAGCTTTAAAACCATTGTGTTGACTAAACTACAAGAGTAGCATAACCAACGGAGGAAAAGAATGTTTGTCAAATTTATTTGGGCAAAGCCCTATAGACTGCAAGATGGTTGGATGGACGCACGTTTCGGAATTACCACATTCCTCATCAGCATCCTCTACTTGCAGCAAAAATTTCCTATAGAAATACAATTTTGACAAAATTTCCTATAGAAATAAAATTTTGAAAAAATTTCCTATAGAAATAAAATTTCGACAATATTTTCTTTAGTTTTGCAAAATAAAAATTTTTGTCAAATTTTTCTCCAAATTTTGGTAGATTACTTTTGTCCCAAGTTTCGACATTAATTTTATTTTATATTATTATTATTTTAGAACGCGATCGATAACTTCTTATCTAGATAGGGTTCGTGTGGAAGCGTAATATAGAATCACGTGCTTTTTTCGACTAAAACACTATTGAAATTCAAGCAAATCGTATTTGTGACTATGGCTTTTACAATATCGAGATTTTCTTCCCGCATGAACTTGTCTGTTTTGCCAAATTTGTTAAAGGCTATTAGCAAATAATTTTGTTAAAGACTTTCTCAAAATATTAAAATATTCTGTCAAAACTATTGTACCATATATCTGATATCGGCTCAAAAATGTCTACACAAAAGGTACTAACGCATTCGCGGGGGTACTACGGTACTGACCAGGGTAAAAAAGTATTGAAAAAAGTACTATAGTACTGCATTTTCCATCCCTGCTGTGAACACATTTTTGTGATCAAAGTCTAGGTCGCAATATAAGTCCAATCGCCTTCAAATTTGGCACGTGTTCCTTTTTTGGGTCAGAATAGAACCCTATTGATTTTGGAAGAAATCGGTTCAGATTTAGACATAGCTCGCATATATATATCTTTCGCCCGATATGCTCTTTATGGCCCCAGAAGCCAGAGTTCTGGCCCAATTTGGTTGAAATTTTTCACAAGGAGTACAATTAGTAGTATAGTCATGTGTGCCAAATTTGATTGAAACCGGTTCAGATTTAGATATAGCTCGCATATATATATCTTTCGCCTGATATGGACTTATATGGCCCCAGAAGCCAGAGTTTTGGCCCAATTTGGTTGAAATTTTGCACAAGGAGTACAATTAGTAGTATAGTCATGTGTGCCAAATTTGATTGAAATCGGTTCAGATTTAGATATAGCTCCCATATATATCTTTCGCCCGATATGGACTATTATGGTCCTAGAAGCCAGAGTTTTTTTTTCAATTTGGTTCAAATTTTAGACACGAAGTACAATTCGTAGTATAATCATGTGTGCTAAATTTGATTGAAATCGGTTCAGATTTAGATATAGCTTCCACATATATATTTTGCCTGATATGGACTTATATGGCCTCAGAAGCCAGAGTTTTGCGTCAATTTGATTGAAATTTTGCACACGAAGTACAATTCGTAGTATAGTCATGTGTGCCAAATTTGATTGAAATCGGTTCAGATTTAGATATAGCTTCCATATTTATGTTTCGCCCGATATGGACCATTATGGTCCTAGAAGCCACAGTTTTTGTTCAATTTGGTTCAAATTTTGCACACGAAGTACAATTCGTAGTATAGATATGTGTGCCAAATTTGATTGAACTCGGTTCAGATTTAGATATAGCTTCCATATATATCTTTCGCCCGATATGGACTAATATGGTCATAGAAGCCAGAGTTTTGGCCCAATTTGGTTGAAATTTTGCACTTGGAGTACAATTAGCAGTATAGTCAAGTGTGCCAAATTTGATTGAAATCGGTTCAGATTTAGATATATCTCCCATATATAGCTTTCGCCCGATTTACACTCATATGACCACAGAGGCCAATTTTTTACTCCGATTTAGTTTAAATTCTGCACAGGGAGTATAATTATCATTGTTGCTGTGCGTGCCAAATCTGGTTGGAATCGGTTCAGATTTAGATATAGCTCCCATATATATGTTTTTCTGATTTCGACAAAAATGGTCAAAATACCAACATTTTCCTTGTAAAATCGCCTCTGCTTAGTCGAAAAGTTGTAAAACTGACTTAATTTTCCTTAACTTCAAATACATATATATAGCGATAAATCACAAATAAACTTTTGTGAAGTTTCCTTAAAATTGCTTCAGATTTAAATCTTTCCCATATTTTTGTTACTAACATTGCGTTTCACCCTAGTGCATTAGGCGACTTAAATTTTGAGTCTATAGAATTTGTAGAAGTCTATCAAATTCTGTCCAGATCGAGAGATATTAAAATGTAAAAAAATTGACGGATGTGGTATGGTATCGAAAATTTAGATCTAAAAAGTGGTGCAGGGTAAAATATAGTCGGCCCCGCCCGACTTTCGACTTTCCTTACTTGTTTTTACTGGGTTGTAATTGTGCTCTATCTTCGAGGCCTTTGATAAGCCTCTTGTGAAATCCTTTTTTATTAATACATTACTTTTTTATTTCCCATGTACTACTTTGTTATTGTAGTGGCAATGTTTATGTTTAAACATATGATGGCTATACTTCATTCTAGATGAATGGATGGATGGATGTTTGGATGTTTGGATTTATGTATGGATAGAAGGAACGACTTACGGGATGCCTGCCTGTTTGCTTGCTTGCTTCTAGTATTTCTGAATATCCTGGCAATTCATTTTGGTGTTCATTTTAAGTGGAAATGTAACAAATTGAAGTTATTTTCACGATAGCTGGCAATTTTTTCTTGTCTCTCCATTAAATTCTTAAATGCCATCCTATGACCTGAAGCATGTTATATCGATTCCATGTTAAGCAATCAAAAGAAACCCCAGGAAGAGAAAAAAAAACAAAAAGACAAACAACAAAATGGTTGTAAAAACAAAGTCATGTCATGTGTTGCAGTTTGGAGTTGCAGTTGTTTGCGAATAGACATATTTGCCACATGAGTGCAATTTAAGATTGCAAAACATTTCAAGGATTGGATTGGATGCAGAAAAACCAGACCATAGGGATTCGTGTAAACAATTAATTAAAATTTATGTTGTGGTAGAAGGAAATAAAATTTTCGCTAAAGTTTAGCCTTATAAATGTCTTGATTTTGATGACATGAGAAAAATACTTAAGAATGAGCGCAATTCCCTTAACCTAATCTACAAAACCAGTGATTTAAAATTGGCTATGATTCTTATTTGTTATACTCTCCTCAATTTTTCTATAGATCTTGTATGGACAAGTCCCATTTCGTATACCAGCAAAAGTCAACCATTAGAATGATATCCTTCGATAGAGAAAAACCAAAAAACCAAAAAACTGATTTTGTTTACAAATTACTTGGCAACATGCAAAGTTTTTCATTGTTCCTATGTTGAAAATACAATAAAATGAAATATTGGTATGCTGTTGTTGTCGTCATTGTCTATTTTTTTTTGCTATTTATTATTTGTTTGTGATGCCAATGTCACTCTATTGTTACTGCAGGTTACCTTAGAATTTTGTTACATTTGAAGTTGGTTGGTTATTTGGTTGTGGTAAATGTTAATTTCCCCAGAGTATCTTTGTCCTCAGTCTCTTTGGACATTGTGGCAAATAATAGAAAAAAAGTTCGTATTGTTCTGCGTTCGTATTGTTGAAATGAAAATATTTACCATCAATGGTTTTTTGTTTTTTGAGAGGGGGACATAGGAGAGGAAATGAATATTGCGGGGATGAAGATTAAAATCGTGACTTGAATGAAATAATCTGGAAAATCATTCTTAGAAATTTCCATATTTTTCAAATCAAGTAAAATGTTGTTACAATTTTATTATCTCCATTAATTTTGAATTGTTTGCCATTTATTGGATTGTTATTGTATACTTGTGGGAGGACAACAAATTTTAATTATATTGAGAGAAAAACCACATCTCATATTGAGAAACGTATATGTATAGAGAGATAAAACAAAAATATAATTTCCTTTATAGGTAAAACGTTTTATGCATTTAGATTACAGATTAATGTGCTTAAAGAAAAGAAAAGAGTACACTGAAAAAAATATTGTCGTGAGGTCAAAGATTTCATGTCTTTAAAATACGAATACAAATTTTGCTTAGCATAGAAGACGCATTTCTCTAAAATAAAGTTATTTTCCTTGTCCAAAAGTCGGTAAACTTTTCAATGAAGTCGTATTGTCCTTATAATTAAGTGATTTGACTTAAAAATGGGTATCTTAACGTGAAAGAAAAAATTTATAGGCTAAGGTCAACTTGACTTAAATAATTCAGAAAAATTCTTTAAATTTAATGAAATTGTCTTTAAATTTGTTGTCTTTTTGCATCTTGACTACAAAGCAAAAAATCGTTTAAATATAGGACATGTTTTTCAAAACTTTATTTTAAAGAAGTTTTTTACTTCAAACATAGCATAATTTCTACTGGAAGTCGAGTCCTAATTTGGAAAATAAAGTTGCCGTTAACTCGTTTTTAAAGGACTTTGATAGCATATGAAGAAAAAAAGCTGAGAAAGCGAAAAATTAAAATTTGATTCCTAGAAGCAAGTACACAAAACCTAAATTTAAAAGAGAATTGTGTCTTAAAAGTATCCTTACTTGTATTCTCCGCTTCTTTGGCTCGGAATCAATACAAAATTTTTTAAAGTAAAGACAAAATCTTTGGAACCGAGTATGCTTTTTTTTCAGTGTATGCAAAGTTTGACAAAAGGAGGAACAAGTAACATATATACGGCCGTAAGTTCGACAAGGCCCTCCACGGTCATCCAAAATTAAAATACTTGGGTTGCGGCCGATGGCAAGGCATCTTAAAATTTCTTATCTTTCTTTCTTTCTTTCTTTCTTTCTTTCTTTCTTTCTTTCTTTCTTTCTTTCTTTCTTTCTTTCTTTCTTTCTTTCTTTCTTTCTTTCTTTCTTTCTTTCTTTCTTTCTTTCTTTCTTTCTTTCTTTCTTTCTTTCTTTCTTTCTTTCTTTCTTTCTTTCTTTCTTTCTGTCTTTCTTTCTTTCTTTCTTTCTTTCTTTCTTCATCATCTTCTAAATTGTAAGTTAGTCCATGCGGGATATATATAGTGGACAAAAGAAAAGTCGATTAAATACGTATATATTCTGTTCTTGACCGGTATATATAGGGAAGAAATAATTACGAACCGCTACGAACTTTTGTGCGGTAATTATAGAGCCAGAATTGAAATATGGGGGTTGCTTTATATGGGGGATATATAAAATTATGAAATATGGCAGATTTTTAACTGTTTGTTGGATTGGTAGAATTCCTGTTGTTTTGGAAGATTTTGCAAAATATTCCTCTCCAACTATGAAATGTTTCATAAATTTCCTAAAGAAATAAAATTTTGTCAGAAAAATTTCTACTGAAATAAAATTTTGACAAAATTATCTATAGAAATAAATTTTTTAAAAAATTTTGTATAGAAATTATATTTTGAAAAAATTTCCTAAAGGCATAAAATGTTGACAAAATTTTCTACACAAGTAACATTTTGACAAAATTTTCTATAGAAATATAAAATTTTGACAAAATTTTCTATGGAAATAAAATTTTGAAAAAAATTTTTTTTTGGCAATAAAATTGGGTAGATTATTTTTGGCTCGAGTGGCAAACGTGATTTTTCTGTGATTGGGGATCGGTTTATTTGTGAGCTATATATAATATAGATCGATACGGACCAATTTTTGGCATGGTTGTTATCGGCAATACAACCGGATCGGATGAATTTGGCTCCTTCAAGAGGATCCGGAGGTCAAATCTGGGGATCGGTTAAGAGGTTGGCCCCGGTCTGACACATAGATGGCGTCGCTAGTATCAAATGCATATTATTTTTATATAGTACCAACCTTAAAATGATTCGTGTCAAAATTTGACGTCTGTAAGTCAATTAGTTTGTGAGATAGAGCGTCTTTTGTGAAGCAACTTTTGTTATTGTGAAAAAAAATGGAAAAAAAAGGAATTTCGTGTTTTGATCAAATACTGTTTTCTGAAGGGGAAAAATACGGCGGAAGCAAAAACTTGACTTGATAATGAGTTTTCAGACTCAGCTCCAGGAAAATCAACAATAATTGATTGGTATACAAAATTCAAGCGTGGTGAAATGAGCACGGAGGACGGTGAACGCAGTGGACGCTCGAAAGAGGTGGTTACCGACGAAAATATCAAAAAAATCCACAAAATGATTTTGAATGACCGTAAAATGAAGTTGATCGAGAGAGCAGAGGCCGTAAAGATATCAAAGGAACGTGTTGGTCATATCATTCATCAATATTTGGATATGCGGAAGCTCTGTGCAAAATGGGTGCCGCGCGAGCTCACATTTGACCAAAAACAACAAGGTGTTGATGATTCTGAGTGGTGTTTGCAGCTGTTAACTCGTAATACACCCGAGTTTTTCCATCAATATGTGACAATGGATGAAACATGGGTCCATCACTACATTTCTGAGTCCAATTGACAGTCCGCTGAGTGGACAGCGATCGGTGAACCGTCTCCGAAGCGTGGAAAGACTCAAAAAAGGCATTATTGGAGCGTTTGAAGGTCGAAATCGCAGCAAAACGTCCCCATATGAAGAAGACAAAAGTGTCGTTCCACCAAGACAACGCTCCGTGCCACAAGTCATTGAGAACGATGGCAAAAATTCATGAATTGGCCTTCGAATTGCTTCGCCAGATCTGGCACCCACCGACTTGTTCTTGTTCTCAGACCTCAAAAGTATGCTCGCAGGGAAAAAATTTGGCTGCAATGAAGAAGTGATCGCCGAAACTTAGGCCTAACCGAAGGAGGCAAAACCGAAGGAGTACTACCAAAATGGTATCAAAAAATTGGAAGGTCGTTATAATCGTTGTATCGCTCTTGAGGGGAACTATGTTGAATAGGTTAGGTTAGGTTATGTGGCAGCCCGATGTATCAGGCCCACTTAGACTATTCAGCCCATTGTGATACCACATTGGTGAACTTCTCTCTTATCACCGAGTGCTGCCCGATTCCATGTTAAGCTCAATGATAAGGGACCTCCTTTTTATAGCCGAGTCCGAACGGCGTTCCACATTGCAGTGAAACCACTTAGAGAAGCTTTGAAACCCTCAGAAATGTCACCAGCATTACTGAGGTGGGATAATCCACCGCTGAAAAACTTTTTGGTGTTCGGTCGTAGCAGGAATCGATCCCACGACCTTGTGTATGCAAGGCGGGCATGCTAACCATTGCACTACGGTGGCTCCCTCTGTTGAATAATAAACAAGTATAAACGGCCGTAAGTTCGGCCAGGCCGAATCTTATGTACCCTCCACCATGGATTGTGTAGAAACTTAAACGAAAGACTGTCATCCACAATCAAATTAATTGGGTTGTGGTATCTTAAAACTTCTTAACATCGTCTTGTAAATTGTGAGTTAGCCCATACGTGTTATATATTAGACAAAAAAGGTATGTATAGGTAAGTCTACAAATAATTACGAATCAATATGGACTTTTGCACGGGATCGGTTTATATGGGTGCTATATATGATTATGGACTGATATGGATCACTTTTGGCATGGTTGTTAAATATCATGTACTAACATCACGTACCAAATTTCAACCGAATCGGATGAAATTTTCTTCTCTTAGAGGCTTCGCAAGCCAAATCGGGGGATCGGTTTATATGGGGGCTATATATAATTATGGACCGATATGGACCAATTTTTGCATGGTTGTTAGTGACCATATACCAACATCATGTACCAAATTTCAGCCGGATCGCATGAAATTTTCTTCTCTTAGAGGCTTCGCAAGCCAAATCTGGGGATCGGTTTATATGGGGGCTATATATAATTATGTACCGATGTGTACCAATTTTTGCATGGTTGTTAGAGATCATATACTAACACCACGTACCAAATTTCAAACGGATCAGATGAAATTTGTTTCTCTTAGAGGTTCCGCAAGCCAAATCTGGGGATCGATTTATATGGGGGCCATATATAATTATGGACCTATATGGACCAATTTTTGCTTGATTGTTAAGGACTATATACTGACATTACGTACCAAATTTCAACTGGATCGGATGAATTTTGCTCCTCTAAGAGGCTCCGCAAACCAAATCTGGGGATCGGTTTATATGGGGGCTATATATAATTATGTACTGATGTGGACCAATTTTTGCATGGTTGTTAGAGACCATATATCAACACCATGTACTAAATTTCAGTTGGATCGGATGAAATATGATTCTCTTAGAGGCTCCGCAAGCCAAGTGAAAGTGAACCGATATGGCCCATTTGCAATACCATCCGACCTACAGCAATAGCAACTACTTGTGCCAAGTTTCAAGTCGATAGCTTGTTTCGTTCGGAAGTTAGCGTGATTTCAACAGATGGACGGACGGACGTGCTTAGATCGACTCAGAATTTCACCTCGACCCAGAATATATATATACTTTATGGTCTTACAGCAATATTTCGATGTGTTACAAACGGAATGTCAATGTTAATATGGTGGAGGATATAAAAAGATATATCATGATATGATCCGACAAAATTTGAAAATTATTGGTATATATACCCAGAGAAGGAGTATGATAACCTCCCAGAGCAAAATGTTATTTTTGGATGAGGAAAACTTTTAAGGCAAAAAATTGTCTTCTCGCTAAATATTGGATAGTTGTCGAAATCAGGTACACAAAAATAAAATTTTTCTTTAGGAGATGATCATATTCCTTCTCTGAGTGAAGGTGTGACTTCAAGACGATCAAAATTCGAATTTTGCATATAAAAAGTATAAATAGCCGTAAGCTGGGCCAGGCCGAATCCTAAGGATTGCGTACAAAATTATACTAAAGACAGTCATAAAAAATTTCAAGAGAGGTCATAGTTCAAACCAAGGCGAATTTCGTAAAGGTCTTCGAAAATCAGTTGTTGTTCCGAAAACCATTGATGCTGTACGCCAACTGATATTGCAAGATCATCATGTGACCTAATGTTAGTTTGAGACAATCTTAGACATTAGTGGAACCAGTATACATTCAACTACATGAATCGCTCGAAAAGAAGTCGTGTCGTTTGGTTAAAAGAAATGCTCCAAATTGTGGATTTATGTGTGAAAGCTTTAAAATACACCGCAATCGACAGCTAAAGGTACTAGTGCCACGGTTGCCACTAAAGGGCAAAATAATATACCAAAATTTAGAGAAAATTTTACCAAAACGCTACCAAACAAACAAATTTTATTTTGCAAAATTTTATTTCTATAGAAATTTTTGTCAAAATGTTATTTCTATAGAATATTTGGTCAAATTTTTATTTCTATAGAAAATTTTAACAAAATTTTATTTCTATAGAAAATTTACGTATAGCCCCCTTATAAACGGACCCCCAAATTTGGCTTGCGATTGCTCTAAGAGAAGCAAATTTCATCCGATCCAGCTGAAATTTGGTACATGGTGTTAGTATATGGTATTTAACAACCATACAAAAATTGGTACACATCGGTCCATAATTAGGTATAGCCCCCATATAAACCGATCCCCCCGATTTGGCTTGCGGAGCCTCTAAGAGCAGCAAATTTCATCCGATCCGGCTGAAATTTGGTACATGGTGTTAGTATATGGTATTTAACAACCATGCAAAAATTGGTACACATCGGTCCATAATTAGGCATAGCCCCCATAAAAACCGATCCCCCCGATTTGGCTTGCGGAGCCTCTAACAGAAGCCCCGTAAAGGGTGATACGGTAAAAATTTGGTCAGTATAAACTTGACGTATTTCTTTCAATTTTGCATTTAAAAAACCTGAACACCCCTCATTTGGAAGGTGTGTGTGTGTGTGTAGAATGTTGCTCCTATTTTGATTTTGGAATTCACTCTTCAGTTGTCAAAATGCCGTCCAAGCAAGAAGAGCAACGTATCAAAATTTTGTTCGCGCATCGCGAAAATCCGAGCTACTCGCACGCAAAGCTGGAAAAATCGCTAAAAGTTGCCAAATCAACCGTTACAAATGTAATTAAAGTGTTTGGGGAACGTTTGTCTACAGCCAGGAAGTCTGGATCGGGGGGAAATCGAAAACCGGAAGCCGCTGAGACGACAAAGAGAGTTGCCGGTAGTTTCAAGCGAAACCCTTACCTCTCTCTCCGAGATGCCACAAATAAGCTGGGTGTATCGTCTATAACCGTGCATCGAGCCAAAAAACGAGCCGGACTATCGACTTACAAGAAGGTAGTGACTCCAAATCGCGATGATAAACAAAATACGACGGCCAAAGCGCGATCCCGGAGGCTGTACACGACGATGCTGACGAAGTTTGACTGCGTGGTAATGGACGACGAAACCTACGTCAAAGCCGACTACAAGCAGCTTCCGGGACAGGAGTTTTATACGGCAAAAGGAAGGGGAAAGGTAGCAGATATTTTCAAGCACATAAAACTGTCAAAATTCGCAAAGAAATATCTGGTTTGGCAAGCCATCTGTACCTGTGGCTTGAAAAGCAGCAATTTCATAGCTTCCGGGACTGTCAACCAAGAAATTTACGTGAAGGAGTGTTTGAATAAATGTCTGCTGCCTTTCCTGAAGAAACACGGTTGTTCCGTACTGTTTTGGCCGGATTTGGCATCTTTGGTACGCCGCCAACAACGTGCAGGTGGTTCCGAAGGACAAGAACCCTCAACACGCCAGAGCTCCGCCCAATTGAGAAATACTGGGCTATTGTCAAGCGGAACCTAAAGAAGACTAAAAAAAACTGATAAGGACGATCAGCAGTTCAAGGCAAACTGGCTTTCTGCGGCGAAGAAGATGGACAAGGTGGCTGTACAAAATCTGATGGCAGGTGTCAAGCGTGAGGCCCGGCAATTCGGATTTGGAAAAGCGAAAGCCTAAGTGAATATTTTTTCTGAATTTTATACTAATTGAACTTGAAAAAGAAATTTAATTTGATTTTTTAAATAAACGATTTCACCGATTTACACGCTTTTTCCCTTGACCAAATTTTGACCGTATCACCTTTTAGTAGCAATAGTTCCGACTGGTGATCTGATATGTTAGGTACTTAGCCGGCAAATAAGGACCTGTCGGAATTTATTGTTCAAATCCACTGACTAAATCTTATTATACTTGATCTCAATAATGAATAACTTTCTTTTTATATAAATTCAGACGTTTATATTTTCGGATGCTTTTAAATAATTAAAAGTTGTAAATAAAAAAGACATTCTCACACATTAAATCCCAAATTCTCTTAATTGGCAGTGGTTCTTTGGTTTTGTCCACTGGTATATCTTGAGCTGAGAAGTCACTCAAGTCAATTTAGCCAATCTAAAAAGTCTGCTACAATAATGTCTTAAATCAAACTCTTGACATTTTACAGATTGTCGTTTTGATATCAATTTCAGACAACCCTTCAATAGATTTTACGAGATGCTTTTAAATTGCAACAGTTTTTTGTTGCTGTTGTTGCTGTTGTCGTTGTTGTCATCCTTTATTCCCATCACATCTTCAATGAACTTCAATGTGAAACAAGAAAACCTTAGTGTGGATTCAGTCAAAGAAAAGTAATAGACAACCATCGACACCAACCATACTCTCCCCACCAAACACCCACAACTCCAACTTAATTTCATCAGTTGGTTTTTTTTTCTTCCAGTTTATAGCCATCATGAAGTCAGAAGAGGTTACTCAGTTTGTCTATACGTCGTTTATAGGAATGCGAAGATGATGACTGCTCGTGCTCTCTTTCTCTCTTCCCATTTCATTTTATTTACTTTGTTTCTAAGATTCTTTTCATTTCACCCCCTTAAGGGTAAGATAAACAAAACGCATTTATGGCGTACTGTTGTACGTGCAATACACGAATAAATTTCGTTGAACATTTACATTGTCTCGTCTTTTAGTCGTTCATTTAATATTAGTCCTTTGGTTATTTTCGAATATAATTTTCTTGAATGAGAATCCCTGAATCGCCTTTGGCAATAGATGAAGGTGGTGTCGTAGAGTCCGTGTCCTTTTAAGAGTGGAATGGAATGGGAGCAAATGTAAGAAAAGCGAAAATATTAACAAAATTACTTGCCCACTTTAACCTCCAGCATTTATGTGAGGTTTCCAACTCCATCCTCTAATCACAGGCACCAAATCTCTTAAATATTGCAAAGCACTTGCAGGAGGGTTTTTTTTAAGTAAATTTAATAAATGTGGATTAAATCATAAAATATGGAATGTGGTGTGGGGAGTTTTGCCTCATCAAAATTCAAACTGAAGATTATTGATATTAGGAGAAAACTTTTTCTAATTTATTTTGAAATAAGGTGGATTAAAGTAGGAAGCAGGTATATACAGGAGGTATATCTAAAACATCCTGAAGCTTACCAGCTTTCATTGGCTAAAAACTCCTTTTATGAGGAGGTATAATAACTTTGTCATTCCTCTAGTAACGCATTGAAATTTTTGATGAAATTCTGAGCAATCGGCTTAAAACCTGGTAGAATTAGTTATTATTCTCTCTCGATATAGCCATATTGGATCCCTCTACGGAATAGCCCCAGTATGCAGTGTTTTCATTATGGGAGATTTTCCCACAAATAGGGAATATTTTTTCGTGGATGGGGACGATATTTTTGAGTTGAGGACTTGGAGTCTTTGTGGGGCTTTTTCAGGGACTATTGTTCTAAAACGGTTCAGTATAATTATTTGTATACCCTCCACCATAGGATGGGGGTATATTAACTTTGTCATTCCGTTTGTAACACATCGAAATATTGCTCTAAGACCCCATAAAGTATATATATATATATATATATATATATATATATATATATATATATATATATATATATATATATATATATATATATATATATATATATATATATATATATATATATATATATATATATATATATATATATATATATATATATATATATATATATATATATATATATATATATATATATATATATATATATATATATTTATATATATATATATATATATATATATATATTCTGGGTCGTGGTGAAATTCTGAGTCGATCTAAGCGTGTCCGTCCGTCCGTCCGTCTGTTGAAATCACGCTAACTTCCGAACGAAACAAGCTATGGACTTGAAACTTGGCACAAGTAGTTGTTATTGATGTAGGTATGACGGTATTGAAAATGGGCCACATCGGTCCACTTTTACGTATAGCCCCCATATAAAGGGACCCTCAGAATTGGCTTGTGGAGCCTCTAACAGAACCATATTTCATCCGATCCGGCTGAAATCTGGTACATAGTGTTGGTATATGGTCTCTAACAACAACGCAAAAATTGGTCCACATCGGTCCATAATTATATATAGCCCCCATATAAACCGATCCCCCGATTTGGCTTGCGGAGCCTCTAAGAGAAGCAAATTTCATCCGATCCGGCTGAAATTTGGTACATGGTGTTGGTATATGCTCTCTAATGACCGTGCAAAAATTGGTCCATATCGGTCCATAATTACATATAGCCCCCATATAAACCGATCCCCCGATTTGGCTTGCGGAGTCTGTAAGAGAACCAAATTTTATCCGATCTGGCTGAAATTTGGTACATGATGTTAGTATATGGTCTCTAATGACCATCCAAAAATTGGTCCACATCGGCCCATAATTATATATAGCCCCCATATAAACCGATCCCCAGATTTGACTTCCGGAGCCTCTTAGAGGTGCAAAAGTCATCCGATCCGATTGAAATTTGGTCCGTGGTATTAGTATATTGTCTCTAACAACCATGCCAAAATTGGTCCATATCGGTCCATAATTATATATAGCCCCCATATAAATCGATCCCAAGATTTTCGTCTATAGTTATATATAGGCGATCCCCAATCACACAAAAATTGGTCCTAATCATGGTTACCACTCGAGCCAAAAATAATCTACCAAAATTTTTTTTTATAGAAAACATTGTCAAAATGTTATTTCTATAGAAAATTTTGTCAAAATTTTATTTCTATAGAAAATTTTGTCAAAATTTTATTTCTATAGAAAATTTTGTCAGAATTTTATTCCTATAGAAAATTTTATCCAAATGTTATTTCTATAAAAATTTTTTTTCAAATTTTACTTCATAGAAAATGTTGTCAAAATTTTATTTTGTCAAAATTTTATTTCTATAGAAACTTTAAACTTAATTATATACGTATTTAACCGGCCTTTTTAGTTTAATATATACCACGTATGGACTATGTGGTATATATTACGGTATTAGGAAGTTTTAAGATACCTTGCCATCGACAAGTGTTACCGCAACCCAAGTAATTCGATTGTGGATGACAGTCTTCAGTAGAAGTTTCTACGCAATCCATGATGGAGGGTACATATGCTTCGGCCTGGCCGAACTTACATATCCTTCGATCTGAAAACAAATTCAAAAAGATATGAACACTTTTAAAAAGTATGGTCAGGGGAAGTCTGACACAAAAATTGAAGTACTGATTAATCACACCATGGCTTCCACACACGGTCCCGAACATTTCAAAAAAAAAATCGGACTACTTGCTTTTCCGTTTATATACAGAACTAGGGCGGTAATGCAGATGTAAAACGGACCGGCTTAAAAAAATTCGGGTAGGGGGTGTTCCCTTTCAACCAATTTTTTGTTTTTTTAATTGTTCTGTATTCAAATCGTTGGACAATCTTCTACATTTCCTATGAATTTCAAGCGTGGTTTGTCAAGGGGAGATATACTTCTCCTCAATATACCGTCCAATAAATCGGAAAAAGTAAAAGTACTTAATAATTGACCACATTAATATTTGTTAAAGTGTTGGACACGTAGAACATGCCTTTCCCAAACATATACCGGAAAATGAGGCACCCTCTACGTTGCCTTCAACTTCATGTAAATTTAGTTCCCATATATCGATAATCCTCTACTTTCTATTTTCAAAACAAGTATATACGGCAAGACCGAAGCTTATGTACCCTCCACCATGGATTGCGTAGAAACTTCTACCGAAGACTGTCATCCACAATCGAATTACTTGGGTAGCGGTATCACTTGCCGATGGCAAGGTCTATTAAAACTTCCTAACACCGTATTCTAAATTGCAAGGTAGTCCATATGTGGTATATATTAAACTAAAAAAGGCCGATTAAATACGTATATACTTAAGTTTGACAAAATTTTCTAGAGAAATAAAATTTTGATAAAAGTTTCTATAGAAATAAAATTTTGGCAAAATAAGATTTTGTCAAAATTTTCTATAGAAGTAAAATTTGGACAAAGTTTTCTATAGAAATAAAATTTTAACAAAATTTTCTATAGAAATAACATTTTGACAAAATTTTCAATTGAAATAAAATTTTGACAAAATTTTCAATTTTGCTACATTCTCTATAGAATTAAAATTTTGACAACATTTTCTATAGAAATAAAATTTTGCCAAAGTTTTCTATAGAAATAAAATTTGACAAAATTTTCTATAGGAATAAAATTTTGACAAAATTTACCATAAAAATAAAATTTTGACTTAATTTTCTATAGAAATAAAATGTTGGTAGATTATTTTTGGCTCGAGTGGCAACCATGATTATGAACCGATATGGACCAATTTTTGTGTGATTGGGGATCGGCAATATATAACTATAGACCTATATGGACCAATTTTGGCGTGGTTATTAGAGGCCACATACTAACACCACGTTGCAAATTTCAACCGGATCGGATGAATTTTGCTCCTCGAAGAGGCTCCGGAGGTCAAATATTGGGGTCGGTTTATATGGCGCTATATATATAATTATGGACCGATATGGACCAATTTTTGCATGGTTCTTAGAGACCATATACTAATACCATGTACCAAATTTCAGCCGGATCGGATGAAATTTGCTCCTCGAAGAGGCTCCGGGGATCGGTTTATATGGGGGCTATATATAAATATAGGGATCTTTGTGGGGATTTCTCAATGCCTTTTCAGTAAAATAAACCCGGTTTATATTAATATAATTCGAAGATACCCCAGACTTGACCAATGAACGAAGTATTTTGTTTTGTTTCGGGGTCCCCACGCAAACCCAGCGAACAAATTTGGTAGTTCTTCCAAAGGCACAGCTTTAAAAGCATTTCCAGGAGATTCACTCCCAATGATTTTCTGTATTTCAACTACCCAGGAAGTTATTTTAATTAAATTTTTTATAACTTGGTTTTTTCATATTTTTAATGGGTAATTTTTACTTTTTTTTTTTTTTGAATTCATAAAATGGTACAAATCATTTAAATTTTATCGAAACAGATGCTAAATCCAATCTGAAAACAATTGTGATTTTTTTGAAAATATTTGAGGTCAAACATTTTCGACAAGCATTAGAATCCATTAAAAATTATAAAAAATAATAAAAATTATTTATTTGACAAAATATCACAGAATTTTTTAATTTACATCCAAAACATTGAATTCGGATCACACTTAAAGAAGTGATGCAAATTCACTGCAACGGCTGTTGAACTGGAGGACTTCCGTCCTATGACAATCCCATGTTAAATTCATCGCTTCTGCGTCAATTTTACACAACTTCCGGATCCAAAAAGAACATTTTCATTACTTTTTTGGCTATGCTTTTTTTGCTGGGAATTTACACTTTACTATGCTTGCCCCAGACATTTTTTCTACCAAATATTGTGAAATTATTTATAACGGAAATGGGTATATATCCCAATATGGTCTACAATGTGGTTGATATATAATGCAACCAATTTCAGGTTGCTATCATTTCAAAAACCAGGCAGATTTGATCGACATACCCGCCACAGTAGTAGAAAATTTAGTTGTGAGCTGAGTAGATATCGCGAGACCCCATGCAACACATTGAAAAATTAACTTGCCTAAAGTTCCAAGTTCTACGAAAATCCAAGAGCTAACCGATGTACAAAAAAGTTGTACTGAGAAGGGCCAAGAAGGTGCTCCGCTCCGAAGTTGGTTACCTCCTCTAAGAACGCATTCCAAATAGAGCAGTTTGTGAATATCCCAGCAAAAAAATTTGGAAGTTCTTCCGAAGGCACAACTTTAAAAGCACTTCCAGAGGATGCACTCCCAATGATGTTCTTTATTTTAACTGCCCAGGAAGTTCTTTTCATTCAATTTTGTATAACATGCTTTTTCATATTTTTAATGGGCAATTTTAACTTTTTTTGTTTTAAATATTAATACCATGTACCAAATTTCAGCCGGATCGGATGAAATTTGCTCCTCGAAGAGGCTCCGGGGATCGGTTTATATGGGGGCTATATATAAATATGGACCGATATGGACCAATTTTAGCATGGTTGTTAGATACCATATACTAACACCACGTACCAAATTTCAGCCAGATCGGATGAAATATGCTGCTCTTATAGGCTCCGCAAGCCCAATCTGGGGGCCGTTTATATGGGGGCTATACGTAAAAGTGGACCGATATGGCCCATTTGCAATACCATCCGACCTATATCAATAGCAACTACTTGTGCCAAGTATGAAGTCGATAGCTTGTTTCGTTCGGAAGTTAGCGTGATTTCAACAGACGGAAGGACGGACGGACGGACATCCTCAGATCGACTTAGAATTTCACCACGACCCAGAATATATATATATATATATATATATATATATATATATATATATATATATATATATATATATATATATATATATATATATACTTTATGGGGTCTTAGAGCAATATTTCGATGTGTTACAAACGGAAAGACGCCGCCTTCAACCTTCCCTGAAAATTTCAAGAAAATCGGATAATTTTGTACCAATTTTCAAAAAGTCGGGCAAGGAGAGGTCCCCCTTCCCTTCTAAATATTAAAAAATAGGGTACCCCATAATAAAATCATAACCTCACGGCGTATTCTCTGTAAATCTCAAGTAAATAAGAGATTTTTTGTTTTTTTTTTTTATTGTACTTTGAACAATCCGATATTCGCGACCAAATATCGAAAAATAAAGTAATGGGTGTTTGTCTAGATATCACCCCTGACCTTTCCGAAACCTTTCCATCGAATGCAGAACTGTGGAAATCGGTTCGTGCGTTCTGGAGTTAAGGCGTCAGGAAGGAAAACCCGAGTTATTTTTATATATTAGAAGATTGTCACAAAAAAAAAACAAAAATTTTGAAAAAAACGAAACGTGAACCCTATATGGCACTAAAGCCAATTTAATTCTATTTTATTTCATGGAATTATTATGGTTTGAGGAAGTTTCCTTCACCTTATTAATATTTTGCTTACATTAGTTAAATGAAATAAAAGAGGTGAAAAATTAAGCACTCTAGTAAAGCATTAACATTTTCTAAATTTGTGTATGCCTCAAAATAATACAGAATTTCTAAAAATTACGACATTTTATCAATAATGCGGCCACACCGGAAAATAAGTAAATTGTTTTGTATGAAGAATGAACTACCTACCTAGAATTTTAACTCGTTTTGTTAAACAAATTAGTTTGCTGACAAATTTAGCACTTTCGCAATTTTGCTCTGCAAAATCTTTCCAACGATGTATAGTCACGGTTGCCACAGTTGGTAGAATTCTATCAAAATTTGTAGATTTTTTACCGTTTGGTAGATTGGTTGAATTCTTGATGCTTTCGTATATTTTGCAAAATATTCCTCTTCAACTAATATGTACTTCACAAATTACCTCTAGAAATAAAATTTTGACAAAATTTTCTTTAGAAATAAAATATTAACCAAATTTTTTATGGAAATAAAATTTTGAGAACATTTTCTATAGAACTAAAATTTTGAGAAAATTTTGTATTGAAATAAAATTTTGAAAAAAAAAAATTAAATTTTGACAAGAATTTCTATAAAAACAAAATTTTTTGAGACAATTGAGACAAAATTCTATAGAAATAAAATTTTGAGAACATTTTCTATAGAAATAAAATTTAAAAAAAATTTTTCATTGAAATAAAATATTGACAAAATTTTCTATAAAAATAAAATTTTCACAAAATTTTCAAAAACAAATATAATGTTTCAAGTATTTCTTAACAAATATGGCAGAATTTTTTTTTCAACCAATATTAAACACTATATTTAACTCAAAAGAATTGTGTCTTTAGCGTCCTTTGTGAAGAATACTTTTTGGGTAGGAAAATCCCAAAGCAAACAAAAAATGCAAAACTTTAATTTGCTCAGATCTATTTTTGTTTTTGGTTCTAGTTCAATAACCAGCACCAAAACCTACAAACAATATTTAACTTGGATAAAATCGGGCCACTCGTTCGTTCATCATCTATGTAATTAAACCCCAGTTTCGACAAAAAAAAAAAAAAGATTACATTTCAAATATTTTTAAAAAATAGTTGTAGTCATAAATAGCAAAATTTTATTTTTCTATTCGAAGCTTGGTATCATAGACTATTAAAAACATAAATTAGAATAAAAATCGAAACACATATTTAAAGTCAATTAAAAAATCCAAATAAAAATTGATCCAAATAAAAAATTAATTGATACTATTAATTTTTGTGATTGATGTTTGTTTCAATTAAAAAAAATTGAATCAATTAAATTGTTAATTGAACATTTTTTTTTAAACACAATTAAGACTTTAATTAGAAAAAATTTTGTGAAAAATTTTTTCTGTGTATGCAAATTATATAATAATTACGTTTCAATATCAAAGCTAAATTGAAACATTTTATCTTTTACCAAAACATTCTTGCCAAATATCTACAAATTGACAAAATAAAACAGAATATCAATTAAATTGAGAAAATATATTAATGTTCCAACTAAAAGTGACTTTTTTATGGCTGTCTTCTAATATTAAGGGGCATGAAGTCACAAAACAAAAAATCACTTTTTTGTCATTGCCATTTTGTTGTAGACACGAAATTCGAATTCCTGGAAGAGATGCAGGCTTGAAATATGGAGATAAAATACCATTTTGTTAATATAATGGAACGTCATGGACCCCAACAATGAGGGAGTAACCTGAATATTTAAATATTCCATTAAAAGTGACTGCAGAAATCCTATCAGGCATAGTCCTTGTTGGCATGGTATTTTATTGTCTGCCTCAGACATGCCATGACCTTGTTAAAAGACCTTCTATATATTAGATGGGGTGTAGGAAATTTAAAGAGAAAATACTTTTTCATTAAATGATCAACATGAATAAGAACATGTAAAAATGGGTGAAATATATTTTGATTCCACTTCAAACAAAATTAGGTACCTATAATCATAGATATCCTCGTGGTTCCCTTTAAATTTTATGTAAATCGGTGAACCCAATTTTTATCAATACCCTATGTCAGATATATAGGGATATTTGTGGGGATTTCTCGATGCCTTTTCAGTAGAATAAACCCCACGCAAAAAGGCACAACTTTAAAAGCACTTCCAGGAGATGCACTCCCAATGATTTTCTGTATTTTAACTACCCAGGTAGTTATTTTAATTAAATTTTTTATACCCTCCACCATAGGATGGGGGTATATTAACTTTGGCATTCCGTTTGTTACACATGGAAATATTGCTCTAAGACCCCATAAAGTATATATATTCTGGGTCGTGGTGAAATTCTGAGTTGATCTGAGCATGTCCGTCCGTCCGTCCGTCTGTTGAAATCACGCTAACTTCCGAACGAAACAAGCTATCGGCTTGAAACTTGGCACAAGTAGTTGTTATTGATGTAGGTCGGATGGTATTGCAAATGGGCCATATCGGTCCACTTTTACGTATAGCCCCATATAAACGGACCCCCAAATTTGGCTTGCGATTGCTAAAGAAGCAAATTCGGTCCGATTCGGTTGAAATTTTGTACATTCGGTTGAAATTTTGTACATGGTGTTGGTATATAATCTCTAACAACCATGCAAAAATTGTTCCACATCGGTCCATAATTACATATAGCCCCCATATAAACCGATCCCCAGATTTGGGTTGCGGGACCTCTAAGAGAAGCAAATTTCATCCGATCCGGTTGAAATTTGATATATGATGTTAGTATATGGTCTCTAATGACCACGCAAAAATTGGTCCATATCGGTCTATAATTATAAACCGATCACGAGATTTGACCTCCGGAGCCTGTTGGAATACCAAAATTCATCTGATTCAGTTGAAATTTTGTACGTGATGTTAACATATGGTATCCAACAACCACGCAGGAATTGGTTCATATCAGTCCATAATTATATGTAGCCCACATATAAACCGATCCCCAGATTTGACCTCTGGTGCTTTTTGGAGCAAAAAAATTCATCCGATCTGGTTGAAATTTGGTACGTGGTGGTAGTATATGATATTTAACAACCATGCCAAAAGCGGTCCATATCAGTCCATAATCATATATAGCCCCCATATAAACCGATCCCGAGATTTGGCTTTGGAGCCTCTTGGTGGAGCAAATTTCATCCGAGTGCTAGTGCTAGTATATGGCCGTTAACAACTATGACTAGGTTAGGTTAGGTTATGTGGCAGCCCGATGTATCAGGCTCACTTAGACTATTCAGTCCATTGTGATACCACAGTGGTGAACTTCTCTCTTATCACTGAGTGCTGCCCGATTCCATGTTAAGCTCAATGACAAGGGACCTCCTTTTTATAGCCGAGTCCGAACGGCGTTGCACATTCCAGTGAAACCACTTAGAGAAGCTTTGAAACCCTCAGAAATGTCACCAGCATTACTGAGGTGGGATAATCCACCGCTGAAAAAATTTTTTGGTGTTCGGTCGTAGCAGGAATCGAACCCACGACCTTGTGTATGCAAGGCGGGCATGCTAACCATTGCACCACGGTGGCTCCCAACAACCATGACTAACTAGGTCCATATCGGTCTTTAGTTATATATAGCCCTCAGATAAATCGATCTCCAATCATACACAAATTGGTCCATATCAAGCTCATATTTCTATATAGCCCCCATATAAGCGACCCCCATATTTCAATTCGAACTTACGGCCGTATATACTTGTTATAACTTGGTTTTTTCATATTTTTAATGGGTAATTTTTAAAAACAGAGTAAAAATACATAAAATGGTACAAATCATTTAAATTTTGTCGAAAAAATGCTAAATCCAATCTGAAAAAAATTGTGATTTTTTGAAAATATTTGAGGTCAAGCATTTCCGACAAACATTAGAATCCATTAGAAATTATAAAAAATAATAAAAATTATTTATTTGACAAAAAATCACAGAATTTTTTAATTTACATCCAAAACATTGAATTCGTATCACACTTAAAGAAGTGATGCAAATTCAGTGCAACGGCTATTGAAATGGAGGACTTCCATCCTATGACAAGTGAGTAAACTAGAAAGTCGGGCGGGGCATATATATGGGAGCTATATCTAAATCTGAACCGATTTTGATGATATATTGTAGATTTGGTTGATACCACAGAAGGTTACCTTGTGCTAAATTAGAGTAAGATCGGGCAGAAATCTGAACCGATTTGGATTATATTTTGCAGGTTTTATTGATATTGCAGGAGATTACCTTGTGCTAAATTTGAGGAAGATCGGTTAATAAATGAGACGATTATGGTCAAAAATATGGTTAGAAGAGACAAATTTTTGAAAATCGGGTGCTGCATATATATGGGAGCTATATATTAATCTGAACCGATTTGGATGATATTTTGCATATATACTCAGTTCTGTAGAACATTAGAGTAAGCCAAATTTGAGTAAGATCGGTTTAAAAATTAGGTTTTATGGCAAAATGTGTGAAAATCGGGCGATAAATATATATGGGAGCTATAGCCAAATCTAAACCGATTTCGATGATTTTGTGCACATATAGTGAGTGCTATAGAAAATTAAATTCGGCCAACTTTGAGTCAGATCGGTTTATGCATAAGGGACTTATGGCCAAATTTGGGAAAATCGGGGATACATATATATGGGAGCTATATCTAAATTTTATCCGATTTCTTCCCAATAGCGTTCGTACTTGTGCCCAAAAAAACACTCTGTACCACATTTAATCAAAATCGGTTAATAATTGCGACCGGAATCCTGCGAACAACAAATACATGGACAGACGGACGGACACCAAGTGCTAGATCGACTCAGGAGGTGATTCTGAGTCGATCGATATACATTTTATGGGATGTAAAATCAATATTTCTGGTAGACACACTTTTTGGCCGATCAAAGTTATTATACCCTAACCACTATGTGGTTTAGCGTATAAAAATGGCAAAAATGTTACCATATTGCATTACGTATCAGGAAAATGTACATTATCAGGAGAATGTCACAAAAGGCTGTAAATATTGAAGCACTGGGCATACAAACATTTCTGCCGCAGATCATGGACATTCCACCAGGACTCTACATCATCGCGCGTAGCACCTGCCAACCAAGAATGGCTTAAAAAAGAAGTTCTTCCATTCATTTCTACCTCACAATGGCCACCAAAATTTCCGGATGTCAATCCGTTGGACTTTTGAACCTAAGGCATTTTGGAGATAATGTTGGCCGGGAGTGGACCACAATATCGAATAGCCAATTTCGTGTTAGTCTGTGTCAACCAAACAAATCTAAAATGCCATCCTGTATATATCCCATAAATATTTACACACACAAAGGCAGTTCGAAGATTTTATAAAAGCCCCTTTATTCACACAAATTATCTTTTGGCTTCAATCACGAAATTAATTGGTCCAATTAATCTCTTAATTGAAATGTCTTCAATCAAGGAAATTCTGCACACAATTTTTTTTTCTGAATCAAGCACGAAATTAATTGATCCAATTAATCCTTTAATTGAAATGTCTTCAATCACAGAAATGATAGTATCAATTAATATATAGTAAAAGTCAATTAAATACTTAACAATTAAAAATTGAATTGGAAAAATTTTCATTAAATTTTTGTCTGTGTAGTATCAATCACCAAATCCAACATAAAAGTTAATTGTTCCAATTAAAAAATTAAGTGATACTATTAATTTTTGTGATTGATTTTTGTCTAAAATATTTTTTTTGTTTAAACTTATTAAATTTATAATTAAATATTTTTAAAATTTTAATTGGAAAACTTTTGTTGATATTCTTTTTCTGTGTACTGATCGGCCATCCAGCTTTATTCCTTTGATCTCCCATTTTCGTTTCTCGTTCCGAAGCCGATTTATCTGAAATCAGAATTTTTAAGTACTCAGCAAAAAAAAAAAAAAAAAAAAAAAAAAAAAAAAAAAAAACAAGTATATATGGCCGTAAGTTCGGCCAGGCCGAATCTTATGTACCCTCCACCATAGAAACTTCTACGAAAGACTGTCATCCACAATCGAATTACTTGGGTTGTGGTATCTTAAATCGTTTTCTAAATTGTGAGTTAGTCCATACGTGCTATTTATTAGACAAAAAGGTATGTTTAGGTAAGTCTACAAATAATTACGAATCGATATGGACTTTTGCACGGTACGTAGGGAGCCAGAATTGAAATATGGGGACGCTTAGATTGGGGGCTATATACAATTATGAATATGATATGGACCAATTTTTGTGTGATTGGGGATCGATTTATCTGATGGCTATATATAACTATAGACCGATATGGACCTAGTTAGGCATGGTTGTTAACGGCCATATACTAGCACAATGTACCAAATTTCAACTGACTCGGATGAAATTTGCTCCTCCAAGAGGCCCCAAAACCAAATCTCGGGATCGGTATATATGGATCCATATATAAACATCATTTACCAATTTCAGCCGGATCGGATGAAATTTTCTTCTCTTAGAGGCTCCGCAAGCCAAATCTGGGGGTCGGTTTATATGGGGGCTATATATAATTATGGACCGATGTAGACCAATTTTTGCATGGTCATTAGAGACCTTATACTAACACCATGTACCAAATTTCAGGCGGATCGGATGAAATTTGCTTCTCTTAGAGGCTCCGCAAGCGAAATCGCGGAATGGTTTATATGAAATTGCCACCCAGGCAATTTAAATTTAAATGTATATAGGCAAATCAATTTTTTTCCACGGAAATAAAGCAAGTATTTAGTGGAAATTTTTGTGAGTTTTTTTTTATTTAAATTAGAGAAGAATTAATTTTTACAAATATCTCTTATAGATTCGAGCAAACTAAAAATCACATGAACTAAAGTCTTGTAGTGTTACCTATTTGCAGGGCTATTTTTAATTGTTCTTTTATGAATGTCTCTATTAAAATCGAGTAGAAGTCACTTTAATATTCTTTGGCCATGTCTAGAGCTCTTGTAGATATTTCACTTTTATGTGAATTGAAATTCAATATTGTTGTTATCAGTGATAATTTGCCTGCTCCTCATCCTCTTTATCATATTCCCTTAGCATTTGGGAGTCAATGACATTTCATTCGACATGCGTGTATACTGTCTGGAGTCCTTTTTCACCTTTACATTTTAGGGAGAGTGAGAAGAAATACGACAGAAGAGAATACAAACATTTTGCTCAGTTACCATTTAAGTAGTGAATCTATTGTTGGTAAAGGCCTGTAACAATATCCATTTCAATGCTGATTAATATCAAATTGTATTGAACCTGTGTATTATTCGTTAATTTAATAGCTATTGGTGGATTGATTTGGTGAATGATTTTATTTATGGGTGTTAAACGACATTCTTTAGGTTGTTTAATCGTGACATGGTATGGGGTGGCGTATAATTTATCTGATTTTGTGTTACGTATACACCATAGTAAACGAATTTTTTAACCCATGCCTACTGGCTGAAAATTTTATTTCAATCTACATTAAATAAATTAAATTTAAAATTTCATCATCAAAATTTCATAGTTCTGTACTGTAAATCAAACGATGGAATAAATTATCAGGGTTTACCCCATATTTTTATACACATTTCTGACCCTATAAATTATATACAGTGACACTTCTGAAACATGGACACTCCGAAAAGCGGACATCTCTCAAAAGTGGACATTTTCCTTAAGAAGTTTGCTATATTATCACATTGAAATTAACCTCTCAAAAATGGATACCTCCCAAATGTGGACTAAATTTAGGAGACCGTGATGGTACACCTATGAGAGGTTTCACTGTATATGTTTCATCATTCGGAACAATTTCTACTGCTGAACCCAAATAAATAGAGTGACTGCTTGCAAAAACGTATACCCGCATTAAGTTAAAAAAAAAATGAAAATGTCAGTTGTTGCAACCAATACACACACTACATCCCTATTCATGCAAATAATGCATTTCTATCAAGTAGGCAGCATTCTCCACCACTCATTCCCCCAATGTCTTTTCCTCTCTCCAATACTCTCTCTCTCTCTCTCTCGCTTTTCTTCAATCAACTATAATTGTTTGTAAACTCATTGAATGCCATTGATCCCTGAGCACTAGCCAGACATTTTGTTTTTGGGGGCAAAACAAAACCAAAATAGTTCTCATAATTTAAAATTAAAAATAAATATTACACAAAAAAAGAACAAAAAACAAAACCACTTTTTATATGATATCACAAAAATACATTTTATATGCAAATGAAATAAAAATTCATTTAAAAATATCCAACGAGAACGTCAAGCTGTCTGGCATTTCATTTTTTGGCACCATTTTCGCAAATTGTGTGGTTTTTTTATTTTTATTACAATATCCATTAGTGACGAGTAACAAACACCAAACAGCCGGATATAGGTCTGGTGGTCTTTTGCCAACATATAAAGATGGTTGAAGTATTTATATGTGCAAATTGTTTTAAGTCTGAAACAAAGCCATCCGGAACAAAGATCTTTGCCAAATTTCATATAGAGGTGCAATTATGACAAAATTTATTATAGCAATATAATATTTACAGAATTTCTTATAGCAATGAAATTTTGACAAAATGTCCTATAGAAATGAAGTTTAGATCAAATTTATCATAGAAATGAGATTTTGAGAAAATTTCCTATGGATATGACAAAATTTTCTGTAAATATGAAACTGTGACAAAATTTTCAAAATAGATGCAATTTTGACAAAAATTTCAACGAAATGAAATTTTGCAAATAGTTCCTATAAAAATGAAAATTTTCACAAATGTCCTATAGAAATCAAATTTAGACAAAATTTCCTATAGAAATGAAATTTTCCAAAAATGTACTATAACATGAAATTTTGTAAAAAAAAATTCCTATAGAAAGGAAATAAAAAAAAACAAGTATAGACGGCCGTAAGTTCGGCCAGGCCGAATCTTATGTACCATCCACCATGGATCGCGTAGAAACTTTTACTAAAGACTGTCATCCACAATCGAATAACTTGGGTTGCGGTAATACTTGCCGATGGCAAGGTATCTTAAAAATTTCTTAAGGTCGTCTTCTAAATTGTAAGTAAGTCCATACGGGGAATATATTAAACAAAAAAAAGGCCTATTAAAGACGTATTTAATTCAGTTCGACAAAATTTTCTATAGAAATAAAATTTTGACAAAATTTCCTATAGAAATGAAATTTTGACAAAATTTCCTATAGAAATGAAATAATCACAAAATTTACTATAGAAATGTAATTTTGCAAAAAATTACTATAGAAATGAAATTTTGTAAAAAAAAATTCCTATAGAAAGGAAATTAAAAAAAAAAAAACAAGTATATACACGGCCGTAAGTTCGGCCAGGCCGAATCGTATGTACCCTCCACCATGGGTTACGTAGAAACCTCTACTAAGGACTGTCAGTCAGGGAGCCACCGTAGTGCAAGGGTTAGCATGCCCACCTTGCATACACAAGGTCGTGGCTTCGATTCCTGCTTCGACCGAACACCAAAAAGTTTTTCAGCGGTGGATTATCCCACCTCAGTAATGCTGGTGACATTTCTGAGGGTTTCAAAGCTTCTCTAAGTGGTTTAACTGCAATATGGAACGCCGTTTGGACTCGGCTTTAAAAAGGAGGTATCTTGTCATTGAGCCTAACATGGAATCGGGCAGCACTCAGTGATAAGGGAGAAGTTCACCAATGTGGTATCACAATGGACTGAATAGTCTAAGTGAGCTTGATACATCGGGCTGCCACCTAAACTAACCACCTAACCTAACGACTGTCATCCACAATCGAATTACTTGGGTTGCGGTAACACTTGCCGATGGCAAGGTATCTTAAAAAGCCCTTAACACCGTCTTCTAAATTGTAAGTTAGTCCAGACGGGCGATATATTAAACAAACAAAAGGCCGATTAAAGACGTATATAATTCAGTTCGACAAAATTTTCTATAGAAATAAAATGTTGACTAAATTTTCTAAAGAAATGAAATGTTGACTAAATTTTCCATAGAAATAAAATTTTGACAAAATTTTCTGTAGAAATAAAATCTTAACAAAATTTTCTATAGAAATAAAATTTTAACAAAATTTTCTATAGAAATAAAATTTTGATAAAATTTTCTATAGAAATAAAATTTTGACAAAACTTTCTATAGTAATAAAATTTTGACAAAATTTTTTGTAGAAATAAAATTTTAACATTTTCTATAGAAATAAAATTTTGGTAGATTATTTTTGGCGATATGGACCAATTTTTGTTTGATTGGCCATTGGCTATATATAACTATAGATATGGACCAATTTTTGCATGGCTGTTAGCGGCCATATACTAGCGTAATGTACCAAATTTCAACCGAATCGGATGAATTTTGATCCTCCAAGAGGTTCCTGAGGTCAAATCTGTGGATCGATTTATATGGGGGTTAAATATAATTATGGACCGATATGGACCAGTTTTTGCATGGTAGTTAGATACCATATACTAACAGCACGTACCAAACTTCGACCGGATCGGATTAAATTTGCTCTTCCAAGAGGCTCCGGAGTTCAAATCTGGTGATCGGTTTATATGGGGTCTATATAATTATGGACCGATATGAACCAATTTTTGCATGGTTGTTAGAGACCATGTACTAACACCACATACCAAATTTCAACTGGATCGGATGAGTTTTTCTCCTCCAAGAGGCTCCGGAGGTCAAATCTGGGGATCGGTTTATATGGGGTCTATATAATTATGGACCTATATGGACCAATTTTTGCTTGGTTGTTAGAGACCTTATATTGACACCACGTACCAAATTTAAACTGCATCGGATGAATTCTGCTCCTCGAAGAGGCTCCGGAGGTCAAATCTGGGGATCGGTTTATATGGAGGCTATATATAATTACGGACCGATATGGACCAATTTTTGTATGGTTGTTACAGACCATATATTAACACCACATACCAAATTTCAACCGAATCGGATGAATTTTGCTTCTCCAAGAGGCTCTGCAAGCCAAATCTGGGGTTCGGTTTATATGGGGGCTATACGTAAAAGTGGTCCGATATGGCCCATTTGCAATACCATCCGACCTACATCAATAACAACTACTTATGCCAAGTTTCAAGTCGATAGCTTTTTTCGTTCGGAACTTAGCATGACGGACGGACGGAATTTCACCACGACTCAGTATATATATACCTTATGGGGTCTTAGAGCAATATTTCGGTGTGTTACAAACGGAATGACAAAGTTAATATAGCCCCTATCCTATGGTGGAGGGTATAAAAACAAGTATATACAGTAGTAAGTTTTAATGGCTTGTCTGAAATGTTTGACCTCAAATATTTTCTAAAATTCACAATTTTTTCAGATTGGATTTAGCTTTTTTCGAAACAATTTAAATAATTTGAAACTGTTTTTAACCTATTTGAAACAAAAAAGTTAACATTAAAAATATGAAAAAATCAAGTTATAAAAAATTGAATTAAAAGAACTTCCTGTGTAGTTAAAATAAAGAACATCATTGGGAGTACATCTTCTGAAAGTGCTTTTAAAGTTTTTCCTCTGGAAGAACTTCCAAATTTTTTTGCTGGGTAAATGATAACGAGAAGTAAAATCTGGAAATTTTACATTCAGTTTCAAGCAATATTCATGATCAATGCACCTTCTATACCCTCAAGAAGTGAAATCGGTCTATATGGAGGTTCTAGAATCTAGTCCCCAAATTGGAGGTCCGATTTATGCCCCCTTATAAAATATATCAAAACCTGTACCGATACATATTTTAAATGTCAGTCAAATTAGATAAAAACTACGGTTTAGAAGCCGAAAAAGTAAAATCGGGAGATCGGTCTATATGGGGGCTATATAAAAACATGGACCGATACTCATCATTTGTGACACACCTCTTTATGGTCCTGAAATACCTCGAGATTTCAAATTGCAGGCAAATTGGATCAAAACTACGGTTTCTACAAGCCCACGAAGTAAAATCGGGAGATCGGTCTATATGGGGACTATATCAAAACATGGACCGATAATCACTATTTTCAGCACACCTCTTTGTGGTCCTAAAATACCTCTAGATTTTTAATTTCAGGCAAATTGGATAAATACTACGGTTTCTAGAAGCCCAAGAAATAAAATCGGGAGATCAGTCTATATGGGGGCTATACCAAAACATGGACCAATACGGTGGGTCTTAATGGTCCTAAAATTCTTCTAGCATTCAAATTGTAGGCAAATCCGATAAAAACTACTGTTTCTATAAGACCAAGACCCCAAATCGGAAGATCGGTTTATATGGGGAATATATCAAAACCTGGACCGATATAGCCCATCTCCGAACTTAACAAAAGACGTGTTTGTGCAAAATTGCATTACGTTAGCTTCATTACTGAAGACTTTAGCGTGATTACAACAGCCAGACGGACATGGTTATATCGTCATAGAATTTCTCCCTGATCAAGAATATATATCTATACTTTATAGTGTCGGAAATCAATATTTCGATGTGAATATATATCTATACTTTATATTGTCTGAAATCGATATTTCGATGTGTTTCAAACGGAATGACAAACTTATTATGCCACCCATCACTATTCTATGGTGGTGGGTGTAAAAAATTCCTATAGCAAATAAGTTGTGATAATATTAGAAATTTTGACAAAATTTTCCTATAGAGATCAAATGTTGACAAGATTTTCCTGGAGAAATAAAATTTTATAAAAATTTTCTATAGCAATGAAATTTTGACAAAATTTCCTATAGAAATGAAATTTTACAAATATTTCCTATAGAAATGGCAAATTTTCGATAACAATGAAATTTTGACAAAATTTCCTATAGAAATGACATTTTGCAAAAATGATGATATTTTAACCAAATTTCTTTCCTATAGAAATTATATTTTTCGCAAATTTCCCACGGAAATGAAAGTTTCACAAAATTTATTATAGCAATGATACTGAAGCAAAATGTCCTTTATAAATAAAATTGTGGGACAATTTCTTATAGACATGAAATTTTGACAAAATTTCCTATAGAGATGAAAGTTTGACAAAATTTCCTGTAGGGACGAAATTTTATCGAAATTTCCTATTGAGATGAAATTGTGACAAGATTTCCTATAGAAATAAAATTTTTACAAAATTTCCTATAAGTATGAAATCTTAACAAAATTTTCTATTGAAATGAAACCTTTACAAAATTTTTCATAGATATACAATATTCGTAAAAGTTCCTATAGATAAGAAATCTTGATTAAATTTCCTATAAAAAAATTTGCCAAATTTTTTATAAAAAGAAATTTTGACAAAAATACATATAAAACCCAATTTTTAAAAGTTATCAAAGAAATTATATTCTGACAAAATTTCCTATAGCTATTAAGTTATGAAATAAATTTCTATAACGATGAAATTTTAACAAAATTTCCTGTAGAAAAGAAATTTTGATAAAATTCTCCTTATAAATTAAATGTGGTCAAAATATTCTTTGAACATGAAAATTCGACAAAATTTCGTTTAGAAGAGAAATTTTGACAAAAGTCAAAATTTAGTTAGAAATTAAATTTTTGAAAAAGAATAATCCTATAGCTGTGAAATTTTGACAAAATTTCATAAAAAAAAAAATTAAATTTTGACAAAATTTCATAAAAAAAAATTAAATTCAGACAAATTTTCCTAAAGAAATAAGATTTTAACAAAATCATTAACAGATGGAATTTCGACAAAATTACCTATGGAGATAAAATTTCATTTCGCAGTAACTATATGTAATGTTATTGGAAGCTATATTTATTTTGAAATCTATTACCTTTATGCAACATAAATTGGTTATTTCTTGTTTTAATTTTTGACTTTGGGCAAGTTAAGCCTAAAATGTTTACATTCGTATGCATGCATAATGACATATGGCTAAGATGTAGTAAAAGAGAGAATCACTATCCATCTCTCTCACCACTCTTAATACCTTGCCCCTAAGGGCTCCCTCTCTCTTCTTATTTGAAAATGCATTTTTGGCAAATTTCCAAAAAAATTTTGCTTTCGACATACCTCTCAACTCTCACCGTCTCTCGGCTATATAAGAAATTGCCATTGAAGTATGGTGGATGAGTGAGTCAGTAGACATAAAGGAATTGCTACCATTGAGGAAATTTCAAATTATATTTTGGTTCTTCTAAACAGCATGTATAACAATAACAACAACAACAACACCAAGTATAAAAATAAGCATGTGTTTACAATATCGTCGAGGAATATATGAATAACTCTATTACATTATGATTGATTGCACTGTGTGTATGGGAATGAACGGTAATAAATTTAGTGTGATCCATATACAATATTGAGAGTAGTATAGACAAACAAAGAGTGCATAACGAGCTAAAGAGGGGCAGGCACTGGGAAATGAGTGATATAGGTGATATTGTGTATCTTGTGGATTTATAGATGCTGAAAAGCGACGATATTTTTGTTATGGATTGAAATAGCTCCTACAAAGAACTTTCTTCCGATTTAATTTTTAGAATTTTATCTTTTTAAACTGGAGACCGAAGATCTTATTAACAAATAAATCAAAAGATTATACCTGATTTTTTTTTGTTTTAATTTTTTTCTTTTGACTATGTATAATGGGATTATAAGTATTTTGTAGTCATTTAATGATTAAGATTTTTATACTTGAATAGTGCAAACACTTACTTTGGACAGTATTATGGCTCTTTATTATTATCTTAAACCAATAAATGAAAATGTAGGAATTTAAATTTCTTTTTACTTCTTACTTTTCGTTTCATTATTTAATGCTGACACATTTTTATTAATTCTCCGCCTAATATTAAATTTATAGACATGTATTTCATAAATTTCATTAAGTTTATAAATTCAGGCTCATTATTTAAAATTTCAAAAATATTTTGCTTGCTATTTTTAATATTTTTAAGTATCTAATAATACTTTCAGTGAGAAGAATATAAATAATGTCTGATCCCTTGTTAATTTCATTTACTTTATTAAATAATGGTGAAAGCTAGAAGTCACTATGAATATAATCACTTAACACTCCATCATTAAATTGATAAATGTTTGACATACAACAAAAGTACTTCACTCTGGTAGATGAAACCATCCTGGTAGATTTGTGAGTATGGTTGTATGAGATATTGATGGTGATGGGTTTTATTCAAAACGATTCGAGTGACAAATCTATTTGAGATAAGAATCAAAAAGTACAATTTGTAAACATATTGGAAAAAAAACTTCTCGATTTTCGGACATTTTAATTTCTTTAATTTAATTTCTTATGAAATTTACATACGAGAATTATTCTTCCCAAATTTAACCATTTTTTTCACCCGCACTGTATGAAAAAAAAAATGGTTAAATTTGGGAAGAATAATTCTCGTATGTAAATTTCATAAGAAATTAACATAAAAGAACCAAATTAAATCATCTCACCCGGCTAGATCTCGCTAAAGACTATGGAAATGTGTAGTGGCCAACACTGAAACATATATGTATAGTCAGGCTTCCGAGATGGGTATTTGGCATTTGCAATACCCAGAATGAGATGAGATAGATACATGGTGTCCTGGGGAATATTGCTCAGGGTCGGCGCCTGAGTCGATCCTTCTGTCTGTGAACACATTTTCGTGATGAAAGTCTTGGGCATAGTTTTAGCCCAAACGACTTAAAATTTGGCACAAGTATGTGCTTTGTGCCATAATAGACTCTACTGAAATCGGTTGAGATTTAGATATATATCTTTCATCCGCTTTACACTTATATGACCACATAGTACCTATAAAAGTTTACTCCGAATTACGTGAAAATGCACGTCAAAATTTTTTGATGTAGGTTCAGACCTATATATAGCTACCATATGTATGAATCGAAAATGTAAATCTACAAAGTGGGGTAGAGTATAAAACAAGTACATACGGCCGTAAGTTCGGCCAGGCCGAATCTTAATTACCCTCCACCATGTATTGCATAGAAACTTATACTAAAGATTGTCATTTACAATCGAATTACTTGGGTTGCCGTAACACTTGCCGATGGCAAGGTATCTTGAAACTTCTTAACACCGTCAATTGTAAGTTAGTCCATACGGGGTATATATTAAACAAAAAAAGCCGATTAAAAACGTATATAAATCAGTTTGACAAAATTTTCTAAAGAAATAAAATTTTGATAAAACTTTCTATAGAAATAAAATTTTGATAAAACTTTCTATAGAAATAAAATTTTGACAAAATTTTCTATAGCAATAAAATGTTGACAACATTTTCTACAGAAATGAAATTTTGACAACATTTTCTAACGAAATAAACTGTTGACAAAATTTTCTATAGAAATAAAATTTTGACAAAATTTTCTATAGCAATAAAATTTTGACAAAATTTTCTATAGCAATAAAATTTTGACAAAATTTTGTATAGTAATAAAATTTTGCCAAAATTTTCTAAAGATATAAAATTTTGGTAGATTATTTTTGGGGATCGGCTATATATAACTATAGACTGATATGGGCCAATTTTGGCATGGTTGTTAGCGGTGCAATATACCAAATTTCACCACGTACCAAAGTTGAACAGGATCGGAGGAATTTTGCTCCTCCAAGAGCTCCGGAGGTCAAATCTGGGGATCGGTTTATATGGGGGCTACATATAATTATGGACCGATATGGTCCAATTCCTGCATGGTTGTCAGAGACCGTATACTAACACCACGTACCAAATTTCAACCGGATCAGGTGAATTATGTTCTTCCTATGGGCTCCGGAGTTCAAATCTGGGGATCGGTTTATATGGGGGGTACATATAATTATGGACCGATATGGACCAATTCCTGCATGGTTGTTAGAGACCATATACTAACACCACGTACCAAATTTCAATCGGATCGGATGACGTTTGCTCCTCTAAGAGGCTCCGGAGATCAAATCTGGGGATCGGTTTATATGGGGGCTATATATATAATTATGGACCGATGTGGACCAATTTTTGCATGGTTGTTAGAGACCATATACTAACACCATGTACCAAATTTCAGTCGGAAATTTGGTTCTCTTAGAGGATCCGCAAGCCAAATCGGGGATCGGTTTATATGGGGGATATATGTAATTATGGACCGATATGGCCCATTTGCAATACCATTCGACCTACATCAATAACAACTACTTGTGCCAAGTTTCAAGTCGATAGCTTGTTTCGTTAGCGTGATTTCAACAGACGGACGGACGGACATGCTCAGATCGACTCAAAATTTCACCACGACCCAGAATATATATACTTTATGGGGTCTTAGAAGAATATTTCGATGTGTTACAAACGTAATGACAAAGTTAATATACCCCCATCCTATGGTGGAGGGTATAAAAACGAAAAATATAAATAGAAGTAGATTTTGATCTTAAAGGCAGTTTAGGTTAAATTTGGTCAGGTTAGGTTTGGTTTGGTTGGCTCGCACAGAGACAGTTCAGCCCATGACGATACCACAAGTGGTAAACTCTTCTGTTTAGCTCAATGGCAAGGGACCTTCTTGTCATTGAAACAGAGTCCCACATTGCGGTGAAACCACTTAGAGAAACTATGAAACACTTAGAAATGTCACCAGCGTTACTGAGAAGGGATAATCCACCTGTTGGAAAACTTTCTGGAGTTTGATCGAAACTGGGTTTGAACCCACGACCCTGCATATGCAAGCCGGGCATGCTAACCATTGCACCATGGTGGCTCCTTAAAAACATCTCCTATTTTTAAACGCTTTTTTGCGATTACATTAATGTTACAGAATTTTTCAGAATTATTAAAGCCAAGTTGACCCTAGTCAAACAAAATTTTCTTTCATGTTAAGAACCCCATTTTTATGTCGGGATAATCCACCTGCTGGAAAACTTTCTGGAGTTTGGTCGAAACTGGGTTTGAACCCACGACCCTGCATATGCAAGCCGGGCATGCTAACCATTGCACCATGGTGGCTCCTTAAAAAACATCTCCTATTTTTAAACGCTTTTTTGCGATATCATTAATGTTGCAGAATTTTTTAGAATTATTAAAGCCAAACAAAATGTTCTTTCATGTTAAGAAACCCATTTTTACATCGAATCACATAATTGTAAGGAGAAAAGTACTTCATTGAAAAGTATATCAACATTTGGACAAGGATAACAACTTTTTAACAGAGAAATACGTCTTCTATGCTAAGCAAAATTCAGATTTGTATTTTAAGGACATGAGTACTTTGGCCTCAGGACAATATCTTTTTCAGTGCAGTTTTTGATATAAAATCAAATTCTTTCTCGGCCCTCTCCTTTGGGCTGTGAAAAAGTTTCACATTAAAAAAAGTTTCACATTAATTAAAATCAAAAGCCTTAAAAGAAAAAGCTTTTTCTGCTTAACTAACTCATACTTGTGAACCTATGTATGGTGGGTGGAACCAAATAATTTATTTACAAACCACCTTTATGATATTCAATTATTATTTATTGTTTATTAGTCTATGGTATTAATAGAATTTTCGTAAAAGCATTAAAGTGTGCAAGTAATTACATATTTCACAAAAATTAATGTTTGGCCCAATTACAGGTTAACCAACTCTCCTACAAAACTCATAGTTACTGCAATCGTCTTAAATTAGAAAAAACCATGACATCAAAGTGAATGAACTTTGCTAGTGTCTTTTTTTACATTTTTGTGTGTTTTTGTGTTTTTGTGAGCATTTTGTCTTCCATTTCAGACGTTTGTTTTTTTTCCAGTAGCATATTTTTTTTCTCCGCATGAAAAACAAAATGATTGCAGTTTCTTCTTTTGTTGGATTTCGTTACAATGTTTGCGGCAAAACTAAAAGGAGAACATAAACGTATATGGGTCATTCCAGAATGCAAGATCTATGATTTATGATTACATAGGGAAATTTTTTGGATATATGTATGAATAAATTGAAATTTAGAATTTTTGAAGATTTTACTAATTGACTTCATAAATAGTTTCAGTTAAAAAAGGGTATATACCCTTCTTTCTGACCTAAAATGCATAATTGTGTCAAGTTTGAAGTGGACTAAAACTGTGATTTGGCCATGAACACAAAAATGTGTTCATAGTCGACGGACGGACATGGCTTGATCGACTCAAGGGCCAGCCCTAAACAATAATGCCAAAGACACCACAGACAGACGGACGCACGGACATGACTAGATCGACTCTTGGCCCTGAGCAATTTTTTTACTGTTTGGTAGATTGGTAGAATTCTTCATGTTTTGGTAGATTTTGCACATAATCTCCGAGAAAATAACATGGTTGCGACAAACATGTTACATGGTCACCATTCAAAAATAACATTTTGCTCTTGAAACATGGTTGAGGTGATCATATTCCTTCTCTGGGTGTAAAGAAATAAAATTTTAACTAAAGTTTCTATAGAAATTTTGACAAATTTTTCTATAGAAATACAATTTTGAAAAAATTTTCTATAGAAATAAAATTTTGTCAAAATTTTCTATAGAAATAAAATGTTGTCAAAATTTTCTATAGAAATAAAATTTTGACAAAATTTTCTATATACATAAAATTTTGACAAAATATTCTACAGAAATAAAATTTTGACAAAATTTTCTATAGATATAAAAGTTTGACAAAAGAAATAAAATTTTGACAAATTTTCTACAGAAATAAAATTTTGACAAATTTTTCTATAGAAATAAAATTGTGACAAAATTTTCTATAGAAATAAAATTTTGACAAATTTTTCTATAGAAATAAAATTTTGACACAATTTTCTATAGAAATAAAATTTTAACTAAAGTTTCTATAGAAATTTGGACAAATTTTCTATAAAAATAAAATTGTGATAACATTTTCTATAGAAATAAAATTTTGTCAAAACTTTCTATAAAAATAAAATTATGACAAAATATTCTATAGAAATAAAATTTTGGCAAAATTTTCCTTAGAAATATAATTTTGACAAATTTTTCTATTGAAATAAAATTGTGACAAAATTTTCTATGGAAATAAAATTTTGACAAAATTGTCTATAGAAATAAAACTTTGACAAAATTTTCTATAGCAATAAAATGTTGACAAATTTTTCTATAGAAATAAAATTGTGACAAAATTTTCTATAGAAATAAAATTTTGCCAAATTTTCTATCGAAATAAAATTTTAACTAAACTTTCAATAGAAATTTTGACAAATTTTTCTATAAAAATAAAATTGTGATAAAATTTTCGATAGAAATAAAATTTTGTCAAAATTTTTTATAGAAATAAAATTGTGACCAAATTTTCTATAGAAATAAAATGTTTACACAATTTTCTATAGAAATAAAATTCTGACAAAATTTTCTATAGAAATAAAATTTTGACAAAATTTTCTATAGAAATAAAATTTTGGAAAAATTATCTATAGAAACAAACTTTTGACAAATTTTTCTTTAGAAATAACATTGTGCCACAATTTTCTATAGAAATAAAATGTTGACAAAATTTTCTATGGAAATAAAATTTTGACAAAATTTTCTATAGAATTAAAGTTTTGACAAAATTTTCTATAGAAATAAAATTATGACAAAATGTTCTATAGAAATAAAATTTTGACAAAATTTTCTATAGAATTAAAATTTTGACAATTTTTTCTATAGAAATAAAATTGTGACAAAATTTTCTATAGAAATAACATTTTGTCAAAATTTTCTATAAAAATAAAATTTTGACAAAATATTTTAAAGATATAAAATTTTGACAAAATGTTCTATAGAAATAAAATTTTAACTAAAGTTTCTATAGAAATTTTGACAAATTTCTCTATAAAAATAAAATTGTGACAAAATTTTCGATAGAAATAAAATTTTGTCAAAATTTTATATAGAAATAAAATTATGACAAAATATTCTATAGAAATAAAATTTTGACAAAATTTTCTAGAAATATAAAATTTTGACAAAATTTTGTATAGAAATAAAATTTTGTCAAAATTTTCTATAGAAATAAAATGTTGACAAATTTTTCTATAGAAATAAACTTTTGACACAATTTTCTATAGAAATAAAATTTTAACTAAAGTTTCTATAGACATTTTTACAAATTTTTCTATAGAAATAAAACTGTGACAAAATTTTCTATATAAATAAAATGTTGCCAAAATTTTCTATAGAAATAAAATTGTGACAAAATTTTCTATAGACATAAAATTTTGACAAAATGTTCTATAGAAATAAAATTTTAACTAAAGTTTCTATAGACATTTTTACAAATTTTTCTATAGAAATAAAATTTTGACAAATTTTTTTCTTTAAATAAAATTTTGACAAAATTTTCTATAGAAATAAAATTTTGACAAAGTATTCTATAGAAATAAAATTTTGACAAAATTTTCGATGGAAATAAAATGTTGACAAAATTGTCTATAGAAATAACATTTTAACAAAGTTTTCTATAGAAATAAAATTTTGACAAAATTTTCTATGGAAATAAAATTTTGGCAAAATTGTTTATAGAAATAAAATTTTGATAAAAATTTCTATAGAAACAACATTTTGATAAAAATTTCAATAGAAATAAGACTTTGACAAAATTTTCTATAGCAATAAAAAGTTGACAAATTTTTCTATAGAAATAAAATTGTGACAAAATTTTCTATAGAAATAAAATTTTGCCAAATTTTCTATAGAAATAAAATTTTAACTAAACTTTCTATAGAAATTTTGACAAATTTTTCTATAAAAATAAAATTGTGATAAAATTTTCGATAGAAATAAAATTTTGTCAAAATTTTATATAGAAATAAAATTACGACAAAATATTCTATAGAAATAAAATTTTGACAAATTTTCTAGAAATATAAAGTTTTGACAAAAGAAATAAAATTTTGACAAAATTTTTTATAGAAATAAAATTTTGACGAATTTTTCAATAGAAATAAAATTTTGACAAAATTTTCTATAGAAATAAAATTTTGAAAAAAAATTTTATAGAAATAAAATTTTGACAAAATTTTCTATAGAAATAAAATTTTGACAAAATTTTCTATAGAAATAAAATTTTGACAAAGTTTTCGATAGAAATAAAATTTTGACAAAATTGTCTATAGAAATAAAATTTTGACAAAAATTTATATAGAAATAAAATTTTGATAAAAATTTCTATAGAAATAAAATTTTGACAAAATATTCTATAGAAATAAAATGTTGGCAAAATTTTCTATAGCAATAAAATGTTGACAAAATTCTCTATAGAAATAAAATTTTGACAAAATTTTCTATAGAAATAAAATTGTGACAAAATTTTCTATAGAAATAAAATTTTAACTGAAGTTTCTATAGAAATTTTGACAAATTTTTCTATAAAAATAAAATTGTGATAAAATTTTTGATAGAAATAAAATTTTGTCAAAATTTTGTATAGAAATAAAATTATGACAAAATATTCTATAGAAATAAAATTTTAACAAATTTTCTAGAAATATTAAATTTTGACAAAAGAAATAAAATGTTGACGAAATTTTCTATAGAAACAAAATTGTGACAAAATTTTCTATAGAAATAAAATTTTGACAAAATTTTCTATAAAAATAAAATTTTGACAAAATTTTCTATAGAAATAAAATTTTGACAAAATTTTCTATAGAAATAAAATTTTGACAAAATAACTTTTTTGTAGTTTTTTGGTAAACTTTTCCCTTAATTTTGGTAGATTATTTTTGGCTCGACTGGCTAGCGTGCTCTGGAGCCGAACCTGAGCAGTATGGTCTAAGGCTCTACGTGTCTATATTATCTCCTTGTGGGTGTTGCAAACATATGTACTAACTTTTAATGCCCTGTTTTCCACAGTTATTCAGGGTATAAAAACATTGCAATTTATGCAACGGTATTCAATTTTCTTGTTATTGGGACATTCATGAATCCCCAATTTTCGACACTCATAGGTTAGGTTAGGTGGCAGCCCGATGTATCAGGCTCACTTAGACTATTCAGTCCATTGTGATACCACATTGGTGAACTTCTCTCTTATCACTGAGTGCTGCCCGATTCCATGTTAAGCTCAATGACAAGGGACCTCCTTTTTATAGCCGAGTCCGAACGGCGTTCCACATTGCTGTAAAACCACTTAGTGAAGCTTTGAAACCCTCAGAAATGTCACCAGCATTACTGATGTGGGATAATCCACTGCTGAAAACTGTTTGGTGTTCGGTCGAAGCAGCAATCGAACCCACGACCTTGTGTAAGCAAGGCGGGCATACTAACCATTGCACCACGGTGCCTCACCGTAAAATGTTCCCGATTTTTTTTTTTTTTTTGCTCCATAGTAACACATCTCACATTTATCATTACAGATTGCATGTGGCAGATGTGACTGGGAAATTGTGGCGAAAACCTTATGTTGCCATATTTGTATGGGCTAAGTTTTCCACTTCTTGCAATTGCGATTTGCCACAACTCTCTGTCGGGTTATTCTGTTGTTGTTCTGTTTTCTCTCTCATTTTGTGTTTCACTAGAATTTTTGCAAGTGAATGACCAAAATAAAAAAACGAATATCCTTCTGTAATAAAACAACAAATGCATAACAAACACACCGGCATGACAGACACTTACCGTTTGCCATTTGTATGTCAGTGTGTAAAAATGCCATTAGTTTTGCTTTGCTTTGGTACGTGCTTAAGGACATTTTTGTTGAAATTTTTCCCTGATAACCCTTTTGTCGTGAGAAACCATAAAGGGACAGTGGGATATGCATTGTGGAAAAATATGACAATGTAAACATTTTTGTTTTGTATGTACAGTGGGTTACCACAATTGAGGAATTTTCGTACTAGCTCACAGAGGTTTCAAATCGTTTTTAATAATTCTGCAATTTTTGAATGGATAAAGATATCAACATAATAATGTGTGAAAGCTGAAAGGAATCTGTATTTTGGAACTACCATAAAAGGGCCGTTATTGTCCTCTTTCTATAACTGCATTCCCTACGAAATTTTACGCATTATAGGTAAAAATGTTGCCACAATGTGTTCTAGATTAAACGTTGTAGACTCTATAATTTCAAATTTTACAAAAATGCAGAATTTTCGAAAAAAAAATACCTGCATTCTTTCTGTCATAACATTTATTTTCCAGAATTCTCAATAGTTTTTGTTTCATAGTGTTCTTATAGAACACTCTATACAGATACGTCTTAAGTTTTAAAGGGTGATACGGTCAAAATTTGGTCAAGGGAAAACGCGTGTAAATCGGTGAAAGCGTTTATTTAAAAAATCAAATTAAATTTATTTTTCAAGTTCAATTTGTATAAAATGCAGGAAAAATATTCAGTTAGGCTTTCGCTTTTCCAAATCCGAATTGCCGGGCCTCACGCTTGACACCTGCCATCAGATTTTGTACAGCCAGCTTATCCACCTTCTTCTCCGCAGAAAGCCAGTTTGCCTTGAACTGCTGCTCGTCCTTCGCAATTTTTTGGTCTTCTTTAGGTTCCGCTTGACAATAGCCCAGTATTTCTCAATTGGGCGGAGCTCTGGCGTGTTGGGAGGGTTCTTGTCCTTGGGAACCACCTGCACGTTGTTGGCGGCGTACAACTCCATGGCCTTTTCACCGTAATGGCAAGATGCCAAATCCGGCCAAAACAGTACGGAACAACCGTGTTTCTTCAGGAAAGGCAGCAGACGTTTATTCAAACACTCTTTCACGTAAATTTCTTGGTTGACAGTCCCGGAAGCTACGAAAATGCTGCTTTTCAAGCCACAGGTACAGATGGCTTGCCAAACCAGATATTTCTTTGCGAACTTTGACAGTTTTATGTGCTTGAAAATATCTGCTACCTTTCCCCTTCCTTTTGCCGTATAAAACTCCTGTCCCGGAAGCTGCTTGTAGTCGGCTTTGACGTAGGTTTGACGTCGTCCATTACCACGCAGTCAAACTCCGTCAGCATCGTCGTGTACAGCCTCCGGGATAGCGCTTTGGCCGTCGTATTTTGTTTACCATCGCGATTTGGAGTCACTACCTTCTTGTAAGTCGATAGTCCGGCTCGTTTTTTGGCTCGATGCACGGTTGTAGACGATACACCCAGCTTATTTGCGGCATCTCGGAGAGAGAGGTTAGGGTTTCGCTTGAAACTACCGGCAACTCTCTTTGTCGTCTCAGCGGCTTCCGGTTTTCGATTTCCCCCCGATCCAGACTTCCTGAAAGTGTTACCGCAACCCAAGTAATTCGATTGTGGATGACAGTCTTTAGTAGAAGTTTCTACGTAATCCATGGTGGAGGGTACATACGATTCGGCCTGGCCGTACTTACGGTCGTATATACTTGTATTTCTTTAATCCCGAAAGAAAAACAAAGTGATTTCGGGATAAATATAAAAGGCAACATAAACTGTTAATATCGAATTATTTTCACAAACTTAGTTTCCCAGCAAAAAAATTTAGAAGTTCTTCCAAAGGCAACTTTAAAAGCACTTCCAGAAGATGCACTCACAATGATGTTCTTTATTTTAACTACCCAAGATGTTCTTTTAATTAAATTTTTTATAACTTAGTTTTTTCATACTTTTAATGGGTAATTTTAACTTTTTTGGTTAAAAACAGAGTAAGAATTCATAAAATGGTACAAATCATTTAAATTTTGTCGAAAAAAGTGCTAAATCCAATCTGAAAAAATTGTGAATTTTTGAAAATATTTGAGGTCAAACGTTTCCGACAAGCGTTAGAATCCACTAAAAATTATAAATAATTATAAAAATTATTTATTTGACAAAATATCACGGAATTGTTTAATTTACATCCAAAACATTGAATTCGGATCACACCTAAAGAAGTGATGCAAACTCAGTGCAACGGCTGTTGAAATGGAGGACTTCCGTCCTATGACAAGTCCATGTTAAATTCATCGCTTCTGCGTCAATTTTGCACCACTTCCGGATCCAAAAAGAACATTTTCATTACTCTTTTGGCGACGCTTTGTTTGCTGGGTTTTGGTTCAAAATTAAAGTAGAAAATAATAAAAGGAATATCATTGAGTTTGTTGGTTCAAGAACTATAGTTTATTGGGCTTCCGCCAAAGTAAATTTTTTCTTACTGGATCTAAATATAGATGTTTTGAAATCAAACTAATCCCTTTTATTAATCAAATTTGTTTTCTATTTTCTTACAGATTTTTCTCGTCAACTTTTAAAGAATGTTATAGCAAATCCTCCAAAAATCAATGGAAATGAAAGAACAAAATTATCACAAAACATATCAAATTTAAATTTAAGTTAAACTAAAAACGAAACGAACAAAACATATCAAAAATTGTGCCATCATATTTAGAAATACAAGTCCTATCTACAACTTCCGGTAAAAGCAGACAGAAAACGAAAACCGTAAATAAGAGCCTATATCGGCTAGAATTACAACAACTACAACATTATAAAAGAAAAAGAGCAAGAGAGCGAGAAGAAGAGAGCAAGAGGAAGAGAGCTAATATTATATACTTAAACTCATAATAAAAGAAATGAAATTCAGCTACAACATAAAATTTAGTATAATAACAAATTTTCTACATGGACTTTAATGTCCATAGGAAATAATGAAAACATTGAAAATGTGCTATGGCCTAAAGGTATGAAGCCACCATTCAGAAGGAGAATAGCATACATTCACAATTGCCGAAGCGGAAAAAATACCACTAGAGAAACAGAACAGAAAGGAAACTGTAATTACTATTTAAAGTAGCTACTATAGGAGACGGAGCAAAAAAAAAAGTGAAATTAACATGTTTATGGCAAAGGAGCCATCATAAAACGATACAGTTTGCTTGCGATGAAGACCAACGCCGCCATCATAGCTAACACTAGGAGTGACTAGAAGACAGCAGGAGACCCAGCAACAAACAGTAAACAAGCAATTCTCTTCGCCTTGGATGGTTATCAAAGCCTCAGGGCAAACTAAAACTAGCAGTAGCAGCAGCAGCAGGAGGAGAAGGAGGACAAGGAGTAGGAGAAATTCTATCAGGCTTCTCCACCCCGCCATTTATGCCATCCCTGGCCAAGGGAAGCCATAGGGTAAAAGCTTCCATTTCTCTATGGCCATTGCCTGTGAAAGACAACAATTTATTGGTAATTGCAGTTGGATTGAACAATAAAGCCAAGCCATTACCTTGTTGAAAATCTTCGTCACTCCACAGCACTGCTGAGGGTCATATGCAACAGACTATAGACTGTGTATAGCCAAAGAGCCACCATCATCATCGGGTACCATTAAAGAATAATACCTGGAACATCATCGCAAAACATACATCGCACCGGCAAGCTCTTTGAGTCTTGGCCATAATGCAATTTTCTTGCAACCGGAAATAGCTGACGGAAATTAAAAAAAAAAAAAAAAACAGAAAACGAAAATCCAGCCATTGACAACTGCTGGCTCTAGAAGACTTGAGTGTGAGCCGGTATACGTATGAATGTCATTGTAACCACATTAAACTCAGACCCAATACATCAAAAGCCAGTCCCACCCAGCCAGTGGATGGCCGTGTCCAAGGTTAATGTTGGTGCAGTGGTGGTCGCCTAACATGTTCACAATTCTGGGGACAACACATGCTACTGCTGATGATTTCCATGGGAAATGCATTGAATTGATGATCAAAGCATACAAATCCTGTTGCAAAACTAAAATATCTCCAAGTCTCTCTCTCTTTCTCGCAATCTCTCCCAATACTCCCATAAACTCTTTTCACTCAGCAACCTTAGCAACGCCACCCCAAAACACACACAGAGACGAAAATAATCGACCATTCTAAGCGGAAATTGAATTCAATCGTTGGCACTAAACAATTGATGTAAACGATTGGTGGCTGGCTAACCGGATCCCATAACAATTGGTGAATGATATCAACCACCAAAAACAAACAGGAAATAGTTTATGAAAACGATATTTAAACAAATAAATTTTGCAATGATGGCATTGGAAATTCTTTAAATTATCGAGAGCTAAAAAAAGGGTCAACAAAATACTCTGAAAAAATTAAAACTTTTTGAAATAAGGTGGATTTTCCTTTCATCGAACATTATTTAAAATTTTTCTAAAAATTTTTGTAAACATTAGAAGCTATTCTTTGTGTGTTCTCCTACTCCCTCCTCCTTCACCTCTTTGCCATCCCATAAATAGCCAAGCTATTTGGTTTGTTTAGGCCACCTTAATGACTGCTGCCAAAAGACGTACTGGCAGTAATAGTGCGACATTTGTTGCCGACAACAGCAATAATCATTATACCTCATTGGATCAACAACAACACCAACAGCAGCAGCAACAACACCAACAACCATTGCAACATCTCCAAGAGCCAACAACAAGAACACAATCATCATCTCAGCATAATCGACAATTTTTCAATTCGCATCGTCACCAACACAATCGTCATTTGCCAAGCAATCAGCATCATGAACATCAGCATCTTTTGCAACAGGAACCACAACAAGCGGGATCATCAGTTACGTCTTCATTATCATCTATTGGCCACAATTACCATTATCAACAGCGTTACCCAAGTGGCTCCGCATCGTCCAGCAACTACGGCACCGTCACCTCCCATCAACATCAATCCCCCAGCAATAATCAGACAACACCAGCAGCAGCAACATCGTCATCATCATCATCATCATCGACAGCATCCTCAATTATGCGTGGCGAGTGTTCGGTGAAATTGCCCTTGGATATTTTGTAAGTAGCATTATCGAGTTTTCTTAGTTAGTGAATTATTCACAAAGGATACTGATTGCTTGTTTTAGGTTTGTTTTTGTTTCATTGTGCATTAAGACTTACATTTCCAGAGATTAAAAGTTGATAGTTTAATTAAAGGGTGATAGAGTCAAAATTTGGTCAATATAAACTTGACGTATTTCTTTCAATTTTGCATTTAAAAAAAACCTGAACACCCCTCATTTTGAAGGTGTGTGTGTAGAATGTTGCTCCTATTTTGATTTTGGAATTCACTCTTCAGTTGTCAAAATGCCGTCCAAGCAAGAAGAGCAGCGTATCAAAATTTTGTTCGCGCATCGCGAAAATCCGAGCTACTCGCACGCAAAGCTCTAAAAAAAATCGCTAAAAGTTGCCAAATCAACCGTTACAAATGTAATTAAAGTGTTTGGGGAACGTTTGTCGACAGCCAGGAAGTCTGGGTCGGGGGGAAATCGAAAACCGGAAGCCGCTGAGACGACAAAGAGAGTTGCCGGTAGTTTCAAGCGAAACCCTAACCTCTCTCTCTCCGAGATGCCGCAAATAAGCTGGGTGTATCGTCTACAACCGTGCATCGAGCCAAAAAACGAGCCGGACTATCGACTTACAAGAAGGTAGTGACTCCAAATCGCAATGGTAAACAAAATACGACGGCCAAAGCGCGATCCCGGAGGCTGTACACGACGATGCTGACGAAGTTTGACTGCGTGGTAATGGACGACGAAACCTACGACAAAGCCGACTACAAGCAGCTTCCGGGACAGGAGTTTTATACGGCAAAAGGAAGGGGAAAGATAGCAGATATTTTCAAGCACATAAAACTGTCAAAGTTCGCAAAGAAATATCTGGTTTGGCAAGCCATCTGTACCTGTGGCTTGAAAAGCAGCATTTTCATAGCTTCCGGGACTGTCAACCAAGAAATTTACGAGAAAAAGTGTTTGAATAAATGTCTGCTGCCTTTCCTGAAGAAACACGTTTGTTCCGTACTGTTTTGGCCGGATTTGGCATTTTGCCATTACGGTAAAAAGGTCATGGAGTGGTACGCCGCCAACAACGTGCAGGTGGTTCCCAAGGACAAGAACCCTCCCAACACGCCAGAGCTCCGCCCAATTGAGAAATACTGCGCTATTGTCAAGCGGAACCTAAAGAAGACCAAAAAAACTGCTAAGGACGAGCAGTAGTTCAAGGCAAACTGGCTTTCTGCGGCGAAGATGGTGGACAAGGTGGCTGTACAAAATCTGATGGCAGGTGTCAAGCGTGAGGCCCGGCAATTCGGATTTGGAAAAGCGAAAGCCTAACTGAATATTTTTCCTGAATTTTATACTAATTGAACTTGAAAAAGAAATTTAATTTGATTTTTTAAATAAACGATTTCAACGATTTACACGCGTTTTCCCTTGACCAAATTTTGACCGTATCATCCTTTACCAGTATCGTATATAGAAGTAAAGTGAAAGTGAAACTGCATAAGACATGAGGAGAAAAATTTTGAAATATAAGCATTTAAATCAGGGATCCGAAGCGGGCCAGTTTATTCGCTCCGCTCCGGCGAAAAACAAATCGCTCCTCTCCGAGAAAAAAAATTTCGCTCCACTCCCGCTTCTTCTTAGAGAAAATTATTGTACACAAATTGCTTTATATTGAAAATTCATTTTTATTTTTCGAAAAGAAAAAACACATTACTACAGGTCTATCACAAAAGAAAATCCGTAAGAAAAGTCTAAAGTCTGGCGGGGCCGATTTTATTATACCCTGCACCAATTTCTAGATTTACATTTTCGATACCATCTCAAATCCTTCAAACTTGTTGGTTGCTCTACATATATAATGTTTTTAAAATTAAAACTAGTATATATGGCCGTAAGTTCGGCCAGGCCGAATCTTATGTACCCTCTACCATGAATAGCGTAGAAACTTCTACGAAAGACTGTCATCCACAATCGAATTACTTGGGTTGTGGTATCTTAAATCGTTTTCTAAATTGTGGGTTAGTCCATACGTGGTATATATTAGACAAAAAAGGTATGTGTAGGTAAGTCTACAAATAATTACGAATCGATATGGACTTTTGCACGGTACGTAGAGAGCCAGAATTGAAATATGGGTTTCGCTTATGTGCGGGCTATATACAATTATGAACTTGTTATGAACAAATTTTTGTGTGATTGGGGATCGATTTATCTGAGGGCTATATATAACTATAGACCGATATGGACCTAGTTAGGAATGGTTGTTAACGGCCATATAATGCTAGCACAATGTACCAAATTTCAACTCACTCGGATGAAATTTGCTCCTCCAAGAGGCTCGAAAACCAAATCTCAGAATCGGTTTATATGGGTGCTATATATGATTATGGACTGATAAGGACCACTTTTGGCATGGTTGATAAATATCACATACTACCACCGCGTACATTAGCGTAGCTAGACAGTTTTCCTAGGGGGGGCTATAGCCCCCCTAGCTAAAAATTTATAGACTGAACTTATAGGTTCCATTAATGTTTTATTTCATAAAATTGAATAAAAAATTAGACATCAAAATAACTCGACAATTAATTTATAATAAAGCAACTAAAAGTAGTTCCACACTTTTCCCAGCAAAAAAAATGTGAGTTGTTCTAAAGGCACAACTTTAAAAGTACTTCCAAAAATGTCCTCAATTATTTAAACTACACAGGAAGTTTTTTACTTCATTTTTTTTTTCATATTTTAATGTGTAATTTTTTGTTTTCTTTTTTTTTCAAATAGTTAAAAAAAGAGTAAGAATAAAAAAATTGGTACAAATTATTCAAATTTTGCCACAAAACTGCTAAATCCATTATAGAAAAATCGATAATTTTGGAAATTATTCGAGGAAAACGTTTCAAGCAAGCGTCAGAATGCATTAAAAATCATAAAAACAATATAAACATTATTTATTTGGGAAAATATCACAAAATTTTTTAATTCACATTCAAAACACTGAATTCGGATCTCACCTTAAGAAGTGATGCAAATTCATTGCAACGGCTGTTGAAACGGTGGACATTTGTCCTATGACAAGTTCATATTACATTCATTGCTTTTCCGCCAATTTTGCACCACTTCTAGACCCAAAAAGAACATTTTCACTACCTTTTTGGCAACGCTTTTTCGCAGCATTATTAAGATATTAATTTATGAAAGAATAGTTTTAATATCAACTACTATTTTTTTAATTAAATTGACTAAACTAAATCAATCACAAGTTCAACCACAGCTTTATTTCATAAATATCAGACTTCAAACATTGCCATCGGCAACTGCTACCACAACCCAAGTAATTCGATTGTTCATGAAAGTTTTAAGCGGAAAGTCTTTGTGCGATTGTATATACTTGTTTAATTTTTATAAAAATTAAGAAAACTATTGACATTTATTGAAAAATGGAAAATCATAAATAAAGTTTCAAATTCTGGGGGGGGGCTAAAATTTTTCTGGGGGGTCTAAGCCCCCTCCCCAGAGGCCTTCCTACGCTTATGACCGCGTACCAAATGACGATTGTGTTGGTGACGATGCGAATTGAAAAATTGACGATTATGCTGAGATGATGATTGTGTTCTTGTTGTTGGCTCTTGGAGATGTTGCAATTGTTGTTGAATTTTGCTTCTCCAAAAGGCACCGGGGATCGGTTTATATGGGGTTAATATATAATTATGGACTGATATGAACCAATCCCTGCATGGTTGTTGGATACCATATACTAACATCACGTATCAAATTTCAACCGAATCGGATGAATTTTGCTCTTCCAAGGGGCTCCGGATGTCAAATTTGGTGATCGGTTTATATGGGGGCTATATATAATTATGGACCGATGTGGACCAATTTTGGCATGGGTGTTTGCGGCCATATATTAACACCACGTACCATATATCAACTGAATCAGATGGATTTTGCTCTTCCTAGGGGCTCCGGAGGTCAAATCTGGGGATCGGTTTATATGGGGGCTATATATAATTATGGACCCATTTCGACCAATTTTTGCACGGGTGTTTGAGGCCATATATTAACACCACGTACCAAATTTCAAGCGAATCGGATGAATTTTGCTCTTCCAAGGGGCTCCGGAGGTCAAATCTGGTGAACGGTTTATATGGGGGCTATATATAATTATGCACCGATGTGAACCAATTTTTGCATGGTTGTTAGAGACCATATACTAACACCATCATCCGATCCGGCTGAAATTTGCTTCTCTTAGAGGCTCCGAAAGCCAAATTGGGGGATCGGTTTATAAATGGGGCTATAAATAATTATGGACCGACCGGGGGTTTATAAATGGGGCTATAAATAATTATGGATCGATGTGGACCCATTTTTGCACGTTTGTTAGATACCATATACTAACATCATGTACAAAATTTCAGCCGGATCGGATGAAATTTGCTTCTCTTAGAGGGTCTGCAAGCCAAATTTGGGGGTCCGTTTATATGGGGGCTATACGTAAAAGAGGACCGATATGACCCATTTGCAATACCATCCGACCTACATCAATAACAACTACTTGTGTCAAGTTTCAAGTCGATAGCTTGTTTCGTTCGGAAGTTAGCGTGATTTCAACAGACAGACGGACGGACGGACATGCGCAGATAGACTCAGAATTTCACCACGACCCAGAATATATATACTTTATGTGGTCTTAGAGCACTATTTCGATGTGTTACAAACGGAACGACAAAGTTTATATAACCCCATTCTATGGTGGAGGGTATAACAAGTAAGGAAAGTCTAAAGTCGGACGGGATCGACTATATTATACCCTGCACCACTTTCTAGATTTAAATTTTGGATACCATATCACATCCGTCAAATGTGCTGGGAGCTATATGTAAAGGTTTCCCCAAATACATACATTTAAATATCACTCGATCTGGACAGAATTTGACAGACTTCTACAAAATCTATAAACTCAAAATTTTAGTCGGCTAATGCACTAGGGTGGAACACAATGTTAGTACAAACAAGTAAGTAAAGTCTAAAGTCGGACGGGGCCGACTATATTATACCCTTTACCCCTATGTAGGCCAAAATTTGTGTTACCATCTCAACTCCTTCACATTTGCTGGAAGCTAAAGGGTGATTCTTTTGAGGTTAGGATTTTCATGCATTAGTATTTGACAGATCACGTGGGATTTCAGACATGGTGTCAAAGAGAAAGATGCTCAGTATGCTTTGACATTTCATCATGAATAGACTTACGATCTGCCACAACGTCGAATTTTCAGTGAATGGGCCCTAGAAAAGTTGGCAGAAAATCCGCTTTTTTATCGACAAATTTTGTTCAGCGATGAGGCTCATTTCTGGTTGAATGGCTACGTAAATAAGCAAAATTGCCGCATTTGGAGTGAAGAGCAACCAGAAGCCGTTCAAGAACTGCCCATGCATCCCGAAAAATGCACTGTTTGGTGTGGTTTGTACGCTGGTGGAATCATTGGACCGTATTTTTTCAAAGATGCTGTTGGACGCAACGTTACGGTGAATGGCGATCGCTATCGTTCGATGCTAACAAACTTTTTGTTGCCAAAAATGGAAGAACTGAACTTGGTTGACATGTGGTTTCAACAAGATGGCGCTACATGCCACACAGCTCGCGATTCTATGGCCATTTTGAGGGAAAACTTCGGAGAACAATTCATCTCAAGAAATGGACCGGTAAGTTGGCCACCAAGATCATGCGATTTGACGCCTTTAGACTATTTTTTGTGGGGCTACGTCAAGTCTAAAGTCTACAGAAATAAGCCAGCAACTATTCCAGCTTTGGAAGACAACATTTCCGAAGAAATTCGGGCTATTCCGGCCGAAATGCTCGAAAAAGTTGCCCAAAATTGGACTTTCCGAATGGACCACCTAAGACGCAGCCGCGGTCAACATTTAAATGAAATTATCTTCAAAAAGTAAATGTCATGGACCAATCTAACGTTTCAAATAAAGAACCGATGAGATTTTGCAAATTTTATGCGTTTTTTTTTTTAAAAAGTTATCAAGCTCTTAACAAATCACCCTTTATATAAAGGAGACAATTTTTTTACTTCTACAAAATCTCTAGAATTAAAATTTAAATCGGCTAACGCTATCCAGTTAATTGGAGGAAACTTCCATTGAAAATGGGTCTAAAATGTGTAACAGTCTACCATATTTCGCCAACTCTGGTGTACGTATATATGGGAGCTATATACAATCTGAACCGATTTTGACTAAATTTGACATGTATAGTTAGAATAATAATTCTGCTATCTATGCGAAATTTCACGTATGTTAAATGGTATACTCCCATCTTTGGCCCCCTGGTCATATGAGTGCAAATCGGACGAAAGATATATATGGGAGCCATATCTAAATCTGAACCGATTTCAACCAAATTTGGCACAATTGCCGATACTACTAAACATACTCCTTGTGCGAAATTTGAAGCAAATTACGGCAAAACCCTGGACTTTGAGGCCATATAAGTTCAAATCGGACGAAAGATATATATGGGAGCTATATATAAATCTGAATCGATTTTGACCATATTTGGCACATACAATAGTATCGTTAAAAGTACCGCTTATGAAAATTTGAAGTAAGTCCGGGCAAAACTCTGGCTTTTGAGACCATGTAAGTCCAAATCGGGCGAAAGATATATATGTGAGCTCTATCTAAATCTGAACCGATTTTAACAAAATTTGACACACTTAACGATACTATTAAACGTACCCCTTGTGCAAAATTTGAAGCAAATCACGGCAAAACTCTGGCTTTTGTGGCCATATAAGTTCAAATCGGACGAAAGATATATATGGGAGCTATATCTAAATTTGAACCGATTTCTATCAAATTTACCAAGCATTGGTAAAATGTAAATTCTACCCTCTGTGCAAAATTTCACGTAGATCGGTACGAAACTTTGGCCTCTGTGGTCATATGAGTCTAAATCGGACGAAAGATATATATGGGAGCTATATCTAAATCTGAACCGATTTGGCTGATATTTTGCAAAATTTTCGAGATTTATAAAATATTTGGATGTGCGGTATTTAAAGAAAATCGGTTAATAAACACGCTAACTATGACCAAATCGGGGATAAATATATATGGCGGCTATATCTAAATCTGAACAGATTTTTTCCAAAACCAATAGCGATTGTCTCTGTCCCAAGAAACGGCCCTATGCAAAATTTGAGGACGATCGGACTTAAATTGCGAGCTGTACTTTGTGCACAAAATTACATATACAGACAGATGGACGGACAGACAGACAGACAGACAGACGGACATCGCTAAATCGACTCAGAATTTAATTCTAAGCCGATCGGTATACTAAAAGATGGGTCTATGACCACTATTTCTTGGCGTTACATACAAATGCACAAACTTATTATACCCTGTACCACAGTAGTGGTGAAGGGTATAAATATGGGAAACATTTAATCTGAAGCAATATTAAGGAAACTTCGTAAAAGTTTATTTATGATTTATCGCTCGATATATATGTTATGTATTAGAAGTTTTGGAAAATTACAATCATTTTTACAACTTTTCGACTAAGCAGTGGCGATTTTACAAGGAAAATGTTGGTATTTTGACCATTTTTGTCGAAATCAGAAAAACATATATATGGGAGCTATGTCTAAATCTGAACCGAATTTGGCAAGCATAGCTATAATGCTAATTATATTCCCTGTGCAAAATGTCAACTAAATCGGAGTAAAAATTTGGCCTCTGTGGTCATATGATTGTAAATCGGGCGAAAGCTATATATGGGAGCTATATCTTAATCTGAACAGATTTCTTCCAAAATCAATAGGGTTCTGAGCCAAAACACATACTAGTGCCAAATTTGAAGTCGATTGGACTACAACTGCGACCTAGACTTTGATTACAAAAATGTGTTCACGGACAGACGGACATGGCTATATCGACTCAGGAGCCCACCCTGAGCATTTTTGCCAAAGACACCATGTGTCTATCTCGTCTCCTTCTGGGTGTTGCAAACATATGCACTGACTTATAATACCCTGTTCCACAGTGTGGCGCAGGATATAAAAAAATATATTTTGTTTTAATATTTCAAAAATTATATATGATTATTTCATATAATCAAATTTTAGGAATTTTTTAAATATTTCATAGATACGAGTAGATATGCCCCTTATTGACAAATATCGAATGCTGTTTTTGTTTCATAAGCTGGATGAATAGGTAAAACTAGCATATCCTGGCTTCATCGTTTGTTTTAACTGCTTTTTGCTGGATCAGCATTTTTGACCATTTCCCTTCTCAGCGTCCGAAAGAAATGGAAAAGCGGGTAAAGTGGGACTACGAAGACCTATTTCGCTCGTGAAATAGGTTAGGTTAGGTTAAAGTGGAAGCCCGATTAAGTTTCAGTCTCACTTAGACTATTCAGTCCATTGTGATACCACAGTAACTAAAAATATACGAGAAGGTTCAGCGGTTAAAAATAGCTGAACCTTCTCGTTTATTTTCTTCTGTTGAACCAATCCAGTGTTGTCAGGTTGGGGGTTTTCCCCCAAATTTAGGGGTTTTTTACACGTTTAGGGGGATTTTTTGGGGTAACATTTATTTGGGGGGATTTTTGGGGGTAAAAAAATATTTTAGACCTTATAAAGTGGGGGAATTCTCAACAAAATTTGGAAAATTCTGGCATGAATTTTGAAAAAAAAAAAATGAGGGGAGTAAATCCATGTTCTTAAATACAAGCAAGTATGCAATGACATTCTGTTTTAAACGCATCTGTTAAAGGGGCATTTTTAATATTGTACAAATTAAGAAATGGCATTGTAACATTACATTATTGGTCTCATAATTTTACGCCTACAATTTTGGCGAATAATGTATATATTTACTGAACTTTAATTTTTGTTTATTTTTTATTCCTATTATTTATACTTTATAAGCCGTTGTTTTAATTAATTTGATTTGAAAGGTTTATACATTGAATTATATTTTTGTATTATTATACCCATAGAAAAATTACTTTCCTCAGGAACGAAATTTTAGACAAATAAACCCGAATTTGTGAAAAGTGGTATAATGATGTTATCTACAGATTTTTATTTACTTCAAAAGAAATTTTGTTCCTCAGAAAAAAAATTCTTTCAGTATATATATTTGTGATAAATTTAATTTGTAAAGTGTATCACTGCAGGATTTTTTAACGAAATTTGGGACACCTTTTTGAACTATTTACATTCTTACATTTTTTGGGGGTTTTTGAATAAAGTCTAGACCAATTTAGGGGTTTTTTTTCTTAAAATTTGGGTGGAAGAATCAAAAATCACCTGGCAACACTGAACCAAACAGATTGTTCCAAAAACATTAGCAGACTGCTTAAGTTAACGCCAGTAATCTAAGGCCCCTAAATTTGCTTCCGCCTTACACAAAATGCAGGACACTCACACAAAGGTTTGATTCCTTTTCTGACGTCTTGAGAACAGTAGCATATCTAGTGTGCGTTTTAAGTTTAAATGGGGCCATATTTGCTTAGTATCGTTGGAACCCTTGCAATTCTCCCATAGAACATTTGCCATCATAACAGCCTTCTCACGCAGTAAGAGCTTGCAGTTAGCCAGAGGCTTACCAACAGATTCTAGTTCTCCTGGAACATGTAAGGTTGTTCCTAGCCTTGCTAACTCATCCGCTTCGCAGTTCTCCTGTATGTTCCAATGGCCATGCACTCATATTAGGTGAATATTGTACTGCTCAGTGATCTAGTTGAGAGATTTGCGGCAGTCGATGGCCGTTTTCGAGTTAAGGAACACAGAGTCCAAGGATTTTAAAGCAGGTTGACGGTCTGAGAATATAGTAATGCCAACATTTGTTGGCCACCAATTTGCCACCTTTCTTATTGCTAATATTTCGCTATTCGAAGCTCAAGGTCTTTAGAATATACTCCGAAACGCGCTTGTTCAGCCAATTTGGAGCCATCAGTGTAGAAATCTATATATCGTGTATACCCTGGGGTCTGTATGCACCAAGCCTCAATGTTGGGAATTAGAATTTCAAATTTTTTGTCGAAAAGTACTTTTGTAATCCACTATGTTTGGGACATCTTCAATTATTTTGAGGACCGAACTGTGACCTCACCTTTTTTCCGACTACAGCGATAGCTCGCACAGCCGTTGTTGCAGCTGACTGTTTGGCCAAAATGTCTAAAGGCAATAGATGCATCATGACATTAAGGGCATCTTTTCCTGTCTTAATGAATGCGCCTGAGATACACAAGCACGCCATACGCTGAACTGTATAGTCAATGCACAATTTTCGGTTTTAGTCCACTCTGTTTTCCTATTGCATTTTTGCACGAGTACAAAGCTAACGTAGCTTTTCTCGCCCTTTCTTCAATATTAAGCTTAAAGCCCAGCTTCCTGTCCAAAATAATGCCAAGGTATTTTTCACAAGGGAATTTCAATACCCCCTAAGGATATGGACTTAACCGTGGGAGTGTTGCGACCTTTGCAGTACATGACTAGTTCTGTCTTTGCAGCATTTACCCCAAGACCATTCTCTTTGGCCCATTTTTCAGTTATCCGGAGTGCTGTCTGTATAATATCTCCGATTATGGAAGGGAATTTTCCCCTGAATGCTAGAGCCACATCATTTCTAGGGAAACCAGAAGGTTGTTTATAGCAACATTCCAAAGAAGAGTTGATAGAGCTCCTCCTTGGGGAGTGCCTCTGTTCACATACCTTTGTCTGTTTGATTGTCCTAGTTTGGCTGAAATACGTCTCTTCATTAGAAGTTCGTCTTACAGCATAAGTATACCTGGATCAACATTCAGAGTTGTCAGTCGGATGGACGTTATTGAATGCCGCTTCGATATGTAGAAAAGCCACGATTGTGTATTCATTGACCGATAGTGAGTTTTCAATAAAGCTGACTAGTTCATGCAATGCGGTCACAGTAGACCTGCGCTTCATGTATACATGCTGTAGTTTCGAGAGTAAACTTGAATCGACGCCAGTTCTAAGATAAATATCTATCATCCTCTCCAGAGTCTTAAGTCGGAACGAGGATAAGCTGATTGGTCACCGTGGTACAATGGTTAGAATGCCCGCCTTGCTTACACAAGGCCGTGGGTTCGATTCCTGCTTCGACCGAACAACAAAAAGTTTTTCAGCGGTGGATTATCCCACCTAAACCTGTCGGTTGCTGAAGTGCCGGCCACCAGACTACAACACAATATAGAATTATAGTGGTTAGACACTGCCGTGTATAGTCAATGCACAATTTTCGGTTTTAGTCCACACTGTTTTCCTATTGCATTTTTGCACGAGTACAAAGCTAACGTAGCTTTTCTCGCCCTTTCTTCTATATTAAGCTTAAAGTTCAGCTTCCTGTCCAAAATAATGCCAAGGTATTTTTCACAAGGGAATTTCAATACCCCCTAAGGATATGGACTTCACCGTGGGAGTTTTGCGATCTTTGCAGTACATGACTAATTCTGTCTTTGCAGCATTTACCCCAAGACCATTCTCTTTCGCCCATTTCTCAGTTATCCGGAGTGCTGTCTGTATAATATCTCTGTTTATGGATGGAAATTTTCACCTGACTGCTAGAGCCACATCATTTCTAGGGAAACCAGAAGGTTGTTTATAGCAACATTCCAAAGAAGAGTTGATAGACCTCCTCCTTGGGGAGTGCCTCTGTTCACATACCTTTGTCTGTTTGATTGTCCTAGTTTGGCTGAAATACGTCTCTTCATTAGAAGTTCGTCTTACAGCATAAGTATACCTGGATCAACATTCAGAGTTGTCAGTCGTATGGACGTTATTGAATGCCGCTTCGTTGACCGATTGACCGATAGTGAGTTTTCAATAAAGCTGACTAGTTCATGCAATGCGGTCACAGTAGACCTGCGCTTCATGTATACATGCTGTAGTTTCGAGAGTAAACTTGAATCGACGCCAGTTCTAAGATAAATATCTATCATCCTCTCCAGAGTCTTAAGTCGGAACGAGGATAAGCTGATTGGTCACCGTGGTGCAATGGTTAGCATGCCCGCCTTGCTTACACAAGGCCGTGGGTTCGATTCCTGCTTCGACCGAACAACAAAAAGTTTTTCAGCGGTGGATTATCCCACCTCAGTAATGCTGGTGACATTTCTGAGGGTTTCAAACCTTCTCTAAGTGGTTTCACTGCAATGTGGAACGCCGTTCGGACTCGGCTATAAAAAGGAGGTCCCTTGTCATTGAGCTTAACATGGAATCGGGCAGCACTCAGTGATAAGAGAGCAGTTCACCAATGTGGTATCACAATGGACTGAATAGTCTAGTTGAGCCTGAAATATCGGGCTGCCACCTAACCTAACCTAGGCTGATTGATCGGAAATCCTTTGCACTCGAGTGCTCGAGTTATTCCCGCTTTAGCTATGAAAACTACTTTTGTTTCCCTCCACTTTTCTGGATTATAAACTAAGTTTACACATCCTTTATATATCACCATCAACCGCCGGAGTAATTCCATCAGGTCTGGGGGATTTGAATGATCCAAAACAATTTAAAGCCCATTTTATTCTAGATTCCGATACAATTTCCTCGATAGGAAATGACCGCTGAGCCTCTGTTACACTGCCAGAACATGGTAGTCTGATTTCCGGCAAAATGTGTGTCCAAAAGTACCTCCAACGTCTCGCCCCCATATAAACCGATCTCAAAATTTGAACTACGGAGCCTCTTGGAGGAGTTAATTTTAACGGTTGAAATTTGGTACGTTGTGCTAGGATGTGGCCGCTAACAACCATGCCAAAATTGTTCCATATCGGTTTATAGTTATATATTGGCCCCATATTTGACTTTTGGGTCTCAAATTTCCACGCAACAGTTCATATCGGTTCGTAATTATTTATAGACTCCCCTATATATACCGATCAAGTATTTAATCGGCCAATATACACCGTATGGACTAACTTACAATTCAGAAGACATCTGTCCTACCACAAGCCCATGTTGAATTCATCGCTTCTGTGCCAATTTTGCACCACGTCCCGATCCAAAAAGAACATTTTCACTAATTTTTTGTCGACTCCTTTTCTGCTAGAATGTTCGGTTCGGTAAATCGTATACATCACTGATAACAACACTAAAGGAAATCGGATGAAAATTGCGGATTGTATTCCCTCAAGAAGTAAAATCGGGAGCTTGATTTACGTGGGGGGAATAAGTGATTTTACATTGATTTTATAAAGGAGAACAACAATACAGGCTTTTTCATCGATATTTGAAAATTGAACCAAAATAGAATTTCGTTGTGGCAACGCTGTACTCTATACACGTATGTACATAGATAAACATTTTGTGTAGTAACCAAATATCAGATCTCCATACAGTTTCTATGTTATGCTCTTTGTTTCTCCCTTCTTCTACATCTCTCTGTTTCTTAATATTGGGAGGAGAAGAAATAAATCGAATTTCTCTATCTCATCTCCTAATATCTTTCACATTCGCAATGCATATGAAATCGTGCATACAAAACACACTCGATTTGGTAGTCTGTAAAATGAGCTGCTTTTGTGTATCTATGTGTGTGTGTGTGTGAATGTTTGTGTTTTGGCATGTGCTGTGGTAATTAAGTTTACTTTTATTGTTATTTAAAACTACAAGAAAAACATAACCATCATCATTAACATCACCATCACCAGTTCCACGAGAGTACCATCACCGCTAAAGACATAGTTGGGGGTATAAAGAAGAAACGGACGAAGAGGTGGGGAATATATTTGGAAAACAATGGAATGATTTTTTTCCATTTGAATGTGTTTGTTATTCCCCATTCCATTCACACACTCTAATATATAAATGCGTTTTTGTTATGGGTTGCATGTACGTGCGTGTGGGTGTGTGTGCTTGATTCGTTTATGTTTTTTGATCCTGGGAAAATATGCCAATGAGGAGAATGCCATAAAATTAGCATAAAACATTAAAGGCACTTTTAATGTATTCAAATGGTTTTTAATGTGTGTTTGTGTGCCTGAGCATATGCGTAACGTACAAATAAGAGAGCAACTCATTACTACAGAGTATGTGCGTGAGTGTGTGTGTTTGTGCATATACAATAACATCATTACCTGAAGTTCCTCTATAATTGGCAGAATTGTTGCCAGAGAATTTTGTTCTCAATATGAATTGGTTAAATGTTCCTAAATTACATTTAAGTGCAATAATTTCATTGAAATTCTTTAGCACGCAATTTGTAGCTGATTTACTAACTCCCATAGCTACAGTGGCAAGCATTTGTGGATACATGTGTACACAGAAATAAAAGTAAAATGTTTAATGATGAAAACCAGTAACAAAGTCTACAGTCGGGCGATGCTGACTATTTTATTTCTGTAGAAAATTTTGTCAAAATTTTGTTTCTATAGAAAATTTTGTAAAAATTTTATTTCTATATAAAATTTTGACAAAAATTATATTTCTATAGAAAATGTTGTCAAAATTATATTTCTATAGAAAATTTTGTTAAAATTTGATTTCTGTAGAAAATTTTGCCAAAATTTGATTTCTATAGAAAATTTTGTCAAAATTTGATTTCTATAGAAAATTTTGTCAAAATTTGATTTCTATAAAAAATTTTGTAAAAATTTAATTTTTATAGAAAATTTTGTCAAAATTTGATTTCTATACAAAATTTTGTCAAAATTTGATTTCTATAGAAAATTTTGCCAAAATTTGATTTCTATAGAAAATTTTGTCAAAATTTGATTTCTATAGAAAATTTTGTCAAAATTTGATTTTTATAGAAAACTTTATCAAAAATTTATTTCTATAGAAAGTTTTGTCAAAATTTTATTTCTAAAGAAAATGTTGTCAAAATTTTATATCTATAGAAAATTTGACAAAATTTTATATTTATAGAAAATTTGGCAAAATTTTATATTTATAGAAAATTTTAATTTATATAGAAAATTTTGTCAGAATTTTATTTCTATAGAAAATTTTGTCAAATTTTTATTTCTATAGAAAATTTTATCAAAAATTTATTTCTATAGAAAAATTTGTCAAAACTTCATATCTGAAGAAAATTTTGTCAAAATTTTATTTCTGAAGAAAATTTTGTCAAAATTTTATTTCTGAAGAAAATTTTGTCAAAATTTTATTTCTGAAGAAAATTTTGTCAAAATTTTATTTCTGAAGAAAATTTTGTCAAAATTTTATTTCTGACGAAAATTTTGTCAAATTTTCGTTTCTTTTGGATTTTTGTCAAAATTTTATTTCTATAGAAAATTTTGTCAACATTTTATTTCTATAGAAAATTTTGTCAAAATTTTATACCTATAGAAAATTTTGTCAAAATTTTATTTTGATAGAAATTTTTGTCAAAATTTGATTTCTATAAAAAAAGTTGTGAAAATTTTATTTCAATAGATGATTTTGTCAACACTTTATTTCTATAGAAAAGTTTATCAAAATTTTATTTCTATAGAAAATTTTGTCAACATTTTATTTCTATAGAAAATTTTGTCAACATTTTATTTCTATAGAAAATTTTGTCAAAATTTTATACCTATAGAAAATGTTGTCAACATTTTATATCTATAGAAAAGTTTATCAAAATTTCATTTCTAAAGAACATTTTGCAAAATTTAAGTTTTATAGAATATTTTGTCAAAATTTGATTTCTATAGAAAATTTTGTCAAAATTTTATTTTCATAGAAAATTTGGTAAAATGTTTATTTCTGCAAAAATTTTGTCAAAATTTTATATATATAGAAAATTTTGTCAAAATTTTATATCTGTAGAAAATTTTGTCAAAAATTTTTTTCTATAGAAAATTTTGTCAAAATTTTATATCTGTAGAAAACTTTGTCAAAATTTTATTTCTATAGAAAATTTTGTCAAATTTTTATTTCTATAGAAAGTTTTGTCAAATTTTTATTTCTATGGAAAATTTTATCAAAAATTTATTTCTATAGAATAATTTTGTCAAAATTTGATTTCTGAAGAAAATTTTGTCAAAATTTAATTTATACATAATTTTTTTTTCAAAATTTTATTGTATAGAAAATTTTGTCAAAATTTTATTTCTATAGAAAACTTTGCCAAATTTTTATTTCTATAGAAAATTTTGTCAAATTTTTATTTCTATAGCATATTTTATCAAAAATTTATTTTTATAGAAAATTTTTTCAAAAATTTATTGCTGTAGAAAATTTTGTCAAAATTTTATTTCTATAGAAAATTTTGTCAAATTTTTATTTCTATAGAAAGTTTTAACAAAAATTTATTGCTATAGAAAATTTTTTCAAAATTTTGTCAAATTTTTATTTCTATAGAAAGTTTTGTCAAATTTTTATTTCTATGGAAAATTTTATCAAAAATTTATTTCTATAGAAAAATTTTGTCAAAATTTTATTTCTGAAGAAAATTTTGTCAAAATTTAATGTATACATAAAATTGTTTCAAAATTTTATTTCTATAGAAAATTTAGTCAAAATTTTATTTCTATAGAAAATTTTGTCAAAATTTTATATCTATAAAAAATTTTGTCAAAATTTTATTTCTATAGAAAATTTTGTCAAATTTTTATTTCTATAGAAAATTTTATCAAAAATTTATTGCTATAGAAAATTTTGTCAAAATGTTATTTCTGAAGAAAATTTTGTTAAATTTTTGTTTCTTTAGGAGTTTTGTCAAAATTTTATTTTTATAGAAAATTTGTTTCAAAATATTATTTCTATAGAAAATCAATATTTTATTTCTATATAAAATGTTATCAAAATTCCTATAGAAAATTCTGTCAAAATTATATTTCTATAGAAAATTTTGTCAAAATTGTATTTCTACCGAAAATTTTGTCAAAATTTTATTTCTATAGAAAATTTTGTCAAAATTTTATTTCTATAGAAAATTTTGTCAAAATTTTATTTCTATAGAAAATTTTGTCAAAATTTTATTTCTATAGAAAATTTTGCCAACATTTTATTTCTATAGAAAATTTTGTCAAAATTTTATTTCTATAGAAAATTTTGTCAACATTTTATTTCTATGGAAAATTTTTTCAAAATTTATTTTTTTGTATAGAAAATTTTGTCAAAATTTTATTTCTATAGATTTTTTTTTTTTTTCAAATTTTTAGTTCTTTAGAATTTTTTTTTTCAAAATTTGATTTCTATAGAAAATTTTGTCAAAATTTGATTTTTATAGAAAACTTTATCAAAAATTTATTTCTATAGAAAGTTTTGTCAAAATTTTATTTCTAAAGAAAATGTTGTCAAAATTTTATATCTATAGAAAATTTGACAAAATTTTATATTTATAGAAAATTTGGCAAAATTTTAGATTTATAGAAAATTTTAATTTATATAGAAAATTTTGTCAGAATTTTATTTCTATAGAAAATTTTGTCAAATTTTTATTTCTATAGAAAATTTTATCAAAAATTTATTTCTATAGAAAAATTTGTCAAAACTTCATATCTGAAGAAAATTTTGTCAAAATTTTATTTCTGAAGAAAATTTTGTCAAAATTTTATTTCTATAGAAAATTTTGTCAAAATTTTATACCTATAGAAAATTTTGTCAACATTTTATTTCTATAGAAAAGTTTATCAAAATTTCATTTCTAAAGAACATTTTGCAAAATTTAAGTTTTATAGAATATTTTGTCAAAATTTGATTTCTATAGAAAATTTTGTCAAAATTTTATTTTCATAGAAAATTTGGTAAAATGTTTATTTCTGCAAAAATTTTGTCAAAATTTTATATATATATAGAAAATTTTGTCAAAATTTTATATCTGTAGAAAATTTTGTCAAAATTTTATATCTGTAGAAAACTTTGTCAAAATTTTATTTCTATAGAAAATTTTGTCAACATTTTATTTTTATAGAGAATTTTGTCAAAATTTTATTTCTATAGAAAATTTTGTCAAAATTTTATTTCTATAGAAAATTTTGTCAAAATTTTATTCTATAGAAAATTTTGTCAAATTTTTATTTCTATAGAAAGTTTTGTCAAATTTTTATTTCTATGGAAAATTTTATCAAAAATTTATTTCTATAGAATAATTTTGTCAAAATTTGATTTCTGAAGAAAATTTTGTCAAAATTTAATTTATACATAAATTTTTTTTTTCAAAATTTTATTGTATAGAAAATTTTGTCAAAATTTTATTTCTATAGAAAACTTTGCCAAATTTTTATTTCTATAGAAAATTTTGTCAAATTTTTATTTCTATAGCATATTTTATCAAAAATTTATTTTTATAGAAAATTTTTTCAAAAATTTATTGCTGTAGAAAATTTTGTCAAAATTTTATTTCTATAGAAAATTTTGTCAAATTTTTATTTCTATAGAAAGTTTTAACAAAAATTTATTGCTATAGAAAATTTTTTCAAAATTTTGTCAAATTTTTATTTCTATAGAAAGTTTTGTCAAATTTTTATTTCTATGGAAAATTTTATCAAAAATTTATTTCTATAGAAAAATTTTGTCAAAATTTTATTTCTGAAGAAAATTTTGTCAAAATTTAATTTATATATAAAATTTTTTCAAAATTTTATTCTATAGATAATTTTGTCAAAATTTTATTTCTATAGAAAATTTTGTCAAATTTTTATTTCTATAGAAAATTTTGTCAAATTTTTATTTCTATAGAATATTTTATCAAAAATTTATTTTTATAGCAAATTTTTTCAAAAATTTATTGCTAGAAAATCTTGTCAAAATTTTATTTCTGAAGAAAATTTTGTCAAAATTTAATGTATATATAAATTTTTTTCAAAATGTTATTCTATAGAAAAATTTGTCAAAATTTTATTTCTATAGTTTTTTTTTTTAATATTAATTCTATTATTTCTATAAAAAAAACTTTATCAAAAATTTATTTCTATAGAAAGTTTTGTCAAAATTTTATTTCTGAAGAAAATGTTGTCAAAATTTTATATCTATAGAAAATTTGGCAAAATTTTATATTTATAGAAAATTTTAATTTATATAGAAAATGTTGTCAGAATTTTATTTCTATAGAAAATTTTGTCAAATTTTTGTTTCTATAGAAAATTTTATAACAAATTTATTTCTATAGAAAATTTTGTCAAAATGTTATTTCTGAAGAAAATTTTGTCAAATTTTTGTTTCTTTTGGAGTTTTGTCAAAATGTTATTTCTATAGAATCTTTTTTTTCAAAATTTTAATTCTTTAGAAAATCAAATTTTTATTTCTATGGAAAATTTTATCAAAATTTTATTTCTATAGAAAATTTATTCAAAATTTTATTTCTATAGAAATGTTTGTCAAAATTTGATTTCTATAGAAAAATTTGTGAAAATTTTATTTCAATAGAAGATTTTGTCAGCACTTTATTTCTATAGAAAGATTTATCAAAATTTTATTTCTTTAGAAAAATTTGTCAAAATTTTATTTCTATAGAAAATTTAGTCAAAATTTTATTTCTATAGAAAATTTTGCCAACATTTTATTTTTATAGAAAATTTTGTCAAAATTTTATTTGTATAGAAAATGTTGTGAAAACTTTATTTCTATAGAAAATATTGTCAAAATTTTATTTCTATAGAAATTTTGTTCCAATTTTTTTAGTTCTTTAGATTTTTTTTTTTTTTTAATTTGATGTCTATAGAAAACTTTCTCAAAATGTTATCTCCATAGAAAATTTTGGCAACGCAAGTATAGTCAACCTGCTCACTTATCCATTGTCAATGAAATATAATTTACGTAAATATTTGTTACAAATACATGAAACGTTGTAAAATATGGGTTTTGGCGTAGTCGAGTAAAATTTCTACGACTCTGACTCCAGTAAAATCTTTAGACTCTAACTCCACAGACCTGGTGGGTACAAAAGAAATTTTAGAATCACTTGAAATTGGCGACTGCGATCTTGTCATCCATTCCTAGCGATTCGCCGTCTTGACATTGTCGACAAGTTGGCAATTTGTAGTACCAACCTTGCTTTTCTAAATGTCTCAGACGCAAAAGTCCAACGATTTGAGATTCGGGGATATTGGAGGCCTTTATGCGGTAGAAATGAAGCTAGAAACCTCCTTTCTAAGCCAGTCTTCGTTGATAAATGCAATGTGTGATGATTATAGTCAGCGCGCGCAATATTTATGTTATCAATGTTGTCTTTTAGGACAATTCCCCATAATATTAGGCTTTTGCTATTTTTGGAACTTCAATTCGACATACGTTCTAGCGATGTGCTCGTGAGCCACGAGCATAGTTCCTATCAATGTGTCGTGGATTTCAATCAAATCTGACCTTCACTCAACTATCCCTGGAATAAATCGGTCAGCTGTCAGTTGAGCGGTTTAGATATGAAGTTGGTTAGTCAGCTACCGCGTACTTTGCAGTATCGAGCAGAATTTCATTTATTACATAGAAATATTTCATAGATAATATGTATGGATTCGTAGCCATTTGTTTTAATTTATGAATTCTTTCATACAATTTATGAATTGAATAAGGTTTTCTAAAACCTATTCATAAAATAAATGATTTATTTTGGTATGTTGTTAGTAAGTACATACAAGTACTTGCCACTGTAGATTCCACGATAACCTTTTGCACTCTGCCAGGATGAGTGGAATGGGGAAACAGAGAAAATTAATAAATCTATTCAACATTTGAAAGAGAACACAATTGTAACTGAATACTAAATTACCTAATCATTGGGTTTTATTATTGGCCTTGGTATTTAATTCTTTTTCCCGTACTTCTTGCATTGGATATTAATTCAATAAAAACCAAAACAAGCTACCATACAATCATTAACTTGTACTTTATGATAACCTCCCCGTAAAAAAGAATTATTTGGTCATATAATTTTTATCGAAAAATTATTGCCACACGCAAACATAACAATTGGCTAGATGGAATATCTACCGAAATAACAAAAGTTTTATAACTTTCTGGAGAATAAAATCTTATTTTTTCCATATTACCAGAAATAGTGTGCTATGGTCAGGGATGTTAAACATGGTTTAGTATACAGAACAAATCCCAATAACAAAGAATATTATTATTGTTGTTGGTTTGCCAGAATGTTGTAGAGTTATGAAAAAACATAAACATACGAAAATTAGGGACATTTAAGCCATATCTTAACCGGATTGGTGCCATTCCACAGGCACAACTTTAAAAGCACTTCCAGAAAATGTACTCCCAATGATGTTCTTTATTTTAACTACACAGGAAGTTTTTTTCACCTAATTTTTTATAACATGCTTTTTTCATATTTTTTAATGGGTAATTTTAATTTTTATTTCCTTCCATCATAGGATGGGGGTATATTAACTTTGTCATTCCGTTTGTAACACATCGAAATATTGTTCTAAGACCCCATAAAGTATATATATTCCGGGTCGTGGTGAAATTATGAGTCGATCTAAGCATGTCCGTCCGTCCGTCCGTCTGTTGAAATCACGCTAACTTCCGAACGAAACAAGCTATCGACTTGAAACTTGGCACAAGTAGTTGTTATCGATGTAGGTCGGATGGTATTGAAAATGGGCCATATCGGTCCACTTTTACGTATAGCCCCCATATAAAGGGACCCTCAGATTTGGCTTGTGGAGCCTCTAACAGAAGCATATTTCATCCGATCTGGCTGAAATTTGGTATATGGTGTTCGTATATGGTCTCTAACAACCATGCAAAAATTGGTCCACATCGGTCTATAATTATATTTAGCCCCCATATAAACCGATCCCCAGATTTGGCTTGCGGAGCCTAAAAGAGAAGCAAATTTCATCCGATCCGGCTGAAATTTGGTACATGGTGTTGGTATATGGTCTCTAACAATCATGCAAAAATTGGTTCACATCGGTCCATAATTATATATAGCCCCCATATAAACCGATCCCCAGATTTGGCTTGCGGAGCCTCAAAGAGAAGCAAATTTCATCCCATCCGCCTGAAATTTGGTACATGATATTGGTATATGGTCTCTAACAACCATGCAAAAATTGGTCCACATCGGTCCATAATTATATATGGCGCCCATATAAACCGATCCCCGGATTTGGGTTGCGGAGCCTCAAAGAGGAGCAAATTTCATCCGATCCGCCTGAAATTTGGTACATGATATTGGTATACGGTCTCTAACAACCATGCAAAAAATAGGCCTCATCGGTTCATAATTATATATAGACCCCATATAAACCGATCCCCAGATTTGGCTTGCGAAGTCTCCAAGAGAAGCAAATTTCATCCAATCCGGTTGTAATTTGGAACATGGTGTTAGTATATGATCTTTAACAACCGTGCCAGAATTGGTCCATATCGGTCCATAATTATATATAGCCCCCATATCAAACATTCTTCAGATTTGACCTCCGGAGCCTCTTGGAGGAGCAAAATTCATCCGATCCGGTTCAAACTAGGCACGTGGTGTTAGTATATGGTCGCTAACAACCGTACCAAAATTGGTCCAATCACACAAAAATTGGTCCATATCGGTTCATAATGGTTGCCACTAGAGCCAAAAATAATCTACCAAAATTTTATTTCTATAGAAAATTTTGTCAAAATTTTATTTCTAGAGAAAATTTTGTTAAAATTTTATTCGGTTCATAATAAAATTTTCATCATTGTCAAAATTTTATTTCTATAGAAAATTTTGTCAAAATTTTATTTCTATAGAAAATTTTGTCAAAATCTTATTTCTATAGAAAATTTTGTCAAAATTTTTATTTCTATAGAAAATTTTGTCAAAATTTTTATTTCTATAGAAAATTTTGTGAAAATATTATTTCTATAGAAAATTTTGTCAAAATTTTATTTCTGTAGAAAATTTTGTCAAAATTTTATGTCTACTTTGTCAAACTGAATTATATACGTATTGGATCGATCTTTTTGATTTAATATATACCACGTATGGACGTACATACAATTTAGAAGATGGTGTTAGGAGGTTTTAAGGTACCTTGCCATCGGCAAGCGTTACCGCAACTTATGTAATTCGATTGTGGATGGCAGTGTTTAGATGAAGTTTCTACGCAATCCATGATGGAGGGTACATAAGCTTCGGCCTGGCCGAACTTACGGCCGTATATACTTGTTTTGGTTTCAAATTGGTTAAAAACAGTTTAAGAATTCATAAAATAGTACAAATTATTAAAATTTTATCGAAAAAAATGCTAAAGCCAATCTGAAAAAATTTTGAATTTTTGAAAATATTTGAGGTCAAACGTTTCAGACAAGCGTTAGAATCCAAAATTATTTATTTGACAAAATATCACAGAAGTTTTTAATCTACATCCAAAAAATTGATTTCGGTTCACACCTAAAGAAGTGATGCCAACTCAGTGCACCGGCTGTTGAAATGGAGGACTTCCGTCCTATGAGAAGCCCATGGTAAATTCATCGCTTCTGCGTCAATTTTGCACCACTTCCGGATCCAAAAAGAACATTTTCATTACTTTTTTGGCGACGCTTTTTTTCTGGGATGTTATACTAGCGTAACCCGGCCCGCTTCGCTGCGCCTCCCGAAGCATATTTTCGTTAACTTAGTCAACCATATACTTCGATCTGATTTCAAAAAAATCGGACCACCTGCTTTTTCGTTTATATACAGAAATAGGGCGGTTATGCAGATGTAAAATGGACCGGCTTAAAAAACGTCGGGTAAGGGGTGTTCCCTTTCAAATAATTTTTATAACCTCCACCATAGGATGGGGGTATATTATTATACCCTCCACCATAGGATGGGGGTATATTAACTTTGTCATTCTAAGCGAAGCAAATTTCTAACAGAAGCAAATTTCATCCGATCCGGCTGAAATTTGGTACATGGTGTTAGTATATGGTCTCTAACAACCGTGCAAAAATTGGTTCACATCGGTCCATAATTATATATAGCCACCCTATAAACCGATCCCCCGATTTGGCTTGCGGAGCCTCTAAGAGAAGCAAATTTCATCCGATCCGGTTGAAATTTGGTTAATGGTGTTAGTATATGGTCCCTAACAACCATGCAAAAATTGGTCCACATCGGTCCATAATTATATATAGCCCCCATATAAACCGATCCTCAGATTTGACCTCCGGTGCATTTGGAGAAGCAAAATTCATCCGATTTGGTTGAAATTTGGTACGTGATGGTAGTATTATGATATTTAACAGTCATGTCAATCCATAATCATATATAGCCCCCATATAAACCGATCCCGAGATTTGGTTTTGGAGCCTCTTGGGGGAGCAAATTTCATCCGAGTCAGTTGAAATTTGGTACATTGTGCTAGAAAACGATGTTAAGAAGTTTTAAGATACCACAACCCAAGTAATTCGATTGTCATCCACAATCTTTCTTTAGTACAAGTTTCTATGCAATCCATGGTGGAGGGTACATAAGATTCGGCCTGGCCGAACTTACGGCCGTATATACTTGTTCGTTTTTAATTGTTCTGTATTCAAATCGTTGGACAATCTTCTACATTTCCTGTGAATTTCAAGTGTGGTTTGTCACACTTCTCCCCTTGACAAACCGTCCAATAAATCGGAAAAAGTAAAAGTACTTAAAAATTGACCATATTAACATTTGTTAAAGTGTTGGACACGTAGAACATGCCTTTCCCAAATATATACCGGAAAATGAAGCACGCTCTACGTTGCCTGTCAACTTCATGTAAATTTAAGTTTTTTACTTAAAAAGTCTGGCAGAAGCCTGTGCAAAAATCATAAAATTATGTACCGAGTTCCCATTTATCGACAATCCTCTACTTTCTATTTTCGGGCAATAGGGAACCCCTCTTTCGCTCCTCCCTGACCAGATATCGTAAATTCACGTTCCCTATACTGAAAAAAACATACTCCGTTCCAAAGATTTCGTCTTTACTTTAAAAAGTTTGGTATTGATTCCGAGCCAAAGAAGCGGAGAATAGAAGTAAGGATACTTTTAAGACACAATTTTCTTTTAAATTTAGGTTTTGTGTACTTGCTTCTAGGAAGCAAATTTTAATTTTTCGCTTTCTCAGCTTTTTTTCTTCATGTGCTATCAAAGTCATTTAAAAACGAGTTAACGGCAACTTTATTTTCCAAATTAGGACTCGACTTCCAGTAGAAATTATGCTATGTTTGAAGTAAAAAACTTCTTTAAATTAAAGTTTTGAAAAACATGTCCTATATTTGAACGATTTTTTGCTTTGTAGTCAAGATGCAAAAAGACAACAAATTTAAAGACAATTTCATTAAATTTAAAGAATTTTTCTGAATTATTAAAGTCAAGTTGACCTTAGCCTATAAATTTTTTCTTTCATGTTAAGATACCCATTTTTAAGTCAAATCACTTAATTATAAGGACAATACGACTTCATTGAAAAGTTTATCGACTTTTGGACAAGGAAAATAACTTTATTTTAGAGAAATGCGTCTTCTATGCTAAGCAAAATTTGTATTCGTATTTTAAAGACATGAAATCTTTGACCTCACGACAATATTTTTTTCAGTGTATATTCATTTCACAAACTACCCAACTTCACTATTCCCCTTCCCCAATCAGACATCGAAAAATCATATACCCTATATAAATTTAATCATCTTCTCCCAATTTAAGGGACGTCACTTTCTCTGCAAATTGCAAGAAAATCTGTAAACGTTCCTTCAAGTTTCATAGTGCGGGACGCCCAAAACTAAAGTACACCATATTGATTTCATAACCTATCCCTACGGCTTTTGTAAACTTGAGAATTCTAGTTTTTTCAGCTTTAGAGGAGGTCTTCCTCCCCGTGCAAATATCGAAAAATGATAAAGCGAAATATTGAATCTTTAGAATTAAGATAAAAACGCTTCAAATATAGGCTAAGAGTTATTTTGAGGATTCAGCATATTTGGTTTAAAGTTTTTTTTTTTTAGAATTAAGAAAATATTTTTTACTTCATAGTATCCGTCATAATTTGGATTTTTATACTGGCATTTGTCTGTACGTGAATAGCTTTATCAACATACCATCAATATAATGAAAACTCAATAAATGAGGTTTGTATCCCAATTTTAATTTTATAGATCCTAGATTTAAAGCCAGATAGGTCGCAAAAAAATTTCCTTATTTTAAAGAACCCGCATCTTTGGCTAGGAATCAATACCAAAATCCTTAAAGGAAGGTCAGTATCTTTGGATCCAAGTAAACTTGTTTTTGAGTGTAGACGCCCCCTTCAACCTTCCCTGAAAATTTCGAGCAAATCGGATAATTTTGTTCCAATTTTCAAAAAGTCGGGCAAGTGAGAGGTCCCCTTCCCGTCCTAATATTAAAAAAATCAGGTACCCCATAATAAATTCATAACCTCACGGCGAGTTCTCGGGGTTATCCACCTCCGCGACCAAATATCGAAAAATAATGTAGCGGGTCTTTGTCTAGACATCACCCCTAACCTTCCTTGGAAATTTCACCCAAATCGGAGAACATTGGCCCAATTTTCAAAAAGTCGGGAAAGGGGGATGTCCCCCCTCCCCACCAGATATCAAACAATGATGTATCCTATTTTTTTCACCACATGATTATCCTCTACGTTCTCCGAACATTTTTCATGTGAAAAAATTAAATTATTTTATAACAAAAGCATCTGCGATGAATTCACAATATAAAATTTTGTAATGTGCGTTGTATGGAAAACCCGATGCGTCAGAAAGGAAAAACCGACTTATTTTTTTTTATATTAGATAGACAATTTACACAAATTTCTTTTAAATAAACGATAAGAGAATTCTGTATCCTAACAATAATTTTATAGAATTATGCCCGTATTCAAAAAAATTTACTGACAGTTTTTTGAAGGAATTTGTATGGAATTTGTATACTGAAATTGAAAAGCAAAACTGGATCCATAAATAGTTTCTAATGACCTACATCTTCACACTTAACCATGAACGCATGTGACCCATTCGACATCTTCCATTTTTTGAACTTTTTCTTTCCCCCACAAGCTTGGTAAATGTTAACCATAAAAGATAATTTATTGTGATTTTTAAATAAGGAATAATTGCCCATTATTCCTTGGTATTCAGATAGTCCTGCATTAGGATTAAGTAACTGCATTTCTATCTGCTTTCATTCTCACTTTCTCTATGTTCTTTTGCCAGAACTAGGTCAAAAGTATGGACGTCATAAGTTCCAATTTACTCGGGACATGGCGTGTAGTTCCACAGTTAAATGGTAACTGCATTTACACCATAATTGAATGGACGACCCTTTTCATGCAATTATGAAACTAAACTCATTCACACACACACACACACACACACACACCTATTAACATCTGAAAAGAAAATGCTTAAAGACAGTCCAGTTAAAAGGGGCTTCGTCTACAAAAAGTGAGTGACTAAAATGTGTTATTATAACATTTTTCGATGGTGTCATGATATACACACTCTACCTTTTGGGGAGGCTCCGAATCATGCCAGAAATTATGAACCCAAAAAATTGGCATACCTCACTGTGAAAAATATAAGAAAATTTACTGTGTCTCTTATTGGCGTTTTCTATTAGCTATTGCATGCGTTTTTTGCTCTTCTAAAAGTGGAAACTCGTTAAAATAATTACTTTTAAAATGCCTTTTAATTAATGAGTAAATGGTTTGCAAATTGTCTTTAGATACTATATATAAGAGGTGGGTAACAAACTGTTAACTTCGACCGAAGGTACAGTGAAAAAAATATTGTCGTAAGCATAAACATTTGTGGTCCTTAAAACACGAATTCGATTCGTCACTAGATTTTGTGTCTTACTTAGAAGACATTTACCCATACCCATAATAGGTAATAAGACATTCCGTTTGCAACACATCGAAATATACAATTTCCAACTATATAAGAAGACTAGCGTAACCCGGCCCGCTTCGCTGCTCCTCCCGAAACATATTTGCCAAACTGAATTATATACGTATTTAATCGGCTTTTTATACCCTCCACCATAGGATGGGGGTATATTAACTTTGTCATTCCGTTTGTAACACATCGAAATATTGCTCTAAGACCCCATAAAGTATATATATATTCTGGGTCATGGTGAAATTCTGAGTCGATCTGAGCATGTCCGTCCGTCCATCCGTCCGTCTGTTGAAATCACGCTAACTTCCGAACGAAACAAGCTATCGACATGAAACTTGACACAAGTAGTTGTTATTGATGTAGGTCAGATGGTATTGCAAATGGGCCATATCAGTTCACTTTTACGTATAGCCTCCATATAAACGGACCCTCAAATTTGGTTTGCGATTGCTCTAAGAGAAGCACATTTCATCCGATCCGGCTTAAATTCGGTACATGGTGTTAGTATATGGTCTCTAACAACCATGCAAAAATTGGTCCATATCGGTCCACTTTTACGTATAGCCCCCATATAAACGGACCCTCAAATTTGGTTTGCGATTGCTCTAAGAGAAGCACATTTCATCCGATCCGGCTGAAATTTGGTACATGGTGTTAGTATATGGTCTCTAACAACCATGCAAAAATTGGTTCACATCGGTCCATAATTATATATAGCCCCCATAAAAACCGATCCCCCGATTTGGCTTGCGGAGCCTCTAAGAGAACCAACTTTCATCCGATCCGGCTGAAATTTGGTACGTGGTGTTAGTATATGGTCTCTAACAACCATGCAAGAATTGGTCCATATCGGTCCATAATTATATATAGCCCCCATATAGGCCGATCCCCAGATTTGACCTCCGTAGCCTCTTAGAGAAGCAAAATTCACCCGATCCGGTTGAAATTTGGTACGTGGTGTTAGTATATAGTCTCTAACAACCATGCAAGAATTGGTCTATATCGGTCCATAATTATATATAGCCCCCATATAAATCGATCCCTAAATTTGTCCTCCGGAGCCTCTTGGAGGAGCAAAATTCATCCGATCCGATTGAAATTTGGTACCTGGTGTTAGAATGTGGTTCTTAACAAACACGCAAGATTTGGTCCATATCGGTCCATAATTATATATAGCCCCCATATCATCCGATCCGGCTGAAATTTGGTGCATGGTGTTAGTATATGGTCTCTAACAACCATGCCAAAATTGGTCCATATCGGTCCATAATTATATATAGCCCCCATATAGGCCGATCCCCAGATTTGACCTCCGTAGCCTCTTAGAGAAGCAAAATTCACCCGATCCGGTTGAAATTTGGTACGTGGTGTTAGTATATGGTCTGTAACAACCATGCAAGAATTGGTCTATATCGGTCCATAATTATATATAGCCCCCATATAAATCGTTCTCCAGATTTGATCTCCGGAGTCTCTTGGAGAAGCAAAATTCATCCGATCCGGTTGAAATTTGCAACGTGGTGTTAGTATATGGTCGCTAATAACCATGCCAAATTTGGTCCATATCGGTCTATAGTTATATATAGCCGATCTCCAATCACACAAAAATTGGTCCATATCGGTTCATAATCATGGTTGCCACTCGAGCCAAAAATAATCTACCAAAATTTTATTTCTATAGAAAATTTTGTCAAAATTTTAATTCTATAGACAATGTTGTCAAAATTTTAATTCTATTGAAAATTTTGTTAAAATTTTATTTCTATAGAAATTTGTGTCAAAGTTTTATTTCTATAGAAAATTTTGACAAAATTTTCCTTCTATAGAAAATTTTGACAAAATTTTATATTTTATAGAAAATTTTTTAAAATTTTATTTCTATAGAAAATTTTGTCCAAATTTTACTTCTATAGAAAATGTTGTCAAAATTTTATTTCGATATATATAAACTTTTATCGAAATTTTATTTCTATACAAAATTTTGTCACACTTAATTATATACGTATTTAACCGGCCTTTTTATACCCACCACCATAGAATGGTGACGGGGGTATAATAAGTTTGTCATTCCGTTTGTAACACATCGAAATATTGATTTCCGACTATATAAAGTATATATATTCTTGATCAGGGAGAAATTCTAAGACGATATAACGATGTCCGTCTGTCCGTCTGTCCGTCTGTCTGTCTGTCTGTCTGTCTGTTGTAATCACGCTACAGTCTTCAATAATGAAACAATCGTGCTGAAATTTTGCACAAACTCGTCTTTTGTCTGCAGGCAGGTCAAGTTCGAAGATGGGCTATATCGGTCCAGGTTTTGATATATTCCCCATATAAACCGACCTCCCGATTTGAGGTCTTGGGCTTATAGAAATCGTAGTTTTTATCCGATTTGCCTGAAGTTTGAAATCTAGAGGTATTTTATGACCATTAAGAGGTGTGCTAAAAATAGTGAGTATCGGTCCATGTTTTGGTATAGCCCCCATATAGACCGATCTCCCGATTTTACTTCTTGCGCTTATAGAAACCGCAGTTTTTATTCAATTTACCTGAAATTGGAAATATAGAGGTATTGTACGACTACAAATACGTGTGCCAAAAATTGTGAGTATAGGTCTATGTTTTGGTATGGTCCCCATATAAAACGACCTCCCGATTTGGGGTCTTGGGCTTATAGAAACCGTAGTTTTTACCCAATTTGTCTGAAATTGGAAATCTAGAGGTATTTTAGGACCACAAAGAGGTGTGCCGAAAATGGTGAGTATCGGTCCATATTTTGGTATAGCCCCCATATAAACCGATTTCCCGGTTTTACTTCTTGGACTGCTACAGATTTAAGATTTCAAATCAAGACGTTATTTTATAATTTTCTTGCACACTTACAAGAGATGTTAATGATTCCTCTAAAACTCAAACAAAAATGGTTCTTATAAATCCAGAATCTGATATAGTCTTCATAGGTGAAATCTTTAAATTTATCTTCGGGAAGTGTCCTCAAGTCCTCTAGCCCTCCTGAAATTTTAAAGGAAACCCTAATATTTGGTTCATGGTGGTGGGTATTTAAGATTCGGCCCGGCCGAACATAGTGCTGTATATACTTGTTTAGTTTAATATATACTACGTATGGACTAACTTGCAATTTAGAAGACGTTGGTAGGATGTTTTAAGATACCTTGCCATCGGCAAGTGTTACCGCAACCCAAGTAATTCGATTGTGGATGACAGTCTTGAGTAGAAGTTCCTACGCAATCCATGGTGGAGGGTACATAAGCTTCGGCCTGGCCGAACTTACGGCCGTATATACTTGTTTTATTTAATATATACCCCGTATAACTAACTTATAATTGAGAAGACGTTGTTAAGAAGTTTTAAGATACCTTGCCATTCGATTGTGGATGACAGTCTTTAGTACAAGTTTCTATGCAATCCATGGTGGAGGGTACATAAGATTTGGCCTGGCCGAACTTACGGACGTATACACTTGTTTTATTGTACTTTTTTTCGTGAAAATTTCAAGCAAAACATATAACCTTAGTCCAATTTCCAAGAAGTGGTGCATGGGAAGAGGTCCCTCCCAGAACAGATATCAAAACTATGAGGTACCCTATTTTCACCACATGATCACCATCTACGTTCTCTGAAAATTTGAAGTAAAGCGGTTTAGCCGTTTCCGAGCTTTCCCGGAACATACAAGCAAATATAGTTCGGATATTGCATATAGAAATATAGTCGGAAATCGGTATTTCGGGCTGTTACAAACGGAATGACAAACGTTATACCATCTATTCTGGTGGGTATAAATGTGCAAAGTGTTGGATATGCATTTTGATTTGAAAGCCCATTCGAATAATCATAAACTTGTATAACGTTAACACGTTGCCCGAGGAGTTGCCTATCCGTGGACAAATTTAGAAGTGCTGATATAGTCAAATTTAAACTGCTCATTTATTTTATAATTTTCACTTCATTTGAGTGTTTTCCATGTTAAGTGAGTATAAGCACCTATACATTTTCACTATTCACCATCATCTGGTGGTGTCACATTTTAATTTAAAACCTCCGTTTAGTTTCTTGGATATAATGACGTTATGGAATGTCCATAATTATCCATGAAAAACATGTTTAAACATTCCTCACACACACACACATATATATAACAAGGAACGACGGATATTGCAGAACCATTTAAGCATGGAATAAAAACTGGTGTTGGAAACGTCAAATGAATGTACTTCAGATAGAAGAGAAACTCTGTATATTCATACTAACTCAATAGCATAATAAACTTCATGTGTGTTTATTAGGGTAGATCGACTAAACGAAATGGTTGATAAACCACTATATTAATTCATATAAATTCACAATATCGAAGTAATTATTTGGTCGAATTGATCGGCTGATTAGAGGAGTATATACCTACACTGAAAAAAAATGTTTACGTGATATTAAAGATTATGTAACCTAAAATGTAGGATGCGTAATATACAAAATATTAGGGACAATTTTTTTATACCCCCACCATAGAATGGTGACGGGGGTATAATAAGTTTGTCATTCCGTTTGTAATACATCGAAATATCGATTTCCGACTATATAAAGTATATATATATATTCTTGATCGGGGGGAAATTCTACGACGATTTAACCATAGACGGACTGTCTGTCTGTTGTAATCTCGCTACAGTCTTCAATAATGAAGCAATCGTGCTGCAATTTTGCACAAACTCGTTTTTTGTCTGCAGGCAGGTCAAGTTCGAAGATGGGCTATATCGGTCCAAGTTTAGATATAGCCCCCATATAAACCGACCAACCGATTGGGGGTATTGGACTTATAGAAACCGTAGTTTGTATCCAGTTCGCTTGAAATTGGAAATCTAGAGGTATTTTAAGACCATTAAGAGGTGCGCCAAAAATGATGAGTATCGGTCTATGTTTTGGTATAGCACCCATATAGACCGATCTCCCGATTTTACTTCTTGGACTTCTAGAAACTGTATTTACTATCCGATTTGGCTGAAATTGGAAATCTAGAGGTATTTTAAGACCATAAAGAGGTGCGCCAAAATTGGTGAGTATCGGTCCATATTTTGGTATAGCCCCCATATAAACCGACCTGACGACTTTAGGTCTTGGGCTTATAGAAACCGTAGTTTTTATCCAGTTCGCCTGAAATTGGAAATCTAGAGGTATTTTAAGACCATACAGAGGTGCGCCAAAAATAGTGAGTGTCGGTCAATGTTTTGGTATAGCACCCATATAGACCGATCTCCCGATTTTACTTCTTGGGCTTCTAGAAACTGTATTTACTATCCGATTTGGCTGATATTGGAAATCTACAGGTATTTTAGAACCATGAAGAGGTGTGCCAAAAATGATGAGTATCGGTCCATGTTTTGGTATAGCCCCCATATAGACTGATCTCTTGATTTTACTTCGTATGCTTATAAAAATCGTAGTATTTTTTCCCAATTTGCCTCAAATTGAAAACCTAGAGGTATTTTAGGACCATAAGAAGGTGTGCCGAAAATGGTGAATATAGGTCCATGTTTTGATATAGCCCCCATATAGACCGATCTCTAGATTTTACTTTTTGGGCTTATAGAAACCGTAGTTTTTATCTGCTTTGCCTGAAATTGTAAATATACTGGAATTTTAAAATTAAAAACAAGTATGTACGGCCGTAAGTTCGGCCAGGCCTAATCTTATGTACCCTCCACCATGGATTGCGTAGAAACTTCTACTAAAGACTGTCATCCACAATCGAATTACTTCGGTTGCGGTAACACTTGCCGATGGCAAGGTATCCTAAAAAATCCTTCACACCGTCTTCTAAATTGTAAGTTAGTCCATACGGGGGATATATTAAATAAAAAAGGCCGATTAAAGACATATATAATTCAGTTCGACAAAATTTTCTATAGAAATAAAATGTTGACATAATTTTCTATAGAAATAAAATTTTGACAAAATTTTCTATAGAAATAATATTTTAACAAAATTTTCTATAGAAATAAAATTTTCTATAGAAATAAAATTTTGACAAAATTATCTATAGAAATAACATTTTGATAAAATTGTCTATAGAAATAAAATTTTGACAAAATTTTCTACAGAAATAAAATTTTGGTAGATAATTTTTGGCGATATGGACCAATTTTGTGTTGGCGATCGGCTATATATAACTATAGACCGATATGGACTAATTTTTGCATGGCTGTTAGCGGCCATATACTAGCGCAATGTACCAAATTTCAACCGAATCGGCTGAGGTTCCGTAGGTCAAATCTGGGGATCGATTTATATGGGGGCTATATATAATTATGGACCGATATGGACCAATTTTTGCATGGTTGTTAGATGCCATATACTATCAGCACGTACCAAATTTCAACCGGATCGGATTAAATTTGCTCTTCCCAGAGGCTCCGGAGTTCAAATCTGGGGATCGGTTTAAATGGGGTCTATATAATTATGGACCGATATGAACCAATTTTTGCATGGCTGTTGTAGACCATATACTAACACCATATACCAAATTTCAAGCGAATCGGATGAATTTTGCTCCTCCAAGAGGCTCTGCAACCCAAATCTGGGGGTCGGTTTGTATGGGGGCTATACGTAAAAGTGGATCGATATAGCCTATTTGTAATACCATCCGACCCATATCAAAAACAACTACTTGTGCCAAGTTTCAAGTCGATTTAGGACACAAATTTTGTAAATTTGCATCCCTCCTTAAAAGTCGCATGTCTTTGAACTAAGGAAAATTTTCCTTTAAATTAATAAGCACATTTTTGATTTATAGGAAATGTCCTTAAAGTAACTGAAATATTGAATCTTTAGATCTAAGATAAAAAGCTTCAAATATAACCTAAGACTTATTTTGAGGATTTATCATCTTTGGTTTTAAGTTTTAAGTTTTTTTTTATTTATACCCTCCATCATAGGATGGGGGTATATTAACTTTGTCATTCCGTTTGTAACACATCGAAATATTGCTCTAAGACCCCATAAAGTATATATATTCTGGGTCGTGGTGAAATTCTGAGTCGATCTAAGCATGTCCATCCGTCGGTCCGTCCGTCTGTCCGTCTGTTGAAATCACGCTAACTTCCGAACGAAACCAGCTATCGACTTGAAACATGGCACAAGTAGTTGTTATCGATGTAGGTCGGATGGTATTGAAAATGGGCCATATCGGTCCACTTTTACGTATAGCCCCCATATAAAGGGACCCTCAGATTTGGCTTGTGGAGCCTCTAACCGAAGCATATTTCATCCGATCCGGCTGAAATTTGGTATATGGTGTTTGTATATGGTCTCTAACAACCATGCAAAAATTGGTCCACATCAGTCCATAATTATATATAGCCCCCATATAAACCGATCCCCAGATTTGGCTTGCGGAGCCTAAAAGAGAAGTAAATTTCATCCGATCCGGCTGAAATTTGGTACATGGTGTTGGTATATGGTCTCTAACAACCGTGCCAGAATTGGTCCATATCGGTCCATAATTATATATAGCCCCCATATAAAACGTTCTCCAGATTTGACTTCCGGACCTCTTGGAGGAACAAAATTCATCCGATCCGGTTCAAATTAGGAACGTGGTGTTAGTATATGGTCGCTAACAACCACACCAAAATTGGTCCAATCACACAAAAATTGGTCCATATCGGTTCATAATCATGGTTGCCACTAGAGACAAATATAATCTACCAAAATTTTATTTCTATAGAAAATTTTGTCAAAATTTTATTTCTAGAGAAAATTTTGTTAAAATTTTATTTCTGCAGAAATTTTTGTCAAAATTTTTATTTCTATAGAAAATTTTGTGAAAATTTTATTTCTATAGAAAATTTTGTTAAAATTTTATTTCTGTAGAAAATTTTGTCAAAATTTTGTGTCTACTTTGTCAAACTGAATTATATACGTATTAGATCGATCTTTTTTGATTTAATATATACCACATATGGACTTACATACAATTTAGAAGATGGTGTTAGGAGGTTTTAAGATACCTTGCCATCGGCAAGCTTTACCGCAACTTAAGTAATTCGATTGTGGATGGCAGTGTTTAGAAGAAGTTTCTACGCAATCCATGATGGAGGGTACATAAGCTTCGGCCTGGCCGAACTTACGGCCGTATATACTTGTTGTGAATTAAGAAAACATTTTTACTTTGAGGTACACGCTATAATTTGGATTTTTAAGCTGGCAATTGTTTGTACGTGTATAGCTTTATTAATATACCGCGAAAAGAATATGAAAATTCCATAAATGAGATCTGAATTCTAATTTTCATTTTATTGATCGTACACACAAAAAAAAATTTTTTCTGATTCAATCACCAAATTAATTGATCCAATTAATTTTTTAATTGAAATGTCTTCAATCACGAAAATGATAGTATCAATCACAGTTTTAATTGGGCATAGAAAAATTTCTTGATTAAAGAATTAATTGATTTTTTCAGCAAATTTCAATTAATTTTTTAATTAATTCAATTAAAAATTTAATTGATGTTGATTGCAAAACTCAATTAATTTATTAATTAAAAAAGGTAACTATTTTTAATTACTTTCTGAATTGACTTAGAGTTTTTATTTGGATTAACAAATCATTGTTTGAAATACATTTTTAGTTAAAAATTAAAAAAAAATCAGCACTTTTTTTAACTGAATAAGTCTTCCGAATTTGATTAAAAAGTTAATTGTATCAATTAATTTTTTAATTAAAAATTTTAAAATTTTCAATCATTGGCTTAATTAACTTAATGTTTCTATCATGATTAAAAAGTTAATTGTATCAATTAATTTATTAATTGAAAACATTTTCAACTTCAATTAACTTTTTAATTGGAAATATTTTGGTGATATTTTTTTCTGTGTAGATTTAAGTCCAGATAGGTCGCTAAAAAATGTCTTTATTTTAAAGAAGTCGCATCTTTGGCTCGGAATTCAAATCAAAATACTTAAGAGAAGGTCAAAATCTTTGAATTAAAGTAATTTTTTTTTTGTGTAATTACGAACCAATTTTCGCATGATATGTAAAGATCCAAATTTCAACCGGATCGGATGACGCGCCTCCTTGAGATGATCGACACTTTTGTGTAGCTTAGTAATAAACTTACTTTCAAAAATGCTTCAGGCTCAAAAGTCCAACAGAAGAAGATCTGGAAATTTTGGTTATACAGTAAAATTGAAGTGGAGATCCACGTTTTTAAGACATTCTGTTTTGACGTCTAGTGACTAAGATGATGCTGAGTCCTGTTGAAATGTCAGTGGTCTGTGGTCGAAGTGTTTGGCTGCCCAAAACTTCAGTACTGTCTTTAGGAAATTTTGCCGATAATATTCAGCATTTATTTAGACCCCATGTAACCTAAAGTTGGATGCAATATATATCAACCACACTGTATTCATTGAAGTATTTCAATTTGTTTCAAATTCTATCGAACCTCCCTATTCTAAAAAAAAAAACATATACATATTCCTGTAGGACATATTTTCTTATTATACTGCTCCAGTTGTTACTTCAGCCAGAAAAATATGAAGTGGAAAAAGTTGAAGAAATAGTGGGGAAACTTAAACATATTTGATGGCAGCAGTCAACGCTAAACCCCGCACGTGCTAAACTTTTTATTACTTTCTATTTAAGTGCATATTTTGCATAAAGCAAACGAAAAATAACATCATCCATATAGTTGGTATTTTTTTTAGAGGTACATACAACTCCATTACCGGAACCTCCTTTTTTAATTTACATTGTGTGACACCTAGCATACAGAGACTTCCCCCTTATTATGACACTTTGGAAGCCAATGTAGCATGTTGCTACATTTAGTGACATGCCAATGGGGAGTGTCTTAGCTAAAAAAAAAAAGTTGGTGTCATTTTTAAGTGTTGCTGTGGTATTTGATAAATGAATTTAAAAAAAAGCTTTGGAGAACAATGAAACAAAATAATTAATTATCTCAGTAATGCTAGTAAAATTACTTATTCTCAAAAGGGTTTCAAACGATGTGTGGTACTCGGTTCCGACTTGACTATTGAGCTTAAGATATCACCTGTTGACCGACTCATTCATAAGAGGACAGTTCCCAACATCAATGGATGAGATTCACATTAAACATCGGCCCATATATTTCGATAGGCGAACTTCTAACCAAGAGACGAAGACAACGTAAACCAGAGCCTTGGAAACGTTACTGGACTAATGTGGGTTAGGTTAGGTATAGTGGCAGACCGATATTTCGGGCTCACTCAGACTATTCATTCGATTGTGATACTACAGTGGTGAACTTCTCTCTTGTTACTGAGTGCTGACCGATTCCATGTTTAACTCAATGACAACGGACCTCCTATTTATAACCTAGTGCGGTGCTTAGAGAAGTTTTGAACCCACTATCCTTTGTATGCAAGGCGGGCATACTAACCATTGCACCACAATGGTTTCCATTGCACCACGTTGAATTTAAAACCTATGCAGATTCGGATCAAAATCTTAGCCGCCATTGTTGCGATAAGATTGAAGATGTTGTGAGAAACGAAAACAGGAAACATGACGAACCATCAAAGGATAACAGGTGAGATTGTGGGCGGAATGGAGGATGCCGCAACAATCCATGATCGTATACCAGAGGTGTTCATAGCTGCCAAGTATGAGATTCTGCGGCCAATAAGATGGTTATGGGAGAATAGAACCCCCGAACACAATAGATCGAATATGGATGAGAGGACGGTACTGGGCGTATATGTGGGAGACCCAGACACCGAGATCCTATACATGCAGGCAGATGTGCGTGCGCATCACATAACAGATTGTCGCGACCCGTATTGGAATGAAAAAGCATGATCAACGCAAACTCGGAATGCGGTAAATAAGAGGAAATAGGCAAATGAACTGTCGGAAAGAACTAACCTAACCTAGGGAAGTGAACGAAGGGAACGCAATAGAAGCCAATAGAAGCAATGCAGATCGAGTTGAATGAATTGCCACGGGAGACACACAAAGCGATGTGGATCAATGCAACGGTTAGAATGGCGACGAAAATACTAAGAAAAGATTGGAGACTATTACAAGAGTAAGGATGACCATGGGAATAGCAACTGAGCATCTAGAATTGAAATCACATTTGTGCCGAATAAGAGCAGGAGACGATGATGCATGTAGGACGTGGTTTGAATATGATGAGACTTTGCAACACTACCTTTTTCACTGCTCTGCCCTTACTAGGCAAAGAGTTAACCATATCGGTGAAAAGGTGATTCAGCCGACATGAGACAGGGCAACCTGAATCCTCTTTTCAAACGAATCTAACCTAAACTATTGGGCGGACTAATTAAAAAATGCGGATTTTTTTCAAATTTATTCCAAAACAAGTAAGGAAAGTCTAAAGTCGGGCGGGGCCGATTATATTATACCCTTCACCACTATGTAGACAAACATTTGTGTTACCATCTCAACTACTTCAAATTTGCTGGGTCTATATAAAGATTTACATTTCCAGATACAAATACTAACAAGTATATACGGCCGTAAGTTCGGCCAGGCCGATTCTTATGTACCCTCCACCTTGGATTGCATAGAAACTTCTACGAAAGACTGTCATCCATAATCGAATTAATTGGGTATCTTAAAACTTCTTAAGATCATTTTCTAAATAGTTAGTTAGTCCATACATGATATATATTAGACAAAAAAGGTAGGTATAGGTAAGTCTACAAATAATTACGAATCGATATGGTACGTAGGGAGCCAGAATTGAAATATGGGGGTCGCTTATATGGGGGATATATACAATTATGAACTTGATATGAACCAATTTTTGTGTGATTGGGGATCGATTTATCTGAGTGCTATATATAACTATAGACCGATATGGACCTAGTTAGGCATGGTTGTTAACGGCCATAAACTAGCACAATGTACCAAATTTCAACTGACTCGGCTGAAATTTTGCTCCAACAAGAGGCTCCAAAACCAAATCTCAGGATCGATTTATATGGGGGTTATATATGATTATGGACTGATATGGACCACTTTTGGCATGGTTGTTAAATATCATATACTACCACCACGTACCAAATTTCAACCAGATCGGATGAATTTTGCATCTCCAAAAGGCACCGGAGGTCAAATCTGGGGATCGGTTTATATGGGGGCTATATATAATTATGGACCGATTTCGACCAATTTTTGCATGGGTGTTGGAGGCCATATATTAACAACACGTACCAAATATCAACTGAATCAGATGAATTTTGATCTTCCAAGAGGATCCGGAAGTCAAATATGGTGATCGTTTTATATTGCATAGTTGTTAGAGACCATATACTTACACCATGTACCAAATTTTAGCCGGATCGGATGAAATTTTCTTCTCTTTGAGGCTCCGCAAACCAAATCTGAGGATCAGTTTATATGGGGGCTATATATAATTATTGACCGATGTGGACCATTTTTTGAATAGTTGTTAGGGACTATATGCTTACACCATGTACCAATTTTCAGCCGGATCGGATGAAACTTTCTTCTCTTAGAGGCTCCGCAAGCCAAATCTGGGGATCGGTTTATATGGGGGCTATATATAATTATGGACCGATGTGGACCAATTTTTGCGTGGTTATTAGAGACCATATACCAACACCATGTACTAAATTTCAGCAAGATCGGTTGAAATTTGCTTCGCAAAGAGAAGCAAATTTCATCCGATCCCGTTCCGATTTGGAACGTGGTGATAGTATATGGCCGCTAACAACCATACCAAAATTGGTCCATATAAGTCTATAGTTATATATAGCCGATCTCCAATCACACAAAAATTGGTCCATATCGGTTCATAATCATGGTTGCCACGCGAGCCAAAAATAATCTACCAAAATTTTATTTCTATAGAAAATTTTTTCAAAATTTTATTTCTATAGAAAATTTTGTCAAAATTTTATTTCTATAGAAAATTTTGTCGAAATTTTATTTCTATAGAAAATTTTGTCAAAATTTAATTTCTATAGAAAATTGTGTTAAAATTTTATTCGATTCATAATCATGGTTACCACTCGAGCCAAAAATAATCTACCAAAATTTTATTTCTATAGAAAACTAGCGTAACCCGGCCCGCTTCGCTGCGCCTTCCGAAGCGTATTTTGAGAAACATTTTGCATTAACTTAGTCAACTATATCCTTCATGCTGAAAACAAATTCGAAAAGATTTGAATTCTTTTAAACAAACCGGACTACTTGATTTTTCGTTTATAGGTACAAATACGGCGGGAGAGGGTGTACCTTCTTCTATATTTCTTGTGAATTTTAAGTGTGGTTTGTCAAGGAAAGGTATCCTTCTCCTCAACATATCTGAAAATTAAGCACTATATTATAATAACATACAAACATTTACTGTTTCCCATCCAATAAATCGGAAAAAGCAAAAGTAGTAAAAAATTTTACCACATTAACATTTGCTAAAATGTTGGAAAATGATGCACCCTCTACGTTGGCTGCCAATTTCATGTAAATTTAAGTTCTTTACTTAAAAGAAGTCTGGCAGAAGCCTGTGCAAAAATCATAAAATTATGTACCGAGTTCCCATTTACGGACAACCCTCTACTTTCAATTTTAGAAAGAAAAAAACGAACAAAAGGGAACCCTCTCCCCACCTTCGCTCCACTGCAACCTGATATCGGACTATCACATACCCTATATTAATTTCAAAAACTACTCAATGGTCCCTATAAATTCTATAGAAGTAAATCAACAAAATTTATTTCAATTTTCCCCTTCCCCAACCAGATATCGAAAAATCATATGCTAATTTAAAAATCATGTATAAATTTAATCACCTCCTCCCACGTTCCCTGTAAATTTCAAGTTGATCGAAGATATTTAAAATTTCCTCTACTGTTTTAAAGGGACGTCACTTTCCCCGATACAATATCGACAAACACCGTAGTGAGTAGCACCCCTAACCTTCCCTGAAAATTCTTGAAACTTTCCTTCAAGCGTTGGGGGGGGGGGGGGAAGGAAGTGTTCTTTTCGTTCATAACCTTCCCCCACTGCCTATGTAAATTTCAAGAAAACTTAAGAATTGTTTTTTTTTCAGTTTTAGAGGGCCACCTCCTCCCCGACTAAATATCGAAAAGTGATGTAGCGTATCTTTTGTAAACGTCCCAGAAAATGTCAAGCAAATTATAAGCCTAAAAGGGCTTATCACAAAATCAGGTATCAACTATTAATATCGTAACCTCTCCCCAGTCCCCTGTAAATTTCAAGTAACTCGGTAAAGTTTAATTGTTTCTCTGTAACATATGTTATGTACTTAAGAGAAGCGGATGTCTCCCTATGCCCTTTTATTTTTATTAAAAAATCAAGAACCTGATATAAATTTCATAACCCATTTTTTCAGTAAAATTTCAGTCGGGGGAGTTTAGTTTTGTTTGTACTTTCAAAAAAAAAAAATTCGGGCAAAGGGGTGGTCCCCCTCCCCGACCAAATATCGAAAAATAATGTAGTGGATTTTTGTCTAGATGCCAACCTCAACATTCAATGAAAATTTCAAGCAAATCGCATAATTTTGTTCCAAGTTTCAAAAGGTAGGGCAAGGGGGAGGTCCCCCTCACCATCCACATATGAAATCATCAGGTACCCCATATTAATTCCATGACCTCACCACATGTTCTCTGTAAATCTCAGATAATTTAGAGAATTTTAGTTTTTTCACTGTACTTAAAAAAAAGTTGAACAAAGGGGAGGCCCCCCTCCGCCACAAAATATCGAAATAAAAAGTAGCGGATCTTTGTCTAGATACCAACCCCAATCTTCAATGAAAATTTCAAGCATATCGGTCAACTTTGGTCCAATTTTCAAAAAGTCCGACGAAGGGGAGGTCCCCCTCCGCGACCAGGTGTCAAAAAATGACGTACCCTATTTTCACCACATGAACGCCCCCTACGATCTCTGAAAGTTTCAAGTAAATCGGTTCAGCCGTTTCGGAGCCAACTCGGAACATACAAACAAACAAACAAACAAATAAACAAACATAGATTGAATTTTATATATATAGATTTGGTCAAAATTTTATTTCTATACAAAATTTTGTCAAAATTTTATTTCTATACAAAGTTTTGTTAAAATTTTATTTCTATAGAAAACTTTTGTTAAAATTTTATTTCTATAGAAAATTTTGTCAAAATTTTATTTCTATAGAAAATTTTTAAAAATTTATTTCTATAGAAAATTTTGTTCAAATTTTATTTGTATAGAAAATTTTGTTAAAATTTTATTTCTGTAGAAAATTTTGTCAAAATTTTATTTCTAAAGAAAATTTTGTCAAAATTTTTTTCTATAAAATTATTATTTTTTTTTTAATTTTATTTCTAACATATAGAAAATTTTATTTCTATAGAAAATTTTGTCAAAATTTTATGTCTATAGAAAATTTTGTCAAACTGAATTATATACGTATTTGATCGATCTTTTTTGATTTAATATATATGGACTTACATACAATTTAGAATATGGTGTTAGCAGGTTTTAAGATACCTTGCCATTGGCAAGCGTTACCGCAACTTAAGTAATTCGATTGTGGATGGCAGTGTTTAGAAGAAGTTTCTAGGCAATCCATGGTGGAGGGTACATAAGCTTCGGTCTGGCCGATCTTACGGCTTCAATTACACTTTCCTTTTTTGTATTCACATAAAACCACGTGCCACTTCTGAATAAATAAATAAACACAAAACACATTAATTCCGTATTCTCCATCCATTCCAAGAAACAATCAACACACGACTGACGCGCAAAATGAAAATCGTGTGTACCTGCTCAATGTTTTTATAAAATTCTTTGTACATGGTCTTTATGGTCATATAATGGTTCTAGACATGTCTATACGTAACCTATAAAAATACTTTTTTTCCTACAAAAAAGTAAAAAAAAAAATTGAATGGTCAGGTTCATGATTTTCCCGACCATGTAATGGTCTCAAATTCTATCATTTAAATAGTAGTAAATGTTTGCTGCATCTGGGAACAATTTAAATGCTTGTTGCCAACATAAATTTTTCTCCGCTCGAAAATTATTTTTAAAAAGACAAAATTTTCGGTTTTGGATGCGGCAACCATGTCCAAACATGTTTTTGCTGTGCGTGTTTTGAGGCCATATAAGAGCAAATCGAACGAATGATATATATGGGAGCTATATCTAAATCTGACCCGATTTCAGTCAAATTTACCAAGCGTTGGAAGAATGTTAATTCTACTCTCTGTGCAAAATTTAACAAAAATCGGTAATAAACTTTGGCCTCTGTGGTGATAAGAGTCTAAATCGGACGAAAGATGTATATGGGAGCTATATCTAAATCTGAACCGATTTGGCTGATATTTTGCAAATTTTTCGAGACTCATAAAACATTCGGATGTACGGAATTTGAAGAACATTGGTTGATAAACACGCCAATATGACCAGATCGGGGATAAATATATATGACGCCTATATCTAAATCTGAACCGATTTTTTCCAAAATAAATTGCGATTGCCTTTGTCAAAAAAACCGACCCTATGCCAAATTTGAGAAGTATCTGACTTAAACTGCGGCTTGTACTTTGCACACAAAAATACATGAACAGACGGACGGACAGACAGACAAACGGACATCCCTAAATCAACTCAGAAATTAATTCTAAGACGATCGGTATACTAAACGATGGGTCTCAGACTTTTCCTTCTTGGCGTTATATACAAATGCCCAAACTTATTATACCCTGTTCTACAGTAGTGGTGAAGGGTATAAAAATGTAACAGGCTGAATGATCGATACAATATATTGTTAATCGACTTTCCCATTTTTCCGGCTACGAAAACTCGACATGCCTTTTGGCTCTATCCGTGAATTGACCCAATTTTAGGCTTGCTTATAAGACCGAAAATGCTGCCAGGTAATGTGAAATCGATCGGAACAATTTGTGATCAAAAGGAGCAATGTCTGGGTCATACTACCAAATGGGCTAGGGCGTTCCAATCGAGTACTTCGGCCCAAACGCATCAACTGATTTCGATATAAAGCTCCAGTGATCATTTCACTCGGTAGCTGCAGCTCATAGTAATCTAAATTACATATTCTGCGGAAATGTTTGTGTGCCTAACGCATCAACACAATTTGTAAGACATTTTCCCGATAATATTGGGCTTTTTGTTTTGATCCCACAGTCGATGAATACGTGCTTGGAGCGACCATCGGCCATTGCGGAAAATTGGTGGCCAATCGAAGGTGTATGTTACATTTTCAGCTGACCTCTTTGCAAGTAACCACAATCATTTTATTTGTTCACAACTACTCAATGACTTCACAACGAAGAAACCGAAATTCTATAATTTACCACTTTCATGCAAGTATAGCAAATCCTTGACTTCTTCTAGTCAAACTTGTTTTGTGCATCGGTGATATATTGATGGGGGGTATATTAACTTTGTCATTCCGTTTGTAACACATCGAAATATTGCTGTAAGACCCCATAAAGTATATATATTCTGAGTCGATCTAAGCATGTCCGTCCGTCCGTCTGTTGAAATCACGCTAACTTCCGAACGAAACAAGCTATCGACTTGAAACTTGGCACCAGTAGTTGTTATTGATGTAGGTCGGATGGTATTGCAAATGGGCCATATCGGTCCACTTTTACGTATAGCCCCCATATAAACCGACGCTCAGATTTGGCTTTCGGAGCCTCTTGGAGGAGCAAAATTCATCCGATCCGCATGAAATTTGGTACATAGAGTTAGTATATGGTCTCCAACAACCATGTCAAAATTGGTCCGTATCGGTCCATAATTATATATAGCCCCCATATAAACCGATCCCCAGATTTGACTTGCGGAGCCTCTAAGAGAATCAAGTTTCATCGGATCCGACTGAAATTTAGCACATGGTGTTAGTATATAGTCTCTACCCACCATGCAAAAATTGCTCCACATCGGTCCATAATTACATATAGCCCCCATATAAACCGATCCCCCGATTTGGCTTGCGGAGCCTCAAAGAGAAGCAAATTTCATCCGATCCGGCTGAAATTTGGTACATGGTGTTAGTATAATGTCTATATCAACCATGAAAAAATTGGTCCTCATCGGTCCATAATTATATAGCCCCCATATAAAGCGATCCCCAGATTTGACCTCCGGAGCCTCATGGATGAGCAAAATTCATCCGATTCGGTTGAAATTTGGTACGTGGTGTTAGTATATGGTCTCTAATAACCATGCAGGAATTGGTCCACATCGGTCCATAATTATATTTAGCCCCCATATAAACCGATCCCCAGATTTGGCCTCCAAAGCTCTTGGAGGAGCAAAATTCATCCGATCCGGTTGAAATTTGGTACATTGCGCTAGTATGTGGCCGCTAACAACCATGCCAAAATTGGTCCATTTCGGTCTATAGTTATATATAGCCAATCACCAAAAATAGTCTACCAAAATTTTATTTCTATAGAAAATTTTGCCAAATATTATTACTATAGAAAATTTTGTCAAAATTTTATTACTATAGAAAATTTTGTCAAGATTTTATTTCTATAGAAAATTTTGTCAAAATACCTTGCCATCGGCAAGTGTTACCGCAACCCAAGTAATTCGATTGTGGATGACAGTCTTTAGTACAAGTTTCTATGCAACCCATAGTGAAGCGTACATAAGATTCGGCCTGGCCGAACTTACGGCCGTATAAAGGGTAATACGATCAAAATTTGGTCAAGGGAAAACGCGTGTAAATCGTTGAAGTCGTTTATTTAAAAAATCAAATTAAATTTCTTTTTTAAGTTCAATTAGTATTAAATTCAGGAAAAATATTCAGTTAGGTTTTCGCTTTTACAAATCCGAATTGCCGAGCCTAACGCTTGACACCTGCCATCAGATTTTGTACAGCCACCTTGTCCACCTTCTTCGCCGCAGAAAGCCAGTTTGCCTTGAACTGCTGCTCGTCCTTAGCAGTTTTTTTGGTCTTCTTTATGTTCCGCTTGACAATCGCCCAGTATTTCTCAATTGGGCGGAGCTCTGGCGTGTTGGGAGGGTTCTTGTCCTTGGGAACCACCTGCACGTTGTTGGCGGCGTGCCACTCCATGGCCTTTTTACCGTAATGGCAAGATGCCAAATCCGGCCAAAACAGTACGGAACAACCGTGTTTCTTCAGGAAAGGCAGCAGACGTTTATTCAAACACTCTCTCACGTAAATTTCTAGGTTGACAGTCCCGGAAGCTATGAAAATGCTGATTTTCAAGCCACAGGTACAGATGGCTTCCCAAACCAGATATTTCTTTGCGAACTTTGACAGTTTTATGTGCTTGAAAATATCTGCTACCTTTCCCCTTCCTTTTGCCGTATAAAACTCCTGTCCCGGAAGCTGCTTGTAGTCGGCTTTGTCGCAGGTTTCGTCGTCCATTACCACGCAGTCAAACTTCGTCAGCATCGTCGTGTACAGCCTCCGGGATCGCGCTTTGGCCGTCGTATTTTGTGTATCATCTCGATTTGGAGTCACTACCTTCTTGTAAGTCGATAGTCCGGCTCGTTTTTTGGCTCGATGCACGGTTGTAGACGATACACCCAGCTTATTTGCGGCATCACGGAGAGAGAGGTTAGGGTTTCGCTTGAAACTACGGGCAACTCTCTTTGTCGTCTCAGCGGCTTCCGGTTTTCGATTTCCCCCCGATCCAGACTTCCTGGCTGTCGACAAACATTCCCCAAACACTTTAATTACATTTGTAACGGTTGATTTGGCAACTTTTAGCGATTTTGCCAGCATTGCGTGCGAGTAGCTCGGATTTTCGCGATGCGCGAGCAAAATTTTGATACGCTGCTCTTCTTGCTTGGACGGCATTTTGACAACTGAAGAGTGAATTCCAAAATCAAAATAGGAGCAACATTCTACACACACACACCTTCAAAATGAGGGGTGTTAAGGTTTTTTAAATGCAAAATTGAAAGAAATACGTCAAGTTTATATTGACCAAATTTTGACCGGGTTGTATCCGTTCGCGCAATATATATACGTGGCCTATTTTCGTCCACTTTTATAAGCAATTCAACTTTTCCAGTATCACGGTAATGAGCAATGGTACGAATAAACGATTTATTCACATTTACTAGCTGGAGGGCTCTAATGATAGCCTCTTGTGCTATCCCAGCCAAACATAAAGCAATCACACCATTACCACCAAAATGTATTTGTATACTTTTAGACAATAAAATGAACTGTCACTGGAATAAATCTGTGTACTTCCTAGTGTCTGAGAAATCTGCAAAGTCCTCAAAATATACCATACCAGCTTTGTTATCTTTTATTCAAATATTGAATATCTCAGTTAATTTACAGATTATTTCTTTAAATCAAAAGTTTTTTGTCATTACTTTTTAAGGAATATTTGCCTTTCTTTCGACTTTAACGGTGAGACACATATGTCTAAGATTTATTTATTGAATAAAAAGTTCAAAGCAAAGATTATGAATTAATAGTTTTAATTATTTTGTCATCTCTATTGTGAAAGTTGTGGTTTATTTTAAATGTCTCAAATGAGGACTATAATTTTTAAGTGTATATTCACCGTCAATTTATTATTTATATTTTAATAACAAATGTTATCCAATATTCATAATATTTGCTATTATAAAGTTATTTTAAAAAGGGATTAAGATTTATTGGTTTATCACATGAACTTACATATTCTCCTTTGTGAAGCTTTCAAAACTTGTTTTCTCAATTTGCTTTTATTTATGACATAATCTCCTTTAACCTTGCATGGGATATTTTTGTTTCGATTTCATTGAACCTATTATGCAGTTCATTCTGCTCAACAGCTTAAAAACTCCTTTGATATTCATAGAATTCTTTAGCACATTATGATGGACATCATTTGTGGCATACGATGCAATTTACCTGCATTAGACATTTGGATCATGTCGACATGCCTTTATCGCCGTGAAACATCTCACCTCAGGATATGGGGCAAAATTTGCATGCCTTAATGCAACCCAAATCACCTAATGCCCACTAGCTGAATTCCAATTTGATATTCTTTCCCTACCCGTCCCATTCGTTTCTTTTGACAGCACTTTTCGCCATAACATTCCGTTAGTGCTATGATCCCTACTTATTCCAGTCAAACCAGGTTGGTGTTGACTGCTACCAAATGAAGTCATTTATTTTCAAGTGATGAACATAGGCCTGAGTTATGTTCAGAGCATGTGAAAGCGATGAAAAATTTGCCAAAGACACTTTCCATTTTTCAACATTTTTCATTTTATTCTATTCTTTTTTTTTTTTTTTTGTTCGTTGATATTAGGGATGCCAATTTGGGAGAATGATTTGCAAAATGAAAAGAATATATAGGGAGTTTGAAAAAAAATGATGGGGAATTGAAGAGTTTATATAGTTTTATTCCATTAGTTGTCCATCTACTGATGTAATCGTGTGTGATGACTTCATCCCTAGAATGTGAAACCTTCAACCACTACTTTAATCAGGGCTGTGGAGCCGGAGTCTTGGAGTCGGAGTCTGAAGATTTTGCTGGAGTCGGAGTCGTAAAAATTTTGTTCGACTCCGACTCCGGCTATACCAAATTTTTTAAAACACTTCACAATTTTGTAACTAAGCAAGTTTTTACGCAAATTAGTTTCCATTGCGTTATTCATTCGATCAATGTACAGCATGATTGTAAATAAAAATCAACTTCCAATTACGGCTATCTTTTTATGTTTCCTAGAATGTTAGACTAGCAGATGGGCTGGATCGATCCATTTGAATGCCCATATCAATTTATTTGAAATATTTCGAACAATCGAAATTATTTTTTTTTTAATTTTATTTTAATGCCATATACATATGTGGAATATTGACAGAAAATTTTTTCAAAGTTTTTTTTTATAGAAAATCTTGTCAAAATGTTTTCTATAAAAAGTTTTATCAAAATTTTAATTCTATAGCCAATTTTGTCAAAATTTTATTTCTATAAAAAATTTATTCACAATTTTATTACTATAGAAATATTTTTTTCTATAGAAAATTTAGTCAAAATTTTATTTCTATATAAAATTGAGTCAAAATTTTGTTTCTATAGAATATTTTGCAAAATTTTATTTCTATAGAAAATTTTGCAAAATTTTGTTTGCTACACAATTTTTTCTTTAAATTGTATTTCTATTGATAATTTTTTCAAACTTTTAGTTCCATAAAAAATTTTATTTCTATAAAAATTGTATTCAAAATTTTATTTCTATATATTTGGTCAAAATTTGATTTCTATAGACAATTTTGCCAAAATTTTATGTCTATAGAAAATTTAGTCAAAATTTTGTTTCTGTAGAAAATTTTGCAAAATTTTATTTCTATACAAAATTTTGGAAAATTTTATTTACTAGACAAACATTTCTCCAAAACTAGAAGTTATTACAATATTTTATTCGAGCTTATTGGACACTGATACTCACTGCTAAGTCGAAAACTTGTAGAAATGACTCAAATTTTCAAATTTTTCAATGAATGAATCATAAATGCATTTTTGCGAAATTGTCTAAACAATATTTCCCAAATATTGCCCCAGATTTTGTAGAAGTCTGATTTATTTTATCAAAATTATTTTATCAAAATGTAGATCTAAATACAAAGTTTTGCAGAGTAAATTATAATCGGCCCGCCCGACTTTAGACTTTCCTTGCATTTTTATTTTTTGTTAAAATTGTGTTACGTCTCATAACGTTAGATTTAAATTTTAAGTACATAGATTTTGTAGAAGTATATACAATTTTGTCTAAATCGATTCAGATTCAAATTCATGCATATGGGAATATAAACCTTTTATAGCTCGCAACAAATTTAAAGGATTTGAGATAGTATCAATAATTTTGGTCCACAAATACATATACTGTTGGTATCTTCTCATATTATTATAGGTATTTATATCATTATTTTATTTATTACACATTGCCCTAAATTTGAAATATAGAGTTCAATTGGCATCTAATTTGAAATTAAGACCTTTTTTTGCACACATAAATAAATACGATACTTTATATCGATCCACTTACGGTACCCTTACAATAGAACTACAAATTAGTGCTATTAAAATTAGATTTAGTTATATTACCCGGAGTCGACTCCGGAATCGGAGTCGGAGTCGAGCAGATGAAAAATGCTGGAGTCGGAGTCGGAGTGGAGCAAACTTGGCTCGACTCCACAGCCCTGACATTAATCACTAAAAAGTTGGGCAGAGCCGACTATAACACACCCTGAGCCAACCCTACGCAATCAATAAACCTGAGAACTTGGGAGTATTATTAAAATATTTTTGAGACATAAATCTAAATCTCATACGATATGGCTGATGCTTCGCAGAATTAGTGTACCACTAAAATTGAGTCAATTGTTAAAAAAGAGGATATCCCACAATTTGTGTGGGTAGTGCAAGCAAATTAATGAAAATCGGTCAATATTCATATGTAAGAGCTGTATCTAAATCTGAATATAGGTCGTTTATTACATCTTAATATAAAGTAAGTAAGTAACATCGGTTAATAAATAAAGATATTATGGATATATTTCGGTAAATCGGGATGTACTTTTATATGAGAACTATACCTAATTTTAGAGGTTTAGTTGAACATATATAAGAGTATATTGCGACATTTTTGAATACGATTAGATAATAAATAAGATTATTATAACTCAATTTGAAAAAATCAGGGGACAAATATATGTCAAAGGTATATCCAAACTGATTTGATACCAACAGTTTTCATTATATCATAAATGAAGATTACATTGTGCCAACTTTGAAGCAGATCGATTATAAGCAAATTTGCGAAAATCGGCCGTTATATATCTTTGAGAGGTATATCCAAGTCTGAACCTGAAATGAATTTCATTGAAATATATTTAACTGACATGAAGGGTGCTGATAATGATAACCTTTTAACAAATTTTGAGGGCGGTTGGATGGTATATATGTGAAAGAAAACACACTGTTTGGCATTTTCATCAAAATCGGTTAAGAATTGTGACCAGAATTTTGCAAACAACAAATACATTGACAGACGGGTGGTCACCCAACGCTAGAATGACACAAGAGGTGATGCTTTGCTATGGGAAATTTTGTCATAGTTCATTTGCAATAGAGAATTTTGTCAAAATTTTATTTTTTTTTTTGAAATTTCATTAAAAAAAATCAAAAATATTTCATTTTTTTGAAAAAAAAAAATCATTTTTTGTTTTTCTATAGAAAATTTCGTCAATTTGTTTTTCTACAGAAAATTTTGTCAAAATTTTACTTCTATATAGAATTTTATCAAAATTTTATTTCTATAGAAAATTTTGTCAGAATTTTATTTCTATCGAAAATATTGTCAAAATTTTATTTCTATCGAAAATTTTGTCAAAATTTTATTTCTATAGAAAATTTCGTCAAAATTTTATTTCTATAGAAAATTTCGTCAATTTGTTTTTCTACAGAAAATTTTGTCAAAATTTTATTTCTATAGAAAATTTTGGCAAAATTTTATTTCTATAGAAAATTTTGGCAAAATTTTATTTCTATAGTAAATTTTGTCAAAATTTTATTTCTATAGAAAATTTTATCAAAATTTTATTTCTATAGAAAATTTTGTCAACATTTCTTTGCAATATGAAATTTTATTTGTTGCTTTAATTTCAGCTTATGTTAAAGCCATTGCGTTGACTAAACTACAAGAGTAGCTTAAAAAGATGGTTGGATAGACAGCCGTTTCGCAACTTCCACATTCATCATCAGCATCCACCGTGGTGCAATGATTAGCATTGCATACACAAGGTCGTGGGTTCGATTCCTGCTACGACCGAACACCAAAAAGTTTTTCAGCGGTGGATTATCCCACCTCAGTAATGCTGGTGATATTCCTGAGGGTTTCAAAGCTTCTCTTAGTGCTTTCACTGCAATGTGGAACGTCGTTCGGACTCGGCTTTTTTTAGTTTTAAGTCGACACTGAAATTTAACCCCACACCATAGTGGCTGTCTAATTAAATAATTAGGTGTCATGTATCAACTATCTTTATAACAAAATGGGTTCGCAGATTTATAACATGTTCTCCAATATTTTCTCTTTGTCAACATAACAATCACAAAATTTGTTCACATTCCTTTCTAGAAATCTCAAATAATTAAATTCGACATAGAAATCCCTAAATACCAGAAAAGAAAAAATAATGTCTTCACTGGTGTTGGCACTTTTGTGCTGCTTAAGATTATGTTCTGGTGCCTTGTTATATATGGCGATATCTGAAGTGACACAGATTTCACATTTCATTCGTGTGAAATGTTAGAGATGTTGCTTGTGTGAGCTTTAAAGTTGATGTTTGTGTGCGAGTGTGTGTGTCTATGTTGGAAATTTCTGTCAGTCAGTTTTACTTAACACTTTTCCACCTTAATTGCGTGACACATTTACAGGGAGCCACAGAAGTGGGAGAATTTATTTGTGTTTTAACAAGTCCCTCAAACCACAAACAACCAACATGTCTTGTGACACATAGCTAGCCCCATGTTCACACACACACACACACACACGCCAAAATGTACTGAAATACCCATAGAAATTCTCACCATATATATTTGTAGATATGTGTCGTTGATACACCGCCCACCACATACTCTTACATGCTGAAAGATGAAAGGATACCTTTTGATTTTCTGCTATTATCCTTTGAAGTTTTACTGATAATCTTATCAGTCTGTAGCTATGGTTTTACAAACAAAAAGAATAGGATTGATATACAATGGTCACAATGAATTGTGTCATTCCGAGAAATTGTGAGAAATCTGAAGCTACAATTACAAGGAATTGAAAAGGTGATTAAGAGATGAAATAGAAAATACTTTAAACAAGTAAAAAACTGTAGGGGATGGAATTTTTTCTTAAACTGTGTTTTGGTTTGTTTTTGTTCTTATTCTGTATTTCTGTTTAAATTATAGGGGTAAGAGAAATTCACAAAAATAGTTTACACACTGAAAAAAAAAATATATGTATGGCCGTAAGTTCGGCCAGGCCGAATCTTATGTACCCTCCATCATGGATTGCGTAGAAACTTCTACTAAAGACGGTCATCCTAAATTACGATACTTGAGTTCCGGCCGACAGCAAGCCATCTTAAAACTTCTTAACATCATCTTCTAAATTGTAAGTTAGTCCATGCGGGATATTTAGTAGACAAAAAAGAGTCGATTAAATACGTATATATTAAGTTCTTGACCGGTATATATAGGAAAGAAAAAATGACGAACCGATGGTTAGGTTAGGTTAGGTGGCAGCACGATGTATCAGGCTCACTTAGACTATTCAGTTCATTGTGATACCACATTGGTGAACTTCTCTCTTATCACTGAGTGCTGCCCTATTCCATGTTAAGCTCAATGACAAGCGACCTCCTTTTTATAGCCGTGTCCGAACGGCGTTCAACATTGCAGTGAAACCACTTAGAGAAGCTTTGAAACCCTCAGAAATGTCACCAGCATTACTGAGGTGGGATAATCCACCGCTGAAAAACTTTTTAGTGTTCGGTCGAAGCAGGAATCGAACCCACTACCTTGTGTATGCAAGGCGGGCATGCTAACCATTGCACCACGTTGGCTGACGAACCGATATGAATTTTTACGCTGTAATTATAGAGCCAGAATTGAAATATGGGGGTTGCTTCATAAATTCATAAATTTTCTATAGAAATAAAATTTTGACAAAATTTTCTACAGAAATAAAATTTTGACAAATTTTTGTATAGAAATTACATTTTGACAAAATTTCCTAGAGACATAAAATGTTGACAAAATTTTGTATAGAAACTATATTTTGACAAAATTTTCTGTAGAAATAAAATTTTGACAAAATTTTCTATAGAAATAAAATTTTGACAAAATTTTCTACAGAAATATAAAATTTTGACAACATTTTCCATGGCAATAAAATTTTGGTAGATTATTTTTGGCTCGAGTGGCAATCGTGATTTTTCTGCGATTGGGGATCGGTTTATTTGGGGGCTATATATAATATAGATCGATACGGCACAATTTTGGCATGGTTTTTATAGGCCATACACCAGCGAAATGTACCAAATTTCAACCGGATTGGATAAATTTTGCTCCTCCAAGAGGCTCCAGAGGTCAAATCTGGGGATAGGTTTATATGGGGGCTATATATAATTATGAACCGATATGGACCAATATTTACATGGTTGTTAGATACCATATACTAATACCACGTACTAAGTTTCAACCGGATCGGATGAATTCTGTTCCTCCAAGAGGCTCCGGAATTCAAAAAGTAGTAGAGGAGGCTGATGTGGAATGTGGTAATTCCGAAACGTGCGTCCATCCAACCATCTTGCAGTCTATAGGGCTTTGCCCAAATAAGTTTGACAAACATTATTTTCCTCTGTTGGTTAAGCTACACTTGTAGTTTAGTCAATGTATGGTTTTAAGCTGAAATCAAAAAAAATAAAATTTTTGTACTATAGAAAATTTTTTCAAAATTTTATTTCTATAGAAAATTTTGTCAAAATTTTATTTCAATAGAAAATTTCGTCAAAGTTTTATTTCTATAGAAAATTTTGTCAAAATTTTATTTCTATAGAAAATTTTGTCAAAATTTTATTTCTATAGAAAATTTTGTCACACCTATATTTCTATAGAAAAATTTGTAAAAATTATATTTTAATAGAAAATTTTGCCAAAATTTTATTTCTATAGAATATTTTGTCATAATTTTATTTCTTTAGAAAGTTTTGGCAAAATTTTATTTCTATAGAAAATTTTGTCAAAATTTTATTTCTATAGAAAATTTTGTCAAAATTTTATTTCTATAGAAAATTTTGTCAAAGTTTTATTTCTATAGAATATTTTGTCAAAATTTTATTTCTACAGAAAATTTTGTCAAAATTTTATTTCTATAGAAAATTTTGTCAATATTTTATATCTATAGAAAACTTTGTCAAAAAATTATTTCTATAGGAAATTTTATCAAAATTTTATTTCTATAGGAAATTTTGTCAAAATTTTATTTCTACATTTTGTCAAAATTTGATTTCTATACAAAATGTTGTCAAAATTTTATTTCTATAGAAAATTTTGTCAAAGTTTTATTTCTATTGAAAATTTTATCAAAATTTTATTTCTATAGAAAATTTTGTCAAAATTTTATTTCTATAGAAAATTTTGTCAAAATGTTATTTCTATAGAAAATTTTGTCAAAGTTTTATTTCTATTGAAAATTTTGTCAAAATTTTATTTCTATAGGAAATTTTGTCAAATTTTATTTCTATACAAATTTTTGTCAAAATTTTATTTCTATACAAAATTTTGTCAAAATTTTATTTCTATAGAAAATTTTGTCAAAATTTTATTTCTATAGAAAATTTCGTCAAAATTTTATTTCTATAGGAAATTTTGTCAAAATTTTATTTCTGTAGAAAATTTTGTCAACATTTTATTTCTATAGAAAATTTTGTCAAAATTTTATTTCTACAGAAAACTTTGTCAAAATTCTATTTCTATAAAAAATTTTGTCAAAATTATATTTCTATAGAAAATTTTGGTTTTAAGCTGAAATAAAAAAACAACAAAAAAATTTTATTTCTATAGAAAATTTTGTCAACATTTTATTTTTATAGAAAATTTTGTTAAAATTTTATTTCTATAAAAAATTTTGTCAAAATTTTATTTCTATAGAAAATTTTGTCAAAATTTTATTTCTATAGAAAATTTTGTCAAAATTTTATTTCTATAGGAAATTTTATCAAAATTTTATTTCTATAGGAAATTTTGTCAAAATTTTATTTCTATAGCAAATTTTGTCAAAATTTTATTTCTACAGGAAATTTTATCAAAATTTTATTTCTATAGGAAATTTTGTCAAATTTTTATTTCTATACATTATTTCATCCCTGCTGGGATTTGAACCTGTGCCGTTTGACTTTTTCGCTTCAATGGAAGTTCTTTCGAGAAGGTTTTGCAAACTACGAGAATTTTTAATTTTTTTGTTATTTTTAATGGAAAAAATATATTTATACGAAAATATATGCCGAAAATAAAAAATAAAAACGATGCATGACATAAAAAAATATTTTTTTAGAAAAATATTTGATAAAAAAAATTGCCGCTGGTGAGATTTGAACCTGCGTTTCTTATTTTTTCGTTCATACTAATAAAGAACATCTTGAGGAGCAATTATAATGTTATTCCTTGGTGTCGTATTACGATCATATCACAAACATTTAAATTAACCTTTCGACGCTTTATGTTCAAAGGCGTTGGTGTATGAGTGTGCTAAGGCGTTCTGTTATGGTGCCAGCAAACCCAGGTTCAACCCCTGGTCGGAGCGAACAAATTTTTCAAATTGTAAAAATTAGATAATAGGAATATAATTGTGTAATAAAACATATGGATGAAAAAAAAATTAAATTGGTTGAAAAAAATTTTTTTTCGCTTTTTAAATTTCTTCATTCAAATTAACTTCCAGGACACAAATTCTAAAGCAATGCGAAGGATCCAAAAAGGGAGTACTTCCGTCCTATGACAAGCCCATGTAAAATTCATTGGAGATGATCCAAGTTTGCACTACTTCCGGATCACAGATTGGGGATCCAAACTACTTTTTTGGAAGCTCTTTTTTTCCTGGGTAGTTAAAGCAAAGTTTTATTTGTATGTACAATTTTTACAACATTTTTGCATAATTTTGTATTTATATAAATTTTTTTAAGTTTATTTCTGTACAAAATTTTGGCAAAATATTGTTAAAACTTTATTTTTAGAGAAAATTTTATCAAAATTTTATTTCTATAGAAGATTTTATCAAAATTTTAGTTCTATAGAAAATTTAAAAAAAATACCGATTTGACGAAAATGGAGTAAAATCAATCAAATTCCATTTGATTCGACCGTCGGACCAAATTTACAAATTAATTATTTTTTGGACCAATTTTGGTCCGATCGGACCAAAATGGCAACCCTGATGACAAGGTAACTCCTATTTTTAGCGGAGGCCGAACGGCTTTCTACATATCAGTGAAACCACGTAGAGAAGCTTCGAAACACTCAGAAATGTTACTAGCATTCTGGGGTTGAACCCGTAACACGTTGTATGCAAAGCGAGCATTACACCAAGCCTGACGTTAACTACTTTCCACTTCTTCAGGGTTTTAATAATCGCTTGATTTTCCTAGTAAATATAATTAAATATTTTATATATTTAAAAAAATTGGTGATCTTCATTCTCTTTCAGTTTAACTCCTAAAATAATTGAATAAAATTCAATTTGTGGTTCTAATATTTTACGCATTTCTTTTGCCTTCCATTTCAGATGGTTACCAAAATCCGCCATGAGGCCAGTGGGCCCAGATACCTCACACACTGATTGCATATTGGTCGTTGGTGTTTCCCGTCCTAAATTAGCTGTAGTATTTCTTACCGTTATGTTGATATCCTTATTTTTGACATTTCATGTCCTGTATGACAGTGCAGTTTATAATATTCAAGCTGCTCAAGCCGTTCATGAACACCATCATCGTTTAGCGTTAATCAATTCCAACAGTATTAGTGGCTTTGGTGGCAGTTCCTTATCTGCAGGTGGTGGCAGTGGTAATGGCAATCGTTTTAATCATTTGCCCGAGGATTACACGCATAATGGCAAGCATACGGGTGATATATCATCATTATCTTCATCGTCCATGTCCTCGTCGTCGTTGTCATCCTCTTCCTTATCATCTTCATCGTTGGCATCTTTATCGTCACCCAATCAACAGATAAGTCATCCAATGGTATTTCCTTCGAATCGGGTACATTTTCCCAAAACCAGTCGACGTTTACCGCAGGTAAGTTATTTAATATACCAACTGTATAATGTGTGGCTTTGTGTACATGGTGAAATTCAACTTAGTCAAACAAAGAGAGACAGAGAGAAAGAGAATGAGAATGGGTGAGAGTTTTTTTTTCGTGTTGTATGTGTTAACTTCATTGAGACAACACAGCTTGTCTCAATGAAGTCTTGATTGATTGATTGTAGCAAGAATATCAATTGGATTAAGGTGTTTACAATTATTTACAAAGCAAGTAAGGAAAGTCTAAAGTCGGGCAGGGCCGACTATATTATACCCTTCACCACTATGTATACCAACATTTTTGATCAAATTTGTTAGGGGCTATATAAAGATTTGGACAACATTTTTTAAACTTTCACCTAATGTCTAGACTCAAAATTTAAATTGGTTAATGACCGGGACGCACCACAATGTTAGTACAAAACAAGTAAGGAAAGTCTAAAGTCGGGCGGGGCCGACTATATTATACCCTGCACCACTTTGTAGATCTAAATTTTCGATACCATATCATACCGTCAAATGTGTTGGATGCTATATATAAAGGTTTGTCCCAAATACATACATTTAAATATCACTCGATCTGCACAGAATTTGATAGACTTCTACAAAATCTATAGACTCAAAATTTAAGTCGGCTAATGCACCACCCTAATGTTCCACCCTAACACAATGTTAGTAAAACAGTGTGGCGCAGGGTATAAATATGGGAAACATTTAAATCTGAAGCAATTTTAAGGAAACTTCGCAAAAGTTTATTTATGATTTATTGCTCGATATATATGTATTAGAAGTTTAGGAAAATTAGAGTCATTTTTACAACTTTTCGACTAAGCAGTGGCGATTTTACAAGGAAAATGTTGGTGTTTATGGAGCACGGGAGCACAATATATTTGGAGAAGAGCTGAGAGTATTCAAAAGGAGGTGCAAAGCAGAAACAGGGCCACAATCTCGAAAGATATTTAGAGTGGAACTTTTCACTCCAGATGGTTTTATGATTGCGAAGTGTAGATTGGACAATAGAATGAGAGGAATAAATGGAAACAAAATATTATGATTTTGTAAACTATTTTGGATTTTATTTTCTTAGGATTGTCGATCTTACCAGTACGATAGTTACAGCAGAACAACGAGGTATTCCTTTATTAGGATTTTATGGCGGAAGTTGTATCTCGGTATGATAGTTTGTCGATAATTTCGTTAAAAAATATTAAATGTCATTGACGTACTAATAATCGATTGGGGATTTTAGAACGTGTTTTTGGGAATTAATATATCTGGGACAATAAATTATTCACGATTATTATTCAATCCAATTTATGTTAGTTTACGGATATTGGCATAAACAGTTGGTATTTTGACCATTTTTGTCGAAATCAGAAAAACATATATATGGGAGCTAACCTAAATCTGAACCGATTTCAATCAAATTTGGCACCCATGACTATACTACCAATTGTACTCCTTGTGCAAAATTTCAAGCAAACCGGGATAAAACTCTGGCTTCTGGGTCCATATAAGTGCATATCGGGTGAGCTATATCTAAATGGGAGCTATATCTAAATTTGAATCGATTTCAACCAAATTTGGCACACATGACTATATTACTAATTTTACTCCTAGTGCAAAATTTCAACCAAATTCGGCTAAAAATCTGGCTTCTGGGGCCATATAAGACCATATCGGGCGACAAATATATACGGAAGCTATATCTAAATCTGAACCGATTTCAATCAAATTTGGCACACATGACTATACACCAATTGTACTCCTAGTGAAAAATTTCAACCAAATTCGGCTAAAAATCTGGCTTCTGGGGCCATATAAGTCCATATCGGGCGAAAGATATATATGGGAGCTATATCTAAATCTGAACCGATTTCAATCAAATGTTGCACACTTGACTATACGGCTAGGTGTTATGTTTGTATAAAATTTCAAGCAAATCGGTATAAAACTCTGGCTGCTGGGTCCATATTAATGCATATCGGGCGAAAGATATATATGGGAGCTATATCTAAATCTGAACCGATTTCTTCCAAAATCAATAGGGTTATATTCTGACCAAAATTAGGAACATGTGCCAAATTTGAAGGCGATTGGACTTAAATTGCGACCTAGACTTTGATCACAAAAATGTGTTAACAGACAGACGGACGGACGGACAGACGGACATGGTTATATCGACTCAGGGACCCACCCTGAGCATTATTGCCAAAGACACCATGTGTCTATCACGTCTCCTTCTGGGTGTTACACACATATGCACTAACTTATAATACCCTGTTCCACAGTGTGGCACAGGGTATAAATATTGGAGAGATTTAAATTGCAAAAAAATTCGCAAATCTGTATTTATGATTTATAGGTCAATATATACGAATTATAGTATAGGTAAATTTGAATCATTTTTGCCAGCTGTCGACTTAACATAACAGTGACGATTTAACAATTTTGGCCATATTTGATAAAATCTGAGGAACATATATATGGTGATTTTCGAAATGAAACATTGGCATCCGTGGTCATATGACTGTAAATCGGACGACAGATATATATGGGAGCTATATCTAAATCTGAACCGATTTCAACCAAATTCAGTACGCATATTTATAATGTCAATTCTACTCCCTGTGCAAAATTTCACGTAACTAGGAGTAAACCTTTGGCCTCTGGGGCCATAGGAGTGTAAATCGGGCGAAAGCTATATATGGGAGCTATATCTAAATCTGAACCGATTTCAACCAAATTCGGTACGCATATTGATAATGTCAATTCTACTCCCTGTGCAAAATTTCACGTAACTCGGAGTAAACCTTTGGCCTCGGGGGCCATAGGAGTGTAAATCGGGCGAATGCTATGTATGGGAGCTATATCTAAATCTGAACCGATTTCAATCAAATTCGGTACGCATATTTAACGTTAATTCTACTCCCTGTGCAAAATTTCACGTAACTCGGAGTAAACCTTTGGCCTCGGGGGCCATAGGAGTGTAAATCGGGCGAAAGCTATATATGAGAGCTATATCTAAATCTGAACCGATTTGACTGATATTCACAAAATATTCGATTGTACGAAATTGGAAACAGATCGGTTGATAAATACGTCATTTTTGACCAGATCGGTTATAAATATATATCGCAGCTATATATAAATCTGAACCGATGTTTTCCAAAATCAATAGGGATTGTCTTTGAGCCGAAAAAGCACCCTATGCCAAATTGGAGGACAATCGGACTTAAACTGCGGGCTGGACTTTGGACACAAAAATACATCAACAGACAGACAGACAAACAGACAGACGGACATCGTTAAATCGTCTCAGTATTTAATTCTAAGCCGATCGGTATACTAAAAGGTGGGTCTATGACTACTACTTCTCGGCGCACAGTGGTCGGTGCTATATGGAGTTAGCGGCCAAATATACTTCCAATATAGGTATCATCGTGAAACTTCGGTCACGGCTATATAATTATGTCAGGACTATTTAATGATAAAATGGAATTGATTTATGGCGATTTGGTATATAGGTGTGAAGAAAATTATGGTTATAGGTTCATCTGTTGGTATAGCCCCCATATATACCGATCTCCCAATTTTACTTCTTGAGCTTGTAGGAACCATAGGAACAATCCCACGGCGGCGGGTTCTACGCACCGGATTGACCCGATGGATACCAGCCATCGGCCAGCGGCTGCCACCTCAGTGTACGTGTTGTCTCGTCCGTTTTTTCGTGTTGGAGAAGGTGCATCCCGGGGAGCCTTCTCCGCCTGCTTTTGGTCCGAGCCGGGATAGAGGAAAACCCCGGACCATGGTACTGTGCCGTCTGCCGAAATCGAACCGAAACCGAGCGATGGTGACATCGCTCGGTTTCGGTGAGGTGTAACCGGTGCATGGAATGGGTGCACTTCCGGAACTGCTCCGGCCTAACATCGCTGCGGGAGTATAGTCAAACTGACTTCGTGGCAGGATGCTGTGCCAATGACAGCAGCAGTGGGTCATCTGATTATGTGACCCCACCGACTTCTCCCGCACAACAATATTCTCCGCCGCAGCATCTTACACCGAATATTGTTGTACCAGTTCCGGAGAGTGCATCATTTTTGCAATTTAATTGCAACGGGCTCCGTGGTAAGATTAGTGAGATCGTAGACTTTATGAATCGGAAAAGGATAAGGGTCGCGGCGATCCAGGAAACAAAGCTGAATCCCACCTGCAGCCTACGACATTGTGATGGGTACAATGTCCTACGGAAGGATCGCACAAGAAATGGAGGTGGTGGCCTGGCTTTCATATTACACCGTTCCGTGCAGTATAGACCTATCACGCTTGTGCTAGACACTAATGACCCGTACATGGAATGTATGGGGGTAGCAGTTAAGTGTGGGGCTGCCGAGATAGAGCTATACAATGTGTACATACCGCCGGTTGGTAGCTGTGCTCCTGGTTATAGCCCAAACATTGAGTGGTTGTTGAGCGGGCATAACCGATTGGTTCTAGGAGATTTTAATGCCCACCATGAACTTTGGCATTCTCTCCTGGGTAATGACCAGAGGGGCATAGCTTTGGCAGAGCAGATATACGACTCCACATTTTGCACGGTGAACGAAGAGGCCCCCACGATAAATGATAAATGACGTCTCCTGGCAACCCGTCATTTCATTGGGTTCGGACCACCTCCCCATAATTCTCACCATCAACCGACCCTCTGATTTCATAACCTCTGAACGCCGGACGTTTATTAATCAAAAGAAAGCCAACTGGGAAGGCTTCAGAGAATACACCGATCGCCGCTTCAGTGAGCTCCCGTCCCCCTCACATGTTCATGTTGCCCAGAGGGAGTTCCGGGACATCATCAACGCAGCAGCCGCTCGCTTCATACCCGCTGGTCGAATTGCCCAAGTGAGGCCCAACTTCCCAGCCGAAGCGGCGGGACTCGCAGACGAGCGTGATGAACGCCGTCGTGCTAACCCTGCTGATCCTAGAATCAGAGAACTAAATCTAGAGATTAGTAAGATAGTCGACGAGCACAAGCGGAACACTTGGTTAGAGCACCTGAAGCAATGTAACTTAGGAACAGGAACTGGTAAATTGTGGTCAACAGTTAGAGCCCTCTCGAACCCCTCCACAAGGGATGATGGGATTTCAGTCACATTTGGCGACGTGACTGTGACTGATCCGAAGAGGTGCGCCAAATACTTCAACCGACAGTTTGTCGAGCATCCCGAGAGTGATAGAGCGAAAAGGAGAGCCACCCGTCGTGTACGTGGTCTCCGAGCCGATGACACACCACAATTTACTGCAGCCGAAGTTACCAATGTCATCAACAGCGCGAAACCATCTAAGGCGCTGGGCCCTGACGGAATTTCAATGCTAATGCTGAAGCATCTGGGAATACTGGGAGTTGAGTACCTGACCAGACTCGTCAATTTGTCTTTGGAATCACACATTATACCCGATGTCTGGAAAATGGGAAGGGTGATTCCACGACTGAAACCGGGCAAAGATTCGAGCAAAGGTGAATCGTACAGACCGATATCCCTTCTTTCGCCAGTAGCCAAGACACTTGAGGCATTACTCCTCCCCAGCCTTGTGGAGAATTTTCCAGCTGCCCACCATCAACATGGATTCCGTAAGGTACATAGTACGACAACAGCCTTACATGCCATTTCGACGCATATTAATAAGGGACTTAACCAGCCCAGGCCGTGTCACAGGACGGTCCTCGTGGCGCTTGACCTATCGAAAGCATTCGATACGGTCAACCATGCCACATTATTTGAGGACATCGAGAATACGTCCCTACCGGCAGGAGCGAAGCGTTGGGTGCTGAATTATATGTGTGGACGCCAGTCGTACGTGGAATTCAGGGACAGAAAGTCAAGACCGCGTAGAGTTAAACAGGGAGTTGCCCAAGGTGGGGTGATATCTCCGGCACTGTTTAACCTCTACATGTCCTCGATTCCACCCCCTCCTGACGGCGTCGAGATTGTATCATATGCGGATGACTGTACAATCTTGGCATCTGGGCCCAATGTTGATGACATTTGCGATCGGTTGAACGTCTACATAGCTAATCTTACCAGTTATTTCACTGCGAGAAACTTTAGGATATCCCCCACCAAATCCTCAGCCACACTATTTACTACATGGACGGCAGAAGTGCGCAGGCAGTTGAATATCAGAGTCGATGGAGTAATAATTCCGACCACAAATTACCCCAAGATTCTTGGGGTCACATTCGACAGCCTTTTTAGGTCATCTGCCCATGCCACTGCAATTTGTAATAAGCTCCGTGGTAGAAACAAGGTCCTCAAGTCACTAGCCGGCAGTACTTGGGGTGCGGACAAAGAAACCTTGATAACTACTTATAAGGCAATTGGCCGGTCAGTGGTAAACTATGCAGCGCCAGTGTGGACACCGCAGACCAGTGATACGCAGTGGAATAACATACAAACCTGCCAGAACGCTGCTCTTAGAACTGCGACTGGGTGTCTCCGCAGCACACCCCTGGATCACCTTTATGTGGAGACAAAGATCATCCCTGTGCGAAGACACAACTACATGTTGTCAAAGCAGTATCTCCTGGGTTGTTATCGCAGTAATCATCCAAACCACCATCTTATAGATACACAACCACCACCCAGGAACGTAAGGGTTGATATACATAATCTAGAGCGCGAGATCCAGCGCTATAAAAGAGAGCCTCTAGATCAAACAGCGTACCAGGCAGGTTTGAACAGGATTCATGAGGATACTGTAGCTGAAGCGGTGAGAAGCTACAAGGTTAATCCTGTTCTTGGAGTCCGACCACCGCCCATAGCACCGGAGGAAAGAGACCTCCCACGGCAGACTAGGGTAGTTTTGGCCCAATTAAGATCAGGCAAGTACAGCCGCCTCAATTCCTACTTATCGGTGATTGATAGCAGCGTAGCCGACGTTTGTCCAATTTGCAACCAAGGGCCACACGACACGCGTCATCTTTTCTCTTGCCCAGCCAAACCAACCCGACTTACCACCAGATCACTCTGGACACACCCCATCTTAGTCGCAGAGTTCCTTGATCTGCCAACAAGCTGATGTACCAAGCGTATAACATGAAATGGATGAGATCACAATAAACTGTTACAACAACAACAACATAGTTTCTATCCGATTTCCCTGAAATTGGAAATCTAGAGGTATTTTAGGACCACAAATAGGAGTGCCGAAAATGGTGTCTATCGGCCCATGGATTTATATAGCCCCCATATATACCGATCTCCGAATTTTATTTCTTGGGCTTCTACAAACCGTATTTTCTATTCCATTTGTCTTAAAATTCAAATACAGGGGTATTTTAGGACCACAAATAGGTGTGAAGAAAATTTGGTTATAGGTTCATGTGCTGGTATAGCCCCCATATATACCGATCTTCCGATTTTATTTTTTGGGCTTCTAGACAACGTACTTTCTATCCGATTTGCCTAAAATCTATATATAAACCGATTTCATCCAAAATAAAAAGAGTTCTATTCCGACTCAAAAGAGTTCTATTCCGAAAGCTTAATTTCATCTAGATCAAAGTTATTACACACTCTATATATGGTGTTTAGGCTATACAGGACTTGTGCATTCATTTGTGTTTCACTTCTTGGTACACTGATGCGTATGATTTCTATTAATTTTTGTTAGAAATTTATCATCCGCTCCAGGGTCCTTTGCGTAGATAAATTTAACCTCTCATAAGTGGACACCTCCCATGTATGGACAAAATATGAACCGATCTCTAGACTTGCAGAATCTCTTGGATGTGCAGATTTCATCTGATCCGGTTGAAATTTAGTACGTGCTGTAAAAATGTGGATTGTGGTAACCATAAAAATTGGTCCATATCGGTCCATAAATATATATAGCCCCCATATAAACCGATCCCCAGATTGGGCTTTGGAAGCCTCTCGTAGAAGCAAATATTTAAACCGATCCCAAGATTTGGCATGCGGAACCTCTTGGAGCTTCGTTCAATTCGGTTGTAGCTAGAGGTGTGCACGTGAGTAACAGTTTACTCACGCTCACGCACACTCACGACTGAAAAATCATACTCACGCACACTCACACACGATATTTTTTGGTAGGACTCACGCTCACGCACACTCGCGAAAAGAAAATTTGTACTCACGCACGAAAACGTCGTGACTCACGAAAAATACCGTGACTCACGAAAAATATTGTGACTCACGAAAAATATCGTGACTCACGAATAATTTTATGATTAACTTACCTTACCGAAGTGTCTGAAAACATGAGCATTATTAATATCGATAGTGTTATTAAACTCTTAACATCCTAGGTGTCACTAAAATTGTAATTGAATTTAACTCTTAAGCGTTTTATGTTGGTGAGCAGGAATATTTTCGTGAGTGTAATTCGTTACTCACGCACACTCACGAAGATATTAGTTTCGTGACTCACGCTCACGCACGACATTTTGGTTTGTTAATCACGCTCACGCACACTCACGCTGTTGTCATGAGCGTGACTCACGACTCACGCACTAATCACGAAAATGTTCGTGAGTCACGACAATTTCGTGTCACGTGCACACCTCTAGTTGGAGCAGCCAATTTCATCTATAACGGTACATAATTATACGAGGGCGGTTCGGAAACTTCTTAGCCTACCAATGAAAGAAATAGTTAGTTTTTCAAAAATGTTTTTATTTTTCAATATAATCTCCTGAAACTGCAATACACTTAGGTGTATTGAATTGCCAAATTTGAAGTAGTTTGGACGAAAAGTGCGATCCAGACTTTGATTACAAAAACGCAGACAGACGGACATGGCTACATGGGCTGGCCCTAAGCATTAGTGCCACACACCATGTGTCTATCACGTCTGCTTCTGGCTGTTGCAAATATATGCACTAACTTTAACAGTGTGGCGCAAGGCATAAAAACTTACAAAAAAATTGGCATATTAATGCTCTAATAAACAGAATGGCATTACTAAAAATCTAGAGAAATTTCTGCCACCAAATAAGAAATTCATAGGAATTTTTGTTACCTATCATTTTGAGCACCATGTTAAATCATTTATTATATATTTTCAGATGAATGGGTCCTATTATGTTCAAAATTATTTTCAAATTCTCGCAAAAAAGTCATTCCAAGTAATTTCATTATTAAAGCTATAACCCATTTAAAATCTCATTAGACTACCAGTCTGCCCATAGAAAAAAATGAGCAACAATTTTTTTTTTGCTCTCATTTCATGTGAAATAAATTTCTCTATGGTTAATTAAATTTTGACAAAAGGAAAAACATAACTTGATTGCTAGCCAACTACAATATGAAATAATTAACAGAAATTTCAGCTAAACAAAAACAAAAACCCAACTTTTTTCATTGGCTGCCAAGTGATGTTTTTTTCTCGTTTAGACATGGGCCTACACACACACACACTCCTTTATTCACACAGTCTCACCTACCACGTCCTCCAAACAGCAATGTTGTGAACACAGCCAAGCAATGTCAATGAACAGCGGAGAAGAATTATAGCAGCGAATGGCTAACAATCTTGTGGTTGGACGAATATTGCCAGACTTTTGTTATTATTGCAGACATTCATCACACGGTATGCTCTAAGGGAATAAAATATCGTGCAACGACAAATAACAGTGAATTGAAGGGAATATTTTGGTATAAAATCTTCTATGGAGTGGACTGATAGTCTTCTCTAAGTTAACTTGGGGCAAGATAATCTCCCAATGTAGGTGATGAGGTATTGCTTCCGAGTGGCATTTTTAATTCAGACGAATGGAGCCTCTGGAATGGAGTCTTTGGAATGGAGTCACTTACTTATCATCTGAATATGGCATAACGTTTATTCTATCTTGGTCTACGAAAAGCAAACTACTATTTTTAGCAATTGTCTAAAGTGCAGATGATGAAATTTCCCCTTGGGGAGTGTCTGCAGTAAAACGATGAACTACCTCTCTCTTCATTAGGGGTTCGGGCAATGAGAGCTATATCAAATTTTTACCGAAAAAAACCAAATTAGACATAACTCAATAGGGCCTAAAATATTTCTAGATTTCCAATTTTATATTTAAAGTCAAAAGGGAAGACCAGTCTATACGGGTCTATGACCAAAATATGCACCCATATACTGACAATTTTGTCAAAATTCTATTTCTATAGAAAATGTTGTCAAAATTCTATTTCTATAGAAAATGTTGTCAAAATTTTATTTGTAATCCGAATTTAGCCAAATTTTTATTGTGTTAGAAAATGTCGTCAAAATTTTATTTGTATAAAAAATTTTGTCAAACTTATATTTCTATGGAAAATTTTATGTTAATTTTATTTGTACACAAAATTTTGTCAAAATTTTATTTCTATACAAAATTTTGTCAAAATTTTATTTCTATAGAAAATGTTGTCAACATTTTATTTTTATACAAAATTTTGTCAAGAATTTATATCTATAGAAAATTTTGTCAAAATTTTATTTCTATACAAAATTTTGTCAAAATTTTATTTCTATAGAAAATTTTGTCAAAATTTTATTTCTATACAAAATTTTGTCAAAATTTTATTTCTATAGAAAATTTTGTCAAGATTTTATTTCTACAGAAAATTTTGTAAGATTTTATTTCTACAGAAAATTTTGTAAGATTTTATTTCTAAAGAAAATTTTATCAAAATTATATTTCTATGGGAAATTTTTGCAAAATTTCATTTGTACAGAAAATTTTTGCAAATTTTTATTTCTATGGAATATTTTTGTAAAATTTTATTTCTATGTAAAATTTTTGTAAAATTGTATTTCTATAGAAAATTTTTGTACAATTTTATTTCTATAGAAAATTTTTGCATAATTTTATTTCTATAGAAAATTTTTGCATAATTTTATTTCTATACGAAATTTTTGCAAAATTTTATTTCTATAGAAAATTTTTGCAAAATTTTATTTCTATAAAAAACTTTGGCAAATTTTTATTTCTATAGAAAATTTTTGCAAAATTTTATTTGTACAGAAAATTTTTGCAAAATTTTATTTCTATAGAAAATTTTTGCATAATTTTATTTCTATAGAAAATTTTTCCAAAATTTTATTTGTACAGAAAATTTTTGCAAAATTTTATTTCTATAGAAAATTTTTGCATAATTTTTCACAAAATTTTCTATAGAAATAGAAAATTTTGTGAAAATTTTATTTCTATACAAAATTTTGTTAAAATTTTATTTCTATACAAAATTTTGTCAAAATTTTATTTCTATAGAAAATTTTGTCAAAATTTTATTTCTATACAAAATTTTGTCATGATTTTGTTTCTATACAAAATTTTGTCAAAATTTTATTTCTATACAAAATGTTGTCAAAATTTTATTTCTATAGAAAATTTTGTCAAGATTTTATTTCTATAGAAAATTTTTGCAAAATTTTATTTCTATAGAAAATTTTATCAAAATTATATTTCTATAGGAAATTTTTGCAAAATTTTATTTCTATAGAAAATTTTATCAAAATTATATTTCTATAGGAAATTTTTGCAAAATTTTATTTCTATGGAAAATTTTTGTACAATTGTATTTCTATAGAAAATTTTTGTACAATTTTATTTCTATAGAAAATTTTTGCATAATTTTATTTCTATACGAAATTTTTGCAAAATTTTATTTCTATAGAAAATTTTTGCAAAATTTTATTTCTATAGAAAATTTTTGCAAAATTTTATTTAATAGAAAATTTTTTATTTCTATAGAAAATTTGGCAAAATTTTAGATCCAAAGAAAATTTGGCAAAATTTTACTTCCGCAAAAAATTTTGTCAACATTTTATTTCTATAAAAAAATTTTGTCAAAATTTTATTTGTATGAAAAAATTTTGTCAAAATTGTATTTCTATAGAAATTTTTTTTTTTTCAAAATGTTATTTCCATAGAAATTGTTTGCAAAATTTTATTTCTATAGAAAATTTTTGCAAAAGTATATTTCTATAAAAAATTTTTTAAAAATTTTAATTCTATACAAAATTTTTTTTCTATAGAAAATTGTTGCAAACCTTTATTTCTATGGAAAACTTTGTCAAAACTGTATTTCTATAAAAAAATTTGTCAAAGTTTTAGTACTATAGGAAATTTTGTCAAAATTGTATTTCTATAAAAAATTTATAAAAAATTTAAATTTAAAAAATTTATTTTAATAGAAAATTTTGTCGAAATGATGATGACGGGGCTTTCAGAGAAAACTATTACATTTGCATCATCTAAGATTCAGCCCGGCCATACGTGCGTATACTTGTTACACCCACCACCATAGAATGGAGACGGGGATATAATAAGTTTGTCATTCCGTTTGTAACACATCGAAATATCGATTTCCGACTATATATAGTATATATATTCTTGATCAGGGAGAAATTCTAAGGCGATATAAGCATGTCCGTCTGTCCATCTGTCTGTGCGTCTGTTGTAATCACGCTACAGTCTTCAATAATGAAGCAATCGTGCTGAAATTTTGCACAAACTCGTCTTTTGTCTGCAGGCAGGTCAAGTTTGAAGATGGGCTATATCGGTCCAGGTTTTGATATAGTCCCCATATAAACCGACCTCCCGATTTGGGGTCTTGGGCTTATAAAAACTGTAGTTTTTATCCCATTTGCCTGAAATTGGGAATCTAGACGTATTTTAGGACAATCCAAAATTGTATCGAAAATGGTGCCTATCGGTCCATGTTTTGGTATAGCGCCGATTTCCCGATTTTGCTTCTTGGGCGTCTAGAAAGTGTATTTTTAATCCGATTTGCCTGAAATTGGAAATCTAGAGGTATTCTAGGACCATAAAGAGGTGTGCCGAAAATGAGGTGTATTGGTCGATGTTTTGATATAGCTCATATATAGACCGATCTCCCGATTTTACTTCTTGGGCTTCTAGAATCCATAGTTTTTATCCAATTTACCTGAAATGTGAAATCTAGAGGTACTCTAGGACCCTAAAGACGTGTGCCGAAAATGGTGAGTACCGGTCCATGTTGTGATATAGCCCCCATATAGACCGATCTCCCGATTTTACTTCTTGGGCTTCTAGAATCCGTAGTTTTTACCCAATTTGCCTGAAATTGGAAATCTAGAGGTATTCTATGACCATAAAGGGGTGTGCCGAATATATTGAGTATCGGTACAGTTTTTGATATAGCCATCTTATAAGCCGGCCCTCCGATTTGGGGTCTAGATTCTAGAACTACAATTGAATGCTGAATACTGTGTGTATCCTTCCATGTTTTGGTATAGTCCCCATTACACCGAACTCCCGATTTAACTCCTAGGGTTTCTAGAAATTGTAGTTTTTATCCGATTTGCCACAAATTGAAAATATACTGGCATTTTAGACCCATAACAAAGTGCATATAATTTAGTTTTATCGGTCCATTTGGTAAGGCCTCCATATAGACCGATATCACTTATTGAGGGTACAGAAGGCGAAAATGGCTTGAAACTAAGTGCTACATTTCCAGATTTTATTTCTCGTAGTCATTTAAATAATTGTGATGAAAATGCTCAGAATATAGATTTCAAATCAAGGCGTTATTTCATCATTTTCTTGCACACTTACAAGAGATGTTTATGATTCCTCTAAAACTCAAACAAAAAATTTAGAATCTGATCTAGTCTTCATAGGTAAACTCTTTACATTTATATGTGGGAAGCGTACTGGTAGAACTGATCTGCTTGGGCAAATATCTGTCATCAAACACCCCTAAAATTTTCAAAGGAAATTGTTATATTTGTTTCATGGTGGTGGGTACTTAAGATTCGGCCAGGCCGAACTTAATACTGTATATACCTGTTTTATACACCATAGACTCAATATGGACAATTAAGAACACAATTTTAAGAAGTTTTAAGTAAAAGTTCCATTGTGGAAGACAGTCTTTAATAGAACTTCGTACGCAATCCATGGTGGTACACTTCTTTGTATATTGGGAACTTTATTTCGGAATAGCAAACATATTGTACCCGCTATCCTCTTTCTAGTTTTTCTGCAATATAATCCTTCGACAATCACTGTGCATCAATAAAATACGAAATCAACACTTTACAGCTGCCACCATTAGAATGCATTGCAAGACTTGTAATTAATTACTATCGTGCAACTTTGCCTTTGCTATAAATGGCATGGTTCTCTACGAAACCCGTTAGCATTTTCAAATGAAATATTCACCCAATTCGTAGTTTATATGTGGTCATGCGGCTCTGCACCATCTTCTCTTAGACTCCATATTCGACAAGAAAAAAAAGGTAAATGTAATTAGACTCGTTTCTACAAATTTAATTAAATTGTCCGGCAAAAATTACTCTACTACAGTTAATGAAGAACTTTTTAGATGGAGTCAGACACTAACAACAAGAACGTTCAATGTCCCAACACCTCCAACCTCTCGTTACATTAATGTCCTCTTAATGAGCATCAAAATTAATGGAAGTTTTATTCGGAAACAAATCAAAGAACTTCTTCTGCAGAAAGAAAAGACAAAAAACCAAAAAACGAAATGGACATACAAAAGAAATGAAATAAATGTTAACAACAAATTTCAAATAATGGCATGTGGTGTATGGAGAGCGAGAGAGAGGTGAGAAAGGAAAAGAAGGACAATGGGATCATTTTCCTTTGTTTTTTCTTGTTTTTTCTTGTTTTTTTCTTGTTTCATAAAACTAATTGCTATAATTTGCTGTAATTATCAAACGAGTTTTGCCATCAATTGTGGACAACACAAATGAATGGGAATCGAGCAGTAATAAAAAGTGCAAATTACCTACAGTTGTTTTTTAGCAAGTAGACACAAAAAACCTCGCGACTCAGAA